>NW_005354385.1:12755516-12811916 GCF_000412655.1 Myotis brandtii | reverse complement strand
AATTAGGTGAATTTATGTACCAGTAAATCAGTTACAGACTTCATCCAAGGGCCAGGGGAAAGGGAGGGTGTTTCTCAAATTACAGGACAGCTTGGGGGCTTTGAGAGGCAAAATGTAAAAGGACAACCAGTGATGAAAACGGAGGTTGGTAAAAGGTCCTCCCTTCGTAAGCTTTTTCTTTTTTTTAAGTTTAACATTTGTGCTATTGAGGCATAACTACAAAATGTCATTGCTTTGAGGTGATCCGGTTCTGAAGTTGCAGTTGAAGACTTGTCAGTGCTTTTCAGTCTGGGAGGGAGGGTCTAGTTCTTCACTGGTTACCTTGAGCTTTCCTAAAGTGCTCTCTGTTCAGCCTCAATACCCCGGATTTTTTGTTAATGAAAAGATAGATAAGGTAACATCTTAAAAAACCAACCTATTTAAAGCTGACTTTGTTACATACACACACACACACACACAAGCTGTTTGCTCATTAAATTAATTTAAAGGCACCTTTGACTGCTTTTCTTAGGAAAACATAGCCACCGATGGTATTGTCATATGTTAGAGAAATTTGAATATAGTAAGGTTGCAGGAAGGCTGGGCACAGGAAAATCAAAGACTATAAATAGAGCTTTTAGGAGATAGTAGACAGTGTTTGGGATGCCATTTAGAGAACTGTTTCAGGGTTCCGGCTTTGTTGTCCAGCTGACCTGGGTTCAAATTCCAACCCTGCCTCCTACTAAATGTGTGGTCTTGGCACATTACTTAATCTCCCCTTGAGACTCCGTTTTCTAATCTGCAAAATGGGAGAACAATCATGTACCTGCCTCATTGGATTAAGTAAAGTAATGCACATAGAGCAACTGACACCATGTCTGGCACATATTAAGCAGGCAATACATGACAAGTTATTACTCACAGGTTTAGAATTATCATTAACCCATTCTGAATATTTAGGAGTATTTAACTTTATTGTGTATGAATTTTCTTCTTTGAATATGGACTTAAATTTTTATTTTCAGCAAGTTCTAAAAACTTAATCTTTGATGAAAAATTTTCTGCACCAGGATATAAAAAGTTGACAACCTAGAATAATTCAGTGCTTCTCTCTTTCGGATATCTTTCTCTGTGTTCAGCGAGTTCTGAGAAATAATTGACATTAGGATAACATGTGAATTTGAACTTGTTCAATACTGAGTGGCCAGATTATTATGACCACCTGACGTTTGTAGGCAAATTAGCTATAATTTCGCGCTGAAGTTGCTAGAGGGCCAGATCATTATAAACGTCTGAATAGCACAACATACCTAAGTATCGCTGCTGATCAAGTTCATCCTATCATGTTGATGGTGTATCCCAATGGAGATGGCTTCTTCCAACAAGACAATGTGCCATGCCACGGTGCTTGTATTGTGCAGGAGTGGTTTCAAGAACATGAGGGAGACTTTACCTTGCTTAGGTGGCCCCCACAATCACCAGATCTCAATCCAATTGAGCATTTGTGGGACGAAGTTAAAAATTGAGCATTTGTGGGACAAAGCCATCAGGCAGCTGGTTCCACAACCATCAAATCTCACAGAACTGGACAGTGCTATTCATCAGGCATGGTGTCAGATTCCTCGCATCACCTTTCAACATCTCGTGGAGTCCATATCAATACCAAGAAGAATCGCTGCAGTATTGAAGGCAAAAGGTGGCCCAACAAAGTACTGATGGGGTGGTCATAATAATCTGGCCACTCAGTGTATATAGGATTCACCAGATGTCAGTCGGTTCCCCTCCGGGTACATTCAGGAAACCCCTTCTCCCACCTGGGATGGGGTACTAGGAGATCTCTTTTCCCTTAGGGCAGACCAGAGGGGAAGCAGGAAGGGACAGACTACATGCTCCCCACCTACTTTCCAGAGTTGGAAAATATTACTGTAATAAATATGGAGGCCTGTCAAAGATATATTAAATCAGCTGTGCAAATTCTGAGATGTAAATCATGCTTCTACTTCTGCCAAAAGTAAATACATAAATAAAAACCTACTACTTTCATGTCCAAATAAACTCCACATAAATCATACCTTTAAATGTTTCTTTTAATCATACGGTCCACACCCGGCCCTCCACTTTCCATCCCAAAGCAAAGCAGAGGTTAGAGCTGATGTAGACTAGGAATGCCATCTCCGAAATGTGTGATGGTCCATTTGCTTTGTGTTGGTATAATCCCTCTGAGGGGGGCGGGGAGCCCTGGTCCACAGCTTCCTTCAGACTTCTCCAGGTCTTACCCATGGTGACCATGTTTCATCCGCCTACGAGCTGCTCTGCACACACCGGGTCCTGCAGTGAAGAACAGGGAGGTTTGTGGCAAGGACAGGTTCTCGGATGTTCATCAAAGATGATTTAAGAAAAAAATTCAGTCTTGCCTAGGTTGTCCACAGCTACAAGTTCTTGTGTAAATCAAAGGCTGGGGACAGAGAGGCCGCTGTGTGTTACTTCCCAGCACCTCTGTTAGCTGACGTGAGAAATAGGGCATGCCTGGCTACTTTCAGGTAGCAGCTAGCAGAGGATTGAGTGACTTTGGAGAAGAAACACAGGCCTCTGCATGTGGCATGGCTGAGGGTCTGAGGTCCCACCTGTGGCAGAACAAGGGACAGGGCTTATTCTTAGTTCTACATCTAGAAACCCAGCTTCGCTGTCCCTTAGAGAAAGCCAGGTATGAGAGGAAAGGATTGGAGCTCAATGACTTATTAATAAATCAAAGACACTTGATGGGATTTGATCTCAGGCAGGTTTAATCTTGGATTAAGTAATACTGATGTTCCCAGTTCAGGTTCGTCCTTTATTTTTACATTGACTGTTGTTAACTCTTCTTGCTACTTTTTTATAAAAGCGAATCTCATGAGGTAAAGTGGTGTTTGGACTTAAGGACCCTGGACAGTGAGAAGTAGCATCTGCATAGTATCCGATGGGTGGGGGGGATACACAGCTGGCAGACCAACCTCCCATGGTCCTTCCTGTTGGTTGGCTGGCAGGCCCCCTGATAGGCCTCGATCACCAGCCAGTCCTAGGGACCCCACCCGTGCACGAATTCATGTGCCAGGCCTCTAGTAGGACATAAAGAAGCGAAAGCTTTCATGTCAGATTAATGGGGATCCCAGTGTGTTGGGCTACTGGCAAACTAGGACGGTCATGGCAAAAACTGGGTACAGAGCCAGCTGTCCATCATGGATAGTTGAGATTATCCAAGGTTACATTTATTGCAAGGGGTCTGCTTTTTGAACCAAAGTGAAATTTAATTGTCTCTTAGAGATGCCTAATTTTCTTGTTTGTGGTAGTAAAGATCAAGCTGTAAGATTTTACATTTTGGTTGAATGTCTGTTTAATTGTATTTCTTCAAGCTGTTAGTAAACCTAAGTGCTGTCCTTGGATTAATATATTTGTTATTTAGAAGGTGTGAGATGAAAACATTTCTGTCCTGCTGTGAAGCTGCTGAGCATTTGCTGTGAGGACACCTTGGGGTGTGCTCACTTCCATCTCAGACTGAACCAACTCACTTCCTCAAAAGTCATGTGTGTGGCGTAGGGGCGGAGGCTGTGGTTGCTTTCGATTGGTTAACAGAGAATTATCTGGTGTGAGCACAGTTTCAGTCATTCTTCCTAGGTGGCTGCTGACTGTGAAACCACACTGAGCCCTGGTTGCAAGCTTTACAAAAGATGTTGCTTGCTGTGAGGCCTAAGGAGGTTTCCAGATACTTCACCATTCTCACAGGGGTTAAATTCCACAAGGTTGGCCAGAGCAAAAGGCAGAGTTCCTGTCAGTCTTACCCAGATGTCTCAATGAAGCTGTATGCCTATCATAGAACTAGGTGAAGTTTTCCTTATTTGAGCATCTTGATTGGACTCTTAACTTTCTTACACTTGAAGAGTAATTGTGTGTTTTTTCCGCCCAACTCATCTTAATAAAATTATTAGCAACTTTCAATCAAATGTTCTTCAGAATGTGAAAACCTTTTCAAAAGTCTAATGATCTCTAAATTACTGTATTTAAAAATATTACCACATAACTGCATGCAAGTTAATTGTAAGTCTCAGTAGGTATGTTCCTTAAAATGTGTGACTAAATTAATCTTACATAAATTTAGTCATACTTAAGGTGCCCATCAGAATATTCTACTGAATAAAATCCTATTGTTAATTTCATGTTGAAAGGGAGGTTTTTTTTGTTTGTTTGGTTTTTGTTGGTTTTTTTTGTTGTTTTTTTTTAGGACAAACATGTTTTGTAAGGTATAAATTAAAGTTTATATATTAAAGTAGCTTAAGAAAATCTGTCTTGATATCTTGGTAACCTCATTTCATGTTGCAGATCAAACAGCTTCTGAACGGTGCTAAATACCTTCCATCTAGTCTAGTCTTTCTAACACTCCTCTTTGTTTTTCAGCAGTCTCTGGTCCCAGCCCACCCCATGGCCCCGCCCAGCCCCAGCACCACCAGCAGTAATAACAACAGCAGCAGCAGTAGCAACTCAGGATGGGATCAGCTAAGCAAAACGAATCTCTATATCCGAGGATTGCCTCCCAACACCACAGACCAGGACCTGGTGAAGCTGTGTCAGCCGTAAGTAGCAGTGGCTCTTACTGTTTTTAGCTGCTAAATATTTCTTTGATCTGATTATAGAGTGATATAAATTGTGTTCTAGGAGAGGTTCAGTACAAGATGGATCTGTGAATCCTCATTATCGACACAGTGATAGTTTCCAGATTTTAATTCCTTGGGCACTTCTCCGGTCAGCATTAACATCACCAGAATATGCCCACGTAACAAAATAAATTGGAGCAGTTTCTCAGTAGAATTTGACTTCATTGGCATATGAGAAGTAATCTGAACTACTTAAAAATGTGTAGCTCAGTCCTTTGGAGGAGTGCTCATTTTTGGTGGGAGCACATCTAGGGGGCCAATCTGTCACATAATAACAGAAACTGTAGTTGTCACTGTTTGTCAGAAAGGTAGTTACTGCCGACCTTTATCCTAAATATGTGTAAAACTCGTAATTCCAGCCAGGAAACGGTCGTCTGTGTTCATTAGCCACCTGTACTTTTGTGGCTAGGTTGTTCACCCTCCTCTCCTTGGGAATTCTGTTCCCCATCTTCCTGTTTCTGTTCTCACTGCCACCCTTTCTGAGTCTTGTGAAGAGAGATGGGCACACGTGTGTAAGGTTCCACAGTAAGTTTGCATTCTACGCTAACGTTGTCGATAGGATATAAATACGCTGCTTCGCTGCAGTTCCATGAACTCACTAAGTAAGGAAGCACTCATTTAAAGCAAGGAGCCAGAAGCACTGTGCAGTGCAAGGACTGTGGTGTAAAGACGTAAAGGCCTTTGATCACTTTGAGCTGTAAAAGCCTACACATATAACAGCGTCTTTTATTTATCCAAAGAAAGTAAGGGTCCCTTACGAAAGGGATTTTAAAGACCCGGGAAAGGAGACATCACTAATAAATGTTTCCCGTTCCCTGGAAAAATATTCCCAGTTCTGAACGTCCGATCAGTAGCATCAATTTTTCTGTTGTCCTGGGTGAAATAATTAGACTTATTCTTATTTTAAGAAAAAAGATTTTCAGAACTTACTTGGTTAGTATTTCCAAGTTGGAACTAAACGTAACTTCTGGCCTTCCATACGGTGGTGGTGGTGGTTTTCCTTTGTGTTGTTTTGGAGAGGAGGGTGGGTCAGCGGCTGGTGTTTCTTTAGGATCTGAAGAGCTTGGCGAACCTCATCTCAGCACCCTCCCTGTGCTTCGCTTGTGTTACGCTTTTGATCATCCCTCTTGGACTTCGACTGCCGCCCTCTGCTTCTAGGACAGTGAAATCATGGCCTGTGCTGGGGACTATTCTGAAAGCAAGTCTGGCTCTTAGGGTTGGTCATGCCTGGCCCCGGCGTCAGAGGGAACTTTGCCAGGCACGCCCTGCCCTACTGCAGCTGTTCAAGACCACAAATAGGCCTTCTGCTGTCTTGTCTGCTGCTGGCCTTTACTGGCATCATCTTCTCCTTTTGCAGCATAATTACAGGTAGATAGAGCGCCGTAAAGTCTAAGGTGCTAAAAATACAACTTCGTAGGAAACAGAATGAAGCTACCCCTCAAATTCTTGAGGTTAAAGAGAAGGGAAAAGAATTTCAGATGACACATTGTGCCTCACCTAGTTTTGAATCATGTAAGCTGAGTTTTCACATCAAGGAGATAGAGTTTGATAACCATTAAATGATAGAGTAACATCATGTTTTGTATATAGTAAATATGTGTTTGGAAAAATTGAACCAGCAATTTTTTTTTTCATTGAATCAAATCATATTCCAAATGCAGTAGAAGAGCATTTTAGAATTTTTCCTAGAAAATTCATTCCTTGTTTGTTGGTCTCTTTGATGTATGTGGATTTTCTTAATGTGGGGAAACATCACTCTCTGCTGTTATCAGTAGCACTCTCATTCTGTCCTATCATTTGCAAAACCCCAGGTTTGATGGTTAACTCCAGTGAGAGTTTTCTTGATACGTATTATACAGAATCAAGACATACAGTAAGAGAGGACTCTGTGTCAGTATCTGCCAAGAGCTTCATTCCATTGAACACAGAGCATCTCATAAATACCAGATTTGACTTGGTGACAGTTTTGTGTCTTAGAATGGAGAGGGAGAACGTGTGCGCAATGGTATTCCTGTTTCGGACTTAATTGTTTCCAATAAAGAATAACTAGTTGGTGACATGGAAATGACAAGAATCTTATGGGAAAGTGACTCATCCTAGAGCTTCAAAAACCCAGTGGACATAATTAGAGATTTTAGAAAAGTGAGTATCAGAAACTTTTCAGAAAAGATAGGTGTAAATTCATAGCTCTAAAAAAAGAAAGACATTTTAGAAATAAAAATTTAGTAATTTCAAATTAACCTGAGTGGGGATTGCAGGATAATTGGAATAAGTAATTTGGGTCTCTAAGGGGTTGGATATTTTAGAGGGTTACCTAACAGAAAGATGGGACTAGATACCTAAGAATGTGTGTAATAGTGACCTGGTTCCGTGCAAATAATGCATGAAGTCTAAAGGCAAGAATGGCATGAAGATTGTGAAAACTGGAGAGGAAAACAAAAAATATTTTTAAAAAGCTTTGTTGGGAGTAGAATGTACAGATGTTACAGTCTTAGAAGAAATGGCAGTGAAAAAGCTGATATAAAGTGATAAGAAATGACAAGTCAGAGTAGATGATGGTGGAAAAGCAGCCACACCCCAGGTCAGAGAGAGATTCGCAATGCTGGAAAATGTAGATCAACTTTGTTAAGTTAAGAGGGCAGGGCTTCAGTGTTAGGTTGTGGAAGGAGGTAGCATCAAGGACCAACAGGGACGTGACAGTGGTTATGGTGCTAAGGTGATGTGGGTTCAAAGGAGAAATATTTTTTTAAAAATATATTTTATTGATTTTTTACAGAGAGGAAGGGAGAGGGATAGAGAGTTAGAAACATTGATGAGAGAGAAACATCGATCAGCTGCCTCCTGCACACCCACTTCTGGGGATGTGCCCGCAACCAAGGTACATGCCCTTGACCGGAATCGAACCTGGGACCTTTCAGTCCGCAGGCCGACGCTCTATCCACTGAGCCAAACCGGTTACGGCAAAGTAATACTTTTTTAAATCCTCACCCGAGGATATGTTTTTTGTTTGTTTTTAATAATTTGAGAGCGAGAAGAAAGGGGAGCGAGAGAGAGAGAGAGGGAGGGAGGGAGGGAGAGAGAGAGAAAGAGAGAGATGTAAGAAACATCGATCAGTTTCCTCCTGTAGAATCAAACCTGCAACCTAGGTATGTGCCCTGAGTGGGAATCAAACCTGTGACTTTTGGTGCATGGGACAATGTTCCAACCACCTGAGCCACCTGGGTAGGGGGAAAGGAGGAACAGTTATTGAAAGAAGCCGACCAGCTCTAGTTAACTTCTCAATTGTGAAATGTGTATGAGAAATCTTGTTGGGACCTCGTGACTACTCCAGGCAGCTGCAGCTTCGCTTCCTGTTTCTAAAAAGTTATCAACTCAAAAAGAGTACATCCGTACAATGAATCAGCAAGTTTAGGAAAAGAAATAATCTTGGAAACAGAAGGATTATCTATTGCCCCTTGATCTTCAGACATTCTTAACTCCCTTCTGAAAAAGCATATAAATACTTTAGTTGACTCTGTTACCATTTTGTTTCTCTCATTCAAACTTCTCAGGTGAATTTTCTGGAAAGTGAATTGAGGGCTCTCATTGCTGCCATTTTCTTGCCACCTTAATTTAACCCTTTGCTTTTTGCCGTCAAGTTCCCAACCTTTCGTCTCCCTTCTCTGCTCTGGCTTTTCATTCTCCTCCACTTTTCCTCCTCAGCTCTTGGCTCTTTTGATATTGTCTTGGCTTGTTCCTCTGTGGCCTCACCCGCTCATAGGGTTATCTCTCCTGTTCGCACCTCAAACTCAACATTACCTCCTTCCTCTCTGAACTGTCATTTTGCCAGATTCACTCTCCTCAACTTGAAACTTTCAAGCATTCGTTGACTATTTCCGGTTGTCCTCTTAGTCATCAGTTCTTCAGCTTCCTCTTAGGGCCTATCTTCCTCCTCACTGCCAGAAGAATCGGGGGGTTCCTCCCTGCCTTCTTACCGCGTGACAGGTGGACACCATTCGCTCCTGCTGCTGCCTCACTTCAAGTGCCTCTCCAGGTCCCTTTCTTGATTCTTCAAGGCCAAGTCCAACTCACCTGGCCTCCTTCCTGCTTGAACCACACTATTTATTTCTTTTTATGTGTCACCATCAGCAGCTTATTTCCATGTAATTCTGTTCTCCTGGTGCCTACACATTATTTAGCAGCTTCTCTGTGACAGTATGGAATGCTGTTATGTCGTCTTCACAGATTTTTTCAGCTAGATTATACAGTCCTGGTGGTCAGTGTGGTAAGTTTTTGGTACCCCAGAGTTACCTACTGCAGTGCTAGGCACATACCTAATTCTCAGTCAAGAATCTGTAAAATGGGTGAAATAATGCTTATATCATGAGGTTGTGGTTGTGGTTGTGATTAGGATTAAATCAAGTGATACAAGGAAAGGAACTGGTCCACTTCCTGGAACACAGTCATCATGAACAAATATTAGTTTCCCCTGTGCCTTTGCTCCTCAAAATCTTATCTACTGGAATAAACTTACTTTGAAGGTAATCCTACATGTAAAACTGAAAAGGAAAAGTACCCAAACACATTCTGATCTTGAAAGCTGGGAAAGATGGGAAGTAGGTTATGTTAACATAACCGTCTCCTCCTGAAGGCTTGCTTTTTTTGCTTTTTTGGGGCACTTGCAGAAGACTAGTTTCAGTGTGAGGCCCATCCCTGATTTATTTCTTGTCATAACAATGACTACTGCATATAAAATCTTTCATTGTATTCAAACGATCTTTTCTGAAGATTTAAAGCCAGTATCTGTATGCAGTTTGCTTCATAGTTCTTCCTGTTTGCGGTGGGAGCAAATGCGTGAGTTGGCATTGGTTAGGAAGCTTAGCACTTCTTGTGTAATTGACATCACGTGGCAGGTCTAGATAACTGAATGTATTAACAACTTATTCTAAAAGAAAAAGAGTCTATGATATTAAAATAAAATGAGGTATTTCCATTCTTTCCACTTTATACAGCCTTTCTCTCATTCCCACACCAACCTTGGTCAACCATTTTTTCCCCTTTCATTCAATAGATCTAATTTATTTGTAAGTGCAATAAATTAAATCTAGCTTACAACATTATAGCCTATTATTAATGAAAAGGAAATATTTTTAAAAATATAATCAGTTACCCTGGCTATACTATCCGATGCAGTTTTATTTAATTTTTCTTTGTTTTCTATTCCCTGCGAGTTTCCTTATTCTTTTGAATACAGTACAACTCTTAAAAAGACAAAATAGAAAAGAATGACAGATCGACAGAGGTAGAGATAAAAAAACAACAACCATAATTTAGGACAGAATAAAGTAAATGTTATAAATAGGGAGAAGTTAGAGGAAGGCTTTGCTAACCTCAATGCCAGGTGATTGGGGTAACTTTCAATGAGGACACGACACCTTGACCGTAAAGGACAGGGAGAATTCCATGCAGGGTGGAAATAATTGTGTCCTCCAGGCCTCAGGAAGAGCCCAAGTGGTGTGAGAGTGATTGGGGGTCTACAAAGCCCAAGGAGCACTTCTTGCTACGCTAGCTGCCTTTCAGCAATTGTTAGTTATCCAGGGCGCCTGGTGACCAGAGTGGAAAGTGTGGGCATAGCGGGAAATGTGGCTGGAGGTTGGGACCATGTTGTTAGCACCTTTGAGTAACAAGCAAAAGATTTGGAGTTTTTTCTTCAGTTACAGAAGAGATAACTCTTGGAGTGGAAGAGATGATGTGGCCCTGCCCCAGGGCAGTGATAGAAAAGGGAAGGGGAGAGAGTCCTGGGAACAGGGAAGGCTGAGAGGGTGTCTTGGAGTTAGAAGCATTCGGACTCTAGCATGATTAAGAATGACTATATATAAGGTTTTATCTCTGAATAAAGGAAAAACTTGAGTTGCAACAAATGAGACAGGGAGACAGGAAAAAAAGTAGGGCGCACCTATCAAGAAAGTGGACAGCTTGAAATGATTATATTTTTTCTCTATACATCTCTATTTATCTCTATAACTTTAAATTTTCTTAAGCAATCTATCTGTTGAAATTGGTTTTCCTCTACCCTGGAATAAAATGATCATCCCTTCTATTCCAGAACGATTAGCCTACTTTTACGGTAAAATTTGAAAGTGAAAGCATCCTAGTAAGAAGAATATTAATCAACTTTTACCCAAGTAAGAAAGTAACTTCAGTGTTTTATTCTGAAAATAACAGTGGACTTGCCAGACCCAATATCCTGAAATCCCGAGTAAATATGAAGTCCTTTGGAATTTATAGACTACATGAAATGAGAGGATATTACATTCAAAACAAAGCCATGATCCTGTGATGAAGCAGGAAAAATCATTCCCCTCAAAGAGATCTGCTTCTTACTTTCAAATTGAAGACAGAATTTAATTTAGAACTAGGTGACTCAAAGTCATTCAGGTGTTCCTTAAGGACTCAGTCCAAGAAGCCTGAATGTATCCAGTTACTGCATTTATTTTAGAAAAGAAACACACATATACATACCCAACATGGATTCCACACTGTAGTATTCTAGCTATACAGACATGAAAGATGCAGACCAAAGATTTTATTGTCTGCATTTAGCATCATTCTGAAGTCAGGCTCTGAGTCTTACAAGCCCTAAGCTCTTGATGTAGGGTTGAATTAGAAGCTGATAAAAGGAGATGATCTCTCTTAAAGGTGTAATTTACCCTTCATGTACTGTCTTCCAAGTAAGTTGAAGTAGTGTCTTAGTGTGATGGTGGTAATGGTGTATTTAACTCAACAATGAAAGACAGACAGATCATTTTTTCTTGGTATTAACTGTATCTCAGATCATTGAGATTTTGATATATTGAGCTGTATTGTATTCCAGAGCCAGTTAAGATTTTAGAATTTTTTAAATTGCATTTTATAGGAGTACCGAAAACTATATCTGGTGAATTTTTCTCACATTCCTTTGAAAGATAGGAAAGTAAAAGTTATCAGAAATGCAGAGTAATAGGAAATAGTTCTTCTCTTATTAAAAATAAAATAGTGTTTTTTTATTGACTGCCATACTTTTTTTAATCCTCCCCAGAAGTGAAATTAGTTAAGAGGATGTGTTTTCCACTATTAAGTATGGAAAATGCATACCATTTTTGTTTCTTTTACTACTATATAGCTTATTCCCATATATAGATTTTATTTATATGATAAATAATGGGATTTCTTTTAAGTTCCAACTGTTATTCTTCTATAAAACAGCTAATTTTTACCCATCAGGAGTGCTTTCTTCATTGATCTAGAAGATTCTCAATACACAAAATACTAATAGCAACAGTTTCTGGGACTTGGCTTTTCCTGATATTGCTAGCATAATAGAATGGCACATAATAAATAACTCAATGAGCGCTTAGACAAAGGTGGGCATTTTGCTGAAAAGTGTGATTTAAGATGTGAAAATAATCAGA
This sequence comes from Myotis brandtii, assembly GCF_000412655.1. NCBI lineage: Eukaryota > Metazoa > Chordata > Mammalia > Chiroptera > Vespertilionidae > Myotis > Myotis brandtii. The sequence goes on along the minus strand of NW_005354385.1, from coordinate 12,799,822 downwards.
CTTTTAAAAAGGCATGCCAGGCCTGGCCAGTGTGGCTCAGTTGGTTGGAGTGTCATCCCGTGCAGCAGAGGTTGCAGGAATGTATAGGAGGCAACTGATCAATGCATCTCTCTCACATTGATGTTTCTCTCTCTCTTACACCCCTGTTCCCAATCTACTGAGTCAAAATGTTGAGTCACTAATTGTGATTTAATTACCTTTTTGTGTACAGTATTCCTGTGAGATTCTATACAGTCAAAGAGTAAAACATGATGCGTTGGAGACTGGGCATAATACATCATCTTTGTGATTTTTTTTTTTTAAATAGAAGTCAGCACAGATTTGAGAGTTTAGGAGCAACAGTGTATTTAACTAAATCTTCCTATTCATCTTTTGGATAAGCCATCTAGAATAATTGCTTATTCATGTTGATTGCTTCATTTCCCTTCTTGGTATGAATGAATTCTGGCACGATAGAAATTTTATGGACAGTAGATCTTTGACATACCAAGATATAGTCCAAAGACTTGAAAGTCCCAGAATTTTACAAAAATAATTTTAGCATCAAAAATATTCCCCACGATTACCTACTTTGCCATAGAGAACCATCTCTTTCTAAGACCTCTCTTTGCTCTTTCTTCACTTTTATCACTTTTTTAGAACTATCCGTTGGCTCTCATTAGGGGGTGGGCATTTATCAGAAATCAACACAATATTTAATCCTTCTTGAGAGTTACTGGCGCACAATTAGAGCAAAACCTTCTTGAAATATGGACCTTGGATGATGGGCTGCGTTTCTTTCCTGGCTACCTGACTCTCTGCCTTCTGCCTAAGAATGTTCAGGATTCAAATCCATGCTGCAGCAAAATTAACATAACTGTAGGCCAGTACTTTCAACTTTACCATGAGTAGTTTCAATCTCCAGTGCTAACTGTGTGCGTGCATTTGGTATTTTGGCAGATGATCTCAGTTATGTCTCTTCTGGTTTCTCCTCATGGTAAAATATGCTGATTAGCATGGGTATTTAGAGAGTTAGCCAACCCTCCTTCTTGTCTGTTGACCTTCTTCTTCTTCTTGTTCCTGTGCATGATTAAGACCTCTCCTCCTAGGTATTGCCCACATCCTGCAGAAGCTGCTGGCAGACCAGTCTTAATAATAGTATTAGCAAAAGTTTACTGGGAAGCCAGCACTGAAGATAATGGCCATAACCACAAGAATTTTTTAAGGACCATCCTCTGCTTCTCTGTGAGAGCAGATGAAATTTCTTTTATGGCCATTCCATGTTCCTTTGTATGAACCTTACATTTCTGTAGCATCCGCCTGGGGGTGCTTAACCGTCCTATGGAGGGGAAGGTAGTGACAGGAATAAAAGCCTCTAAAATTTTTATTTGGCAGCTGTGCTTGATTTGACTCAGGATGTCTTTTTTGGTTACTATGAATCCTACCGTTGTACAACCTCTCCCTTTATCTTTCCCCATCTCATTCAGTAATCAGTGTACACGAAAAAATACTGTATAATGTGTGTAAATACCTGAATAATGCTAGCAGATAGCCTTTGTCAGCTCCTTGCTGTGTTTCAGTTCCAAATGTTTTATTATTTAATCCTAAGAACAACTTCATGAGCAGCATTATCCTCTCTGTTTTAAAAATGAAGGTGAAATGGGTTTCTTATTGCTCGGGCTAATACAGCTGATAATGGTGGAGCCAGGACTTGAGCTTGGACAGTCGGACACCAGAGCCCGTACTCTGAACCTCACTGTGCTTTCTACCTTCCCAAATATACTCAGGAAGCCAGTTCATTATCCTCATCCCCCCCTCAGCAGTACCCATGTTCCTCCGTTTGGCCACAGGCTACAAAAAGACTCATTCCTCCTGGATCCTAAAAGGGATATTCAGACATGGTAGATTGAACAAGATTTTGTTAGAAAAATAAGCTTTCCTTAAGTACCCTTGAATAGCCAATAGAATGAAAAGCTCAGAGTAAAGGCAGGAGGATAAAGGAGGAACTCGTCTTTCCTGACATCTAACAAAGTAATCGCCTTTAATGTAGCTGGTTGTACAAAACGCAGCTCCTGGTTAGCTGTCTGGTGTGCAGCTCCCAAGATTATACAGAATAGAGAAGGTGTGTAATTTGTCATTTGCTTGAAGCCTGAGGGGGTTAGTGCAAACACAAAAGGAAACATTATTTTAGGAGTCACTGTCTGACAAATCCAGACAACATTACTTTAGAAATTTATGGGCATAAACTAGCATTACGGTTTTATTACAAGTATAAATCTGATTAAAACATAAGACTGCTTTTGAGGAGAAATTAAACAAGTAGAAATGGGTGGTGAATTCCATTATTTATTAAGCATTTTGCCTCTGATTTTGCTAGACACTGCGCCAGACACATTTCCTGACCTCAGGGTTGGTTCTTAATCTTATAACAGAAAACAAAGTTCACACATCATATAGACCAGAGTGGGATATGTCATGTGAGAGAAAGAAAGTTCTACAGAGGCTACAAAGTAGGGAGTGATTGCATCTGATTGAGGCATCCGGGAAAGCTTGGCATTTGAATGAGTCTTCAGGCGGGTAAGTAGCTCAAGCTCAGGTTTGAAGCCAGGATGGGCCTGGCCAGCTGTCCTGTCTGGTCCTCACAAGGACCATATCAGGGGGGATTTTAACAACGGAGGAAAGCTTGGCCTTCACTGGGAAGGGAGGTGACACTTACTGCCTCAGGATTTGCCCTTGATGGAATGTGAAAAAGAGGGTGGACCCAAGGAGGAAGCTGATTCAAAGATGAGTGTAAGAGTTTGCGTCTAGGAAACTGGGAGTTTGGTACCATGAACAGATATGGGGATTAGGAGAAAGGGCTTATTTTTATTCTTGCCTGGAAACTCTCGCCCACTCTCAGGAAACCTTTCAGATGAGTGCTTGTTTGCTTTGCAAGTTTATGTGCTTTTGGTATGGTTATTAAATGGAAAGAAATAATGCATCAGTTCCACACTGGTGAACCTTCAACGTGGAAAAGAGACTAGTAATTAAACATGTTTATTTGTCAGCTGGAATACTGTGTATGAGAAACTTTCAGTTTATATAGTCCTTCTGGTCAGCAATGATAAGACCTGTGTATGCCTCCAACATGTCATTCTTTTCTTAAATTTTTATAGTTCAGTGTTAGAGGCTCAAACTTTTTAAAAAGTTGCTTTTTGTTTAATAGGTTGCTTTGAAACTCCCTCGGTAGGATCATTTGGCTTCAGACTGGAAACTTTTGAGAAGAGATTTTGTAAGAGAGCCATGGGACTGAGTGGGAGGAGAGGAGGACGAGTTTCCCTAAATGGGGTGTCTAGAATTAGCAAGGAAGTACACTCATAACACAAACAAACCTGACCAAGTGCATGCTCTACCAGGGGACATGGACCTCTCTCCTCCTGGCCGTCTGTGCACTCACCGACCTCTGGCCACCCCAGACTTAAACTTGCCTAACTTGTCTAGGAGATGGGGATCACTTCTCTTCTCATTTTCTCTTTATGCCATAGCATTTCCTGCCTCTACTAAATGTCAAATGTCAATAAAGGAGCCTGCATGAAAACCAACATTTTTTGGAGTATCAGCATTTTTTATGCATAGTTTTAGATTTCTAACTTTAAAAAGACCACTTTCTGACAGCATAAGGACTGTATTTTTTAAAGCTGAAACAAGAGGCAGTCATCTATGATCCCAGAAACAAATTCGGCTGCTAGCCCATTTGGCCAGGAGCATGGATCCTTTCCAAGGGTTTTTCCAAAATGCTTGATCTTCACCCCCAAACTTAAGCCATAAATTATGAAAATAGTATTTCCCCTTTATAGGCAAAACTTTTGCTCTCCAATACTTAATCTGTTTATTGTGATCCTTTTACTTAGCTGGCTAGGTAACACTTTGTTTCTTAAATTTTTCCTATTATGTCCTTATTCACTATCTTTTTTATTGGCTTATATCATGCAATTAGCTGTTAAAAGCCAAACTCATTTAGTTTTGACTCAGACTTTTGAGGCAAAAGAATTTGAGCATTTATTTAGCTAAAAGTTTATTGCACTTTTTTCATCTTAGTCAGAATTGCAGAACTTTACATCTCTTCTAGTCCAGTGGCTGTTCACGAGGAGTGCTCACCAGAATAAAATATGCATGCCCAGGCCCTTCAGTAGATTCTGAGTCAGAAGAGTCCTAGAGATATGAATGGAGAGAGGCAAAGTAACATGCAATTCTTCTAAAGAGCACAGGGGCTCTGGAGCCTCCCATCTTGCTCTGCCACTTGCTTGGGCACATTTCTCAACCTCTCTGTGCCCCAGTTTTTTCACCTGTAAAATCAGGATAATAACAGTACCTACAACACAGCGTTTTGGTGTGGACTAAATGGGTTAATACATGGGTTAAAAATGCTCAGAACATTTCCTGGCACGGGTTAGTGTTACTGCTAACATCATGTATTGTTCAAAGCTTCCAGGAGTTTCTGATGTTCAACCCCAGTTAAAAGCTTCTGATTTAGTCCCTTCCTGTTCTAATTGGGAAAGCTGAGGCTCAGAGAAGGTTAAATGACCTTCTTGGAGTCAAAATTAGGAGGTGGCAGGCCTGGGAATAGATCCCATTGTCTCCTCAGACACCCACCTATCTTGATTTGCCTCTTTACTTTGCATGTGTGCATGTAAACTCTGCCCTCAGTTCTGCCCTTCACCCTGAGTGTGAAATATCTGCACTTCAGTTTTCTGCCAAAGAATTTTAACTTTGTCCTCTCCACTGCCAGGACTTGTCAAAGCGGTGGGAAGAAATCAGATTTATGGAGAATTTCCTGAAGAGTTTATAGTGCCTTTGTTCATCACAGAGCTCCCCAACCTTGTCAAAGCACACATAGAAGAGGATAATGTTTGTGTTAGATTATACTGGGATTCCATTAGGTTACATTAGATTAGATTAGATTGGTATGTCAACAATCAGCAAGGCTGCCCAGGACTGGAAGTGACAGGCCCCACCCAATCTCCAGGGGTTCATGGGATCAGTATCTTCACATTTGTAATAGGACAACTTCAGCTGGGGGCTTTCAGAAATGTTTTAGTACAAAAGCCCTTAGTCAAGAGAAACCTTTAAAAGAACTCCACATACAAATATTTTGAAGTAGCAGTTTTAATATGTTTTATAAATACAAATTTATAACATTTATAAAATGTATTGGTGAGAACAGTGAAGCAGTTTTGATGAACTTGAACACTTGCGATTAGAACCCCTTGATGGCAGTTGCAATATAGTATCAACAACTTAGCATATCCAGGTATTTCTGTATTTCATTTTAGTTGCACAGTATTAGGAAAAATATTTATTCTCATCCGCAGGTAACCAAAGGTAACACTTTTTTAACAACTCACTTTATCTTCTTAGTATCTTCTTGAATTGATTTGATTCAGAAGCTAGAAAGGACCAGGAATTTTTTGTTTTGACATTGAATCCCAAATAATACAGCTATTCACAGGCTTCGTGATAACTATAAAATTCAGACCAGGAGCCCCTAAAGCAAATCGTCAGTACCAGTCTTAGTGATGTCACTTCATCCTGACTCACCTTGTAGGCAGCTTATGATTGTACAACTGGCTATCAGGCCACGGTGAGTGTGTATGCCAACTAGTTGTACCTGCTCTTGGCCTGTGATTTGAGTGTGAAGTGTGTGTAGGTTGTTTGTATAATTTTATATGAATGGACATGTGCGGGCTTGAGTTCCCAGAATGCCCATGTAGAGTTATAGCTTTCCTAATCAGTGACTCATTTTTAAGAAGTGAAAATGTACCTGAAGAGATGGCAGGGCCCCATTTGTCCAGCGTCTGCACTTGAAGCGACTTAATATGAAGGTGGTTAGGGGTGTGTTGAAATTTGTTGTACAGTGTATTTGCCTGCATTCCCTATTTGTTTTTGTATTGGAAGGCTAAGAAATAAAATTCAAACAAAAAACTGGTAGCATTGCTAAAGCACCTCTTCAGAGCCTAACTGAAGTGTGGATTTTATCCAAAGGGCTCATTGGGAATGCTGGTGTTTTCAAATATCTATTGGCATTTCCGTTGCAAAGGAAAATCTGGCCCCTTCTCTTCATGGCTTTGTAAAGACATAAGTGGATGTACAGCTGTCCCCAACTATAGGTAAACATTAAAATTAGCAAATATGCAAAATCATGATTTTTCAGCAACTCTTAGCTTGATGGACACTTCTGATGGGTTTATTTTCCCTTCACTTTGAGCTCCATATATATTTCTGTCTTCTAATGTTGCTTATATTTTTTACCAGCAGTCTCAAAATTTCTTGGAAAGAGGTATACTAATAAACAAATGTTTCTCATGCTCTCTATTTGACCACCCCATTCTCACTTGGAATTCACTTTGGCCTTGAACTAATTGTCCCTCTTTTTAATGTTTGAAGACTTGCCTAAATATCTATTTTAGCTATAAAAGTTTGTTTCACCTATGTTTTGGTGGCTTAACAAATCACAATTTAAAGTATTTGTTTCTAGCTTCTAAATCTTCTGTGGGCTATACGTTATTATCTGTCTCCTTTGAGTTCCTGACATCTATATCTATATCTATATATCTATATCTATATCTATATCTATATCTATATCTAATCTATATCTATATCTATATCTATGCGACCGTCTGACGGACCAGCCAGTAGGTATGATGTACACTGACCACCAGGGGACAGACACTCAACGTAGGAGCTGCCAAGCTGCGGTGATTTGGCAGTGGCGGTTCTCGGGTGACCCACCCGGAACCAGAAAGGAGGGAGCCCAATTCCTCGTAGGGCCGCACAATTCCACCTTCAGCCGTGGGTTATGTTGTTGCTGGAGGAATGTCAGCCCTGAAACCGGTTTATTGCCATACTGCGGTGACTGCAGATGCAGTGCCACCCCAGGTGCGGCAGGCCGGGGGAGGGATCGAGGGAGGTTGGCTCCAGGGCGTGTCAGGCCCACCTCACCCAGCCCAGTCCTGCCCTGGCCGGCCACCTTCTAATTAATTTCCTTTCAATGTGCACGAATCTGTGCACCGGGACACTTGTTCCTTGATAAGTTCCCAGACTTGAACTTGAAGGAACATTCTTCGTCTGCAAGTAGGTCAACATTCCAAAGTTGTTAGATTCTTTTCCTCCTCTCCTCTGCTTTTCTCTCATGGATGTCTATTCTAATAGCACAGCCTTTACTGGGTTTGCACAGAGACAGTAATGATTTATTGGTTCTAAGTTTTTCAGCATTGCCTCTGTTTCTTTATAGGGTTCATTCCTACCCCAATCTTATTATATAGCTTTAATGGTTTTCTGGCTTCTGGGACTGCTAGACCTGGTTTCCTCTTTGGGTCTGCCACTAACCAATGTCCGGCAGGAAGAACTTTAACGCCACATTGGTGAGAAATGAGGAGGTGACACTTCATAGGTAATCTCTGACTGCAGCAAATTGGGTCACCCCTCCTCTCTCCATTTGTATCGCTGTTTCTTTCTGAACCTCCCCTGCAGCATGATCTTAAGGAGTGCTGCTGCCACACTGACATGGTTGCCAGGATATGTCACAATCTGAGCAGGTCTTTTCATGTTATGGACTAATATGAGCCATAAAGATAAACATCTTTGGGTGTGTGCCTAAAATCTGTGTTCCCTGCTGCTACCCACATCTGCACAAAATGTACAGGAGGCCCTGTCTCCAAATCCAAGTAAGCTCAGTTGTCCTGGCTTAGTGACTCCAAGTGGCCTTTTCATTTTACATGTTGTTCACAAGTCTTGACAATGACCACAAAACCCTATGTCATCTGCCGCTTCTCCCCTTTGTTTTTCTGACCTATGTCCCTTTATTCTCCTCTACCACTTCACTCCAGCCAGGGAGGGGTCCTCTCCTGGGTGGTTCTCAAGCCCACCAAGCCTGCTTCTGCCTGCCAGCTTTGGGGTGTATTTTCTTCCTTCACCTGCATTGCTCCTTCCTGATCCTCCTGACTCACTCCCTCACCTCCTCAAATGTTCTTCTCAACAACTTTGCCTTAATCTGTCTCCACTTCATCTGGGCATTCTTAATTTCAACTCCCCTTTCCTGGAGCTACTTAACCCTTTGTATGCCATAAGCGGCAGACTTTCCCCATTCGCCACACAGGCGTCTACAGCTGCAAACCTTGCATATCAACTCTGGCCACCCAGTTTTAAAATCAGACTTGTTAGTGACATCTCTGGGTTTGTAAAGAAAATTATGGTAACAAATTTGTAAATATTCCAGCGCATATGGAAGAAATTCCAAGGTTGTCCGGTTTTGGACGCGTGGCAGTTAACTGGTTAATCAAGTGTCCTAAATGCCACCCTCTGACATACTGTGTGATTTACTTGTTTTTGCTTATTTATTATAAGCAAATATCAATAAATATTTTTGAGGGAATGAATGAAATGCTTTTTGATATGGTACAAAGGAAAGCCAGATATTAGCCTGACTGTCTAATTGCAAAAGCATTGTTTTCTTGATAGCCAAACTGGGGGCTATTTCTGCATATTTGTGTGTCACACACACTCACACTCACTGAGCTGAGCAACTAAAATCTCAGTGAATGTGGATTACTCAGTGCTGGGAAAGCCATGGTGACAGTGGATGCTTTTGAATTTGCCACAGGGACAAACTTTATCTTTCCCCTTCCTTCCTTCCTTCCTTCCTTCCTTCCTTCCTTCCTTCCTTCCTTCCTTCCTCCCTTCCTCCCTTCCTTATCTTCCTTATCTTCCTTTATATCTCTCTAATCCTGTTTTTTTAATCTGCTTATTATCGTATATGCATAGTCTGTAACATCAAGTAATTTTGGTAATAAGGCAGGTTGCAAATAAATAAATCTAAAAAGAAATGGTAAATAAATAAATAAGCACTTTCAGCCTTCAGGTCCTCGTTGATAACATCAGCAAACTGAATTGAGAAGAGGAATAAACATGGAAGTAGCAACAGGCTGCCTCATTTCCTCCTTCCTGGCAGAATTGCTGATAAATAAATGAGAACACTCTCCCCTGCTGGGCCTGGGCCTCAGAATCCTTCCCTACACAACACAACCACTGGCAGTGCTACCGAGTTGGCATGTACCATGAGAGCTATTTGAAGCCCTTGGCAGATTTCTTCCAGCTCTGTAATCCAAGGAAAGGGAGAAATAAAGGGTTACTCTCTCTTTTTCTAGGGAACTGAAACCTGGCTTGTTTCAGTTTTTTTGATATTTAATATCTCTGCATAAAGCATATGAACAAACCAGGGGTTTGTATCTCCAGGGAACCAATAACTGGGGCGTTTTTTCAGTTTAGTCAAGAAATAGCTTATATTAATTAATTCCTTTTTCTGATTATAGAGTTTTACCTTATATGGATATTTTATATGTATTGTCAATTTTCAAAGCAGTAAGATACGATGGAATACATTTTCCTATCTGATTTAGGCTTCACTTAGCACTTGCATTTCAGAGTCATCAGTAGGACCAATTATCGTTGAACTGTGCTTGTGATGAAGGGCTGCTTGTGATTGATTTCTTGTCAATCAGATACTGGATCTCTGGGTCATTTGCTCTGTTTGATCAGTGCTGGTTGATAGTCTTAGACAAGCTCTTCAGGCTCAGCCACCAATGAAAAGTCAGGCACTTGAAACAATTGACCTTTGTCAGTAAGCCACTTTTCTCCTGCCTCATTTTCCCTTTGTCCTGTCTTCCTTGCCATTGATTTTTACCTTTATTTTGTCTGTGGGGTATGCCTTTTAATAAGTCTTCCCTAGAACATACAGGTATATATGCATACATGCATATGTACATATATGTATATATGTTTATATATATCCACACATGCACAAGCTTACATGTTTGAATGCATACACCAGTGGATAAATGCCATTTTTACTTATGTGAGTAAAATAATGAGAAAATAGGCACTAGAAATCTTCTCATTCATTTGGTAAGAGGCTATTTTAAATAAGACACCTTTTGAAATTCTCATAGGGAAAATTTGGAGGGTCAAATGTGCACGCTTTTTAAACAACAACAACAAAAACATACCTAATATTTTGGGTGGATTTATATAATGATTTCCTTTCACATAACATTTTTAATGGAATTGATGGCATTCTTTAATTGGATCACAATTAGGAAAACTTGTTTAAGGTAATACAATTAGAGATAATGACTGTGTAGGCCATTGTTCTGTCCTTAGGATCAAAGCTCAGAAATGTGCCCCTGACCATTCTCCATGAAATGGACAGTGTCTGATTTGTTGCTGTTTGTTTTAGCTCCTTTCTCAGTCATGAACTCTAAATTAAGACTGAGATAATGAATGTGCAAGAACTTTGCAAAGGATGAAACAGTCAATACAAACAAGATCAGAGGTATGCTGTGTTGTTGTGCTAGATTTGAGATATTGCCCATGAAACGCAGCAAATCCCTTAGTTTAGCAGTGGTATGATTCATGTGATAGTATATGTGAAAGTGTTTTTATATGATGCTAGAGATAAATAGAAATGTAACTCTCAAAATTGCACATTCCACATGGATGAAAATGGTGGACGGCCCTTCTAGATGTTTTTACCCCTAATACTCAGGGTTGGTTATTTATGCCAGTACTTTATGACCTCCAGTGGGGAAACTGATTAGTCCTGCTACTGTCATGTGTTCACTACCATTCTACTCCATGCTGCGACCTGCACAGTGGGGTTCAGGATCTGAAGGAGGGGCTGACACAAATGAAAATGCTATATAAGAAATATGAATTTAGGAGGCATTGGGGGCCAGTTGGAGCCTCTTTCTTGAAGAGACACCCCGAATTCTGGCCTGGTCCGCCTTTTATTTACTTGAATATACATTTGCCCTTTAGCAGTGCATACAGGCATAGCAAAGGTAAAGTTTGGTAAAAAGAATTATCAGGTTAGGGAATTGCGTTGAGCCACCACTATCTCAACACAACAATCGAACAATCAGTGCTTAGCGTCAGCCCTGCTAACGCCCAAGGTCCATCGGCCTTCCACGTTCCTTGGTGCACTCTCCTGACAGTATCGGCAAGCAGTGGTTTCCCGCACGCCAAGTAATTTTCAAGTTCTATGGTCTTGCTTGGTCTCTTGCATCAGTGAAATCCATTATTGTAACTATCCACTTCTACCACTGGATATCACATGGATGCTATCATTGGGAATAAAAATAAGGTTTAAAAATGCTCTTTAAAGAAAGAAACACAGTCTGGTATTATAACCATTACATGAAAAATTATTGTTTGAGAATGTTATGTGTGTGCAAGGTTGTGTTCACTTTGATGTTTATGTGATTTGAAATGTCTTGTGAGCAATATTCTGGGTTTTTCATTGAATCTTTAAACCATTTGAATTTATTGTAACTACAGAGCCAATAGAATATTGCTTTACCATTCTAAGTAATTAATTGCTGGTCCTTAGGAAAAGACATCTATGGTTCCACATCTGCATTAATATACAAAGCAATTTTATTCCTTCAGTTCAAAGTCACTCATTCTTTCTCTTACATTTATTTCTTACATGATTTAAGTTAAAGCACAAACAGCCTCTGACAATGGGGTTACACTTATTTTTCACTGGTGATAAGAAAAGATCTATTTTTATGAATTTTCTTTTGCAAAGTTTGCTTTTTTAAAAGAATTCTGCGTAATAATTACATTTAGTTAAAAATGATAACAAACCCAAATGAAAAATAAAAGTTCTCTTTGGTGTTTTATTGGACGGCAGCTTTAAGGAATTTTGTTCAGAACTCTATAGTGTTAAGAGGATTTTGTTAGTGGACACAAGATGACTAATTTCTGTTCTTTGGTTCTTCCATTGCGTTGTTTTGCCTTTGAAGTCTTTTATGAATGGCTTAAAACAAAGAATGGTTCAGTCATAGTGTTAATCATTGAGAAAGTTAATGTGTACCCTCTCTTGCTTGCTGCTGTTTTTACCCTAACCCCATTCCTGTGTTGGTTAATATGTCTTTAGGAGGAAAGGACAGAATAGAAGCCCAAGCCAGTTTTACAATATGGTAACTCAGGTCAACTTAGGTTAAATGTAAAAACAGGTAGAAAGGAGATTTGAATATTTTCTGTGATTTGTCTGTATTTTAAGGATATGATCTGGTTATTATTTTATATAATTTTGATAAGTAAAATTTGCACCTTACGAAAGCAGATCATTGTTCGGAAGGAGTGACCAGGCTAGCTCAGGACCTGCACTCAGCATCTGGAGCGCCCACTGGCTGCTGTGCCTTCTGATTGGTCGGTGCCTGTCATACCAGGAGTTCAGTATTCCTGGCACTTTGTCTGGGCTGGCATGTCTGAGTTAGCATACATTCTGATGGTGAATAGTATTGTACAGTTCTCTGATAAGAACTGTAAAGACTCACCAGAAGAGGTCAAGAGCTGAAGCTCTAACTAAATGTTTTTTAGAATGAATGGGCAGGCATGGGCGGATTTCCCGAGGTTGAGGAGACCTGAAGACTGGAGAAGTCTTCCCAGATTTGGAGAAAATTTATTAACTCAGCAGATATCTCTTGAGAGTGTCTACTATAGTAGGTGCTGGAGATTCAAGGTAAAGTTAATAACAGTCCTTCACTCTGAACAATCACTGTCTGCTTAAGATACTAATTTTGATACCATGCTTGGCATAGCCTGGACTGTTAAAGTTTTACACAGGGCATTATGAGGGAGGATTATTGCTACCGCTTACCATCCCCTTCCAGAGAGACAGTCAAAGTATTTAACAATCAGAACAGGCTTTAACCAGTCAGCATGAACACGGGCAAACTATTTATTCTCATTCTGCCCACCCATGGGGAACTCCCCTAATTTTCTCAAAGGATTTAAAGGCATACAGTTTAGCCGGGCTGTCCTCTCAAAGAATAAGCAAAAGACAATGCATATGATTCGGTGTCAGTTTAGATGAAGAGACCTGATTTCAGACCTTGAATCTACCTACCCGTTTCAAGAGTTGGTTCTAAGCTGCCCGTCAGGCATGCACCAAATATTTAAGCTTCAGTTTTTTTCATCTTTAAACTGGAAATGATGTCATATGGAATGCGAATTTCTAAGCTCTGCTCCAGGTCCCCTGCCTTCCCTTAGAACTCTTCACTGTGTCCCCTGATGGTGGTTTCCAGCCTCTCCATATGGGCTGCTCTTCCTGGCCTTGAATGTTGATAACTCACTCTTGCCTCCCTTTCCCATGTTTTCACTTGCTCACTATAATCTATTTCTGGGATGAAAATGTCTGGTATAGCCCTCTTTTCTGGGCTGCTCGCTGTCTTATGTTTTTGTCTGCTAGTCATTAGGACCTAATGTTGCATAGATTACTCAGCTCTGCATTGTGGGTTTTACAATGGGAAGGGAAAGGGGTTCTACTTGCTATGTCATTCTACTGAAATTACTGTGTAATCTTGGACAAATTTGCCTGAAACTTAGTCTCCTTTTTAGTAAAATAGGGGTAGAATACTAACATTCTAAGGTTTTTTAAAAGAGAGAGACATATCTTAGCTGTCATTTTGACCACCTAACCCGTGGGCACTCACAGATGGATGTTTCTGTTGTCATCATTTTTTAAGTGAAGGACTAATGTTCCCTCACCAATCTAGTCTGGGGAGTCATTGCATACTAGGTTCAATTTAATAAACTTTTATTTGAGCCTCCACTGTGTGTCAGACACGGTACTAAATGATGGCAAACTGAGATGATACTAAGCTGAACAAGAAGAGGCCCATGTAGCCATTGTACCTAACACTTATCCACCTGTTATATACCTGTCCTCTTTAGCATCTGGACTGAGTGCTGGCATGTAGTAGGCACTCAGTAAATAGTGGTGAAGTGTCATAGCTGTGAAATGTTTTGCCATCCCCATACACTTGCCTCTTGAAAATTAAAATCTGACCTCTTCCTTTTGAGTAGCTTGTTTGCATTTTCATAGAACCCATTAGTGTTTCCATATATTGTTAGAATTATAAATCAAAATGCTCATCAAGGCAGGTAGAACATCATAGACATGGGAAGGAATGCTGTGGGGCGCGGCTATAGGGTTAAGCCTCGGACTGACCTGTTGGCAAAGTCACAAACAAGTCCCAGCATAGAGGGCACAGTCCTCTTAGCATAATTAGGCTTGACCTTATGACGCTCCTTAGATCTTATATGGGACGGAGACTAAAGAGAGCTATGCTGATCATCTGAACGCTGTCTCCGTGTCCTTCATTCTTCGCCGACTCTGTCCACACCTTTTGGAACCCCTGGCCCGCTGGGGCTGGACCCCGGCAGAATGCAAAAATGTATCGACCCAGGTTCTGCCTTTGAGTAAGGCTATACTGGAAGTATCTCAGGATACTTTACTGGCTGTTGTGAAGACAGTGTGAGATAATTAGTGATTAAAATATCAGAAATAGACCAGTTTTATTGATTGCATGTTGACTTTTTAAAAAAAATAAAACTTTAAGGTTAAAAAAAAAAAAGTTCAACCCTGGCCAGGGTTGCTCAGTGGTTAGCATCAGCCTGTGCACCAAAGGGTTGCGGGTACAGTCAAGGGCACGTACCTCAGTTGCAGGTCAATACCCATCCCCAGTAAGGGCACGTACAGGAGGCAACCAACCTATATGTTCTCTCACATCGATGTTTCTCTTTCTTTCTCCACCCCCCCCCCCTTCTTTCCACTCTCTAAAAATCAATGGAAAAAAATATCCTCGGATGAGGATTAACAATAACAAAAAAAGACTATTAAATGGTAGCAACCATTTTCTTAATTCCAAGTTATTCAGAGGATTTGGCACCAAAGGATAGGATAGGAAATAAATACAGTTTTAAAACATACATTGTCAAGTTCTACAACACTTTTTATTTTTAATTTTTGTAAAAAAATGATTTTAGTGAGAGAGGAAAGGAGAGAGAGAGAGAGAGAGAGAGAGAGGAACTTTGATTTGCTGTTCCACTTATTTATGCATACATTGGTTGATTCTTGTATGTGCCCTGATTGGGGATCGAACCTGCCACCTTGGTGTATTGGGATGACACTCTTACCAACTGAGCTACCCAGCCAGGGCCCTACAACACTTTTTTTTTTTTTTTATGTATTCCATTGATCTTTCTAGAGAGGAAGGGAGAGGGATAGAGAGCCAGAAACATTGATGAGAGAGAAACATCAATCAGCTGCCTCCTGCACACCCCCCAACTGGGGATGTGCCCGCAACTAAGGTACATGCTCTTGACCGGAATCGAACCTGGGCCCTTAGGTCCGCAGGCTGACGCTCTATCCACTGAGCCAAACTGGTCAGGGCCCTACAACACTTTTAAAATCACTTCAACTTCATTCAGTAAATCCAATTTTTCATAGCTCGCGTTCTTGTACTATGAAATATGTGCTGTATAAAGGATTTGCAGAATTAATAGCACACATGAAAATTAGCACAGAAACACTGTGGTCTCGCCTTAGGAATGAATTGTTTTTAGGTTTTATAAAGGGCTTTAGTTGTAATTATTTTAATGTCAAAGCGAAAATCATAAAACAGTATTTTACAATCTCAGATGCCGCACAAGAAGCCATTTTATATCATCCCTACTCCTGTTTTCTCTGGTTGATAATTAAATTTTACTCCAGGTGACTCACAGTGGAGGTCACAACTTCCTATAATGGCGGTAATGCACATTAATAACTGTGTGGTCGCCTGTAACACAGCCCTTAATTAGAACCAGTAACCCAATAGGTTTAATAACGAAACAGGAGGCCCCGTTGCAGTTGTTCAGTTTCCACGTGCAGACCTAGGACAGAGCCACTGCTGTACTTCGGCTACAAGAAGACAGCAGTATGTGGCTAATGCGAAAATGCTCCCTAAAACCAGTGTGTCCTTTTAATGTGGATTTTCCAGTTGGGGTTTTTCCTTTTTTTAATTTACGGCATCCAGAGAGAATTTGTGAAATACTGAAATAGACAGTCTTGATTTTGCTTTTAGGAATATTCACTGGAAATCGGGTTCTGTCTTGTCTTAAGATTCCACAAAAAGAGGAATTATTAGCCCTATGAGAACTGTGCTCTGCCCCTCCATGGACAGTACATTTGATTGAAGTGAGCATTTTAAACCCAGGCAGTGGCCTTCTGAGCGTGGCCTGTCATGGCAGAATTGCCTGGAGTCAGGGCTTGGTTTCATCAGTAAGTTTCCATGAGGTGTGATGGTTTCTTGGGTCCCTTATTCCAGTTCTTGGGAGATAATCCTTTTTTCATCTGTCACTTGAAGATCTCCAGTTTGGATTGCAGTGGAGTTATGACAATGTAAACTTCTTCCTAAAAATATTTTTTCCTTCTTTACTGCTAACTTGACATATGCCTTTTAAAGACTCTGATATGAGCAATGATGTGGATGCTGTAGGGTAGAAAGACTATCTGACCCCTAAGAACATGTCCTGTTTCTGCTATAATGCTGCTTGAACAGTCTCAAGAGATTTAAATAAGTAGGTGGCTGGCACTGTTAACAAACAAATGTAATGGCTTTCAATAATAATCTCATCTTGGTTTTCTTTGCATTATACATCTTGCATCTTTCAATAACTGTAAGAGACACTAGTGATGTCTATTTATATGTTTAAACATATATAGGAACATATCACTCAGGTGAATTTTCAAAAATTGAGATGTAATTGACATATAACATTGTCAATTAGTTTTAGGTGAACAACATAATGATTTGATATATGTATATATTGTGAAATCATATAAGCTTAGTTAATATTCATCACCACACATAGTTACAAATTTATTTTTCTGGTGATGAGAACTTGTAAGTTCTCCTCTCTTAGCCACTTTCAAATATATAATACAGTAGTGTTAGCTATAATCACCATGCAGTACATTACATCCCCAGGACTTACTTATTTTATAATTGGAAGTTTCTTCCTTTGACCACTCTAAGATGATTTTGCCCCTCAAAGTTTCATGATGCCATGCCAAGCATTAATAGAAGCCATATTCTTCCAGGGGAAAGAGTCAGATATGTAAGACAAATTTCTGTAAATGACAGTAATAAAACAGCTGCTCAGAACTCAGGGCATCTTAATTAGCCCTTTGAGCAACATGCTACTGTCATTGGATTTCACAGGCAATTTTACCAGGTTTTAAGATCAAACATTAAGATTGTGAAATGAAACATGTCATTGCTAGATAAAACAAGTGGTTTAAAAAGGTCTCACCAGGTTTACTGCACTTTTCTTTGAGAGAGTAAGTTTTGGATTGTGTTTTCTCAGTGTTATTAGTGGACCACATTAAGCATTTTAATTTAGTTTGTAAATGTTGAAAACATAACTACATTGGCAGTAAAAGTTCAACTTTAGATCTTGTGCACATTCATCTACTCAAATATTTGAGATTTGAAATGGAAGGGAATTTGAGATGTGTGATAAAATTATTTGGACATTTAATGTACCTTACTGGTTTGATTTAAAATAGAAAACAGATGGTAGTATAGCTCAACTGTCCTATCCCCTCTGTATTTAGGGATACCCATTTCTGGGTGCCCCTAAAATTGGGAAAAATATTCTCAGGTATTATCTATTCATATGTCTTTTTTTTGTGGTACTGTCACTAGATATATGGTTGGTTTTTCAGTTTTGATTTCTCCCTGGACCCTTAACTCTCCCCACTTCGTGGTGAACATGGGATTCCCTTGTCCCTTTTGGGGTGTCAGGATGGAGACTCTGTCCTTGACAGTGGTACCAAGTGGTCAGCTTCAGTGTCGGTGATGGGACTCAGGGGTCGGTGCTGGGCAGAGTGAAGATACCAGTAAAAGGATGTTGATGACAGTGCCATTTGTAATATTAAAAAATTGGGAACAACCTAAATGTTCAGAAATAATTAATGTATTTATAATGTGCCCATTAAACTGTGTTAGAATCATTACAGATCTTGTTTTTGAGGAATGTTTGAGGCTATGCAAAAAAAAAAAATCTCACAATAAAAGATTCAGTACTTACATATTCAACCTTATACCAATTTTGTTAAAAATTTTAGTTGTCTATTCACCCACTCAAATACAGTTTTAAAACTCTAAGAAAATTAATTTTCCAATTGCATTATCTTTTTAAAAATGAACATTTCACAGAAGGAGAGAAATAGTGAGTAAAATGTGAAACTGTTCCTAATCGTTGGATTAAAGGTCAGTATTTGTGGTATGACTCTATAATAGTTAGGTTTTTAAGTTGGCTTGAAGGATATCATTCTTCTAAGACTTACATGTGTTTTAGAAGAGCAAGTGGGTTATTTTTTTAATGCTATACCTTACTGACATACCTACAAGTGTCCAAGTTTTCTAAAAGATTAAATTAGAAGTTTCACCTTTTCATTAAGGGATGGACATATACTACTAATTTATTTAGCTCTGCCTTTAAAGTTTGGTTTGGTATGGGGGGGGGGGGAGTTCCTGGATGGAGGTAGCTTGTATATCTTTATAACTTGCGTATCAGAAAATTCCGGTTGTCTACATCTCTTTATTGTTGAATTTGCACCTGCTTTAGATCTTTCCTAAATGTTGTTGATTCCTCATACTCTCAAACCTCCTATAATTTCTATCATTGTTTCTTTAGAGATCTTTCTTTCCTTCTTTTCCCTGTGCCAAGTCATCTGGTGTGTTTCTGCTGTTACTAGGTTGCTCATTGAGGAAGCAGAAGCCAGTGTTGGGCCTTCTGGGAGTATGTTTTGAGAAATTCTTACTTCTAGTGTCTTCCAGAATCTCACCTATAATATAAAAGCCCAGCGACCAAAGGGCAGACGACCAGAACTACCAGTCAACCAGTCTCTATGATGCTCACTGACCACCAGGGGGAAGATGCAGGAGCTGCCCCCTGGTGGTCAGTGTGCTCCCACAGCGAGAGTAGCAGCTCAGAGGGCGGGTCCACAGCCACTTGGCTGACCAGGATAAGCGGCACTCCCACAGCAGGCCCCAGTGCATGAATCCTTGCACTAGGCCACTAATATTCACCATAACAACAAAGCCCAAAGATGTCCCTTTTTAAAGCTGTCAGTGAGATTCAACAGAATTAAAGATGTTTTAGATCAGGGGTCCTCAAACTATGGCCCGCGGGCCACATGCAAATACAAATATGGTATTTGTTCCCGTTTTGTTTTTTTACTTCAAAATAAGATATGTGCAGTGTGCATAGGAATTTGTTCATAGTTTTTTTTTAAACTATAGTCCGGCCCTCCAACGGTCTGAGGGACAGTGAACTGGCCCCCTGTTTAAAAAGTTTGAGGACCCCTGTTTTAGATGATTGTCTTATGAGACTATTTCGATATTTTGGCTACCATTCTTTAAATAGTTGATCCATTAATACATTACAGAAAGGAATATGGTATGTTTTAATATTTTTTCTCCAAAATAATATATGCTCATAAAAAAATGAAAAATATACATAAAGTAGTTTGAAGAAGGTGCTAAGAATCAAAATTAATCCCATTGCTAAAGAACCCCTCTCCATAGTTTGTCAGTACTTAAAATATGTGTATTCAGTTAACCATACCTGATTCATAAGGTCAAGATAACAAAGCATCAAAGTTACATGAGAGAAAGAGGGGGAGGGGAGAGGGAGGAAAGGAGGGAAGGAGAAAGAGAGGAAGGGGGGGGAGAGAGAGAGAGAGAGAGAGAGAGAGAGAGAGAGAGAGAGAGAGAGAATATGAATGAATGAATATGATTGAGATATGAGAACCTAAGCAGTACAGGGTTCTGAAAGACAAGGACATGGTTCCATAGCTCTCTGAATATTGTGAATATTTAATGAGCACTAATGATGGTTCACACATCACCAATCCAAAGATAATAAAATAAATGTCTTTATATATAGTTCTTTGTAATAAGAAAAAAAACCCTACAAACTAAGAACTGGTCTTTTACTAACTATACCTTGTTGCTGTTTACTTTAGTCATGAAGGCTACTTCATATATATATATTTTAATTGCATCACACACGTGTGTCAAGATGTGTGCATATACCAGGCATATTGGAGTTATTGTGCATTTTCATTTAGACCCTATTTACACACACAAACACATATATTCATTTTGCTATTTTGTACACTCTACTAAGAACCTTATTTTAGAACAGTCTACAGTGAGTAATGAAAACACCCTTGTGTTTCAGTTCCTGGCACTTTAGGAAATATTAATTTACAACTGCTGTTCCCAGAACTTTTAGCTCACCACAAATGATTTTAGAGTATCAACATAGCTTTGTGATCTGTTTCTTTCCAACTGCATTAGAAACCAGGAAAAACAACGGGTCAAACCCATTGTTATCATAAACTTCAGAGGCTCAAAATAATTTGTTTTCCTGGAATTTTATATTGAAGATTATTAAAGTAACTTGATCATCAGTTTAGAGTTTATGCTCATATTGTAATGTTATTCATAATGAAAATAAACTTGTTTCAGTAAAACAAAATGAGATTTGTGACAGGTAAAGGGAAAAAGAAAGATAACTACTTGGCTAACATAGCACAGAATTGTCCTCCAGAGTAGATGCAGCTGGCATCCTGACTTTTTCTTTAACTGCTCCCCCCGCCCCCCTCCCACCACCACCCCTAGAGCTGAGGGCACAAGGAGGAGGGATGTGATTTGGCACAGGCAGCCCTAGTTCAGTCTGGCTCCCTGAAAGATCTTGGGCAAGTTGCTTTTCCTTTCTGACCTCTGTGTTCTCAGTCATAAAGTGGGGGGATTAAGTAAGACAACGTATGTAAAATTCTTCCGCCAGTGCTTGGCACAAATGGCATGGAACAAATATGGTTTCTTTCTTTCCTTTCCCTCGCCTTCCGTCCTCTTACTGTTGAGTAGTTATTGGATATTCCTCCGTGCTCATTCTGTTGTCTGTGCCTTATGGCCACCATCTTTCCTTTTCTTTCACAGTTTAACTCTTTAAATCAGTCAGTTCAACCACCATTTATTGAGGATCTATTATGTGAAAGGCATTGTGGTAGAAAGCATAAGACATATAAATGAACTAGAGGCCCGGTGCACGAAATTCTTGCATGGGTAGGATCCCTAAGCCTGGCCAGCGATCAGGACCGATCGGGACCTTCCGGCTGCTGGCCAGGGCCTTCCTTCGTTCCACGCTGCCCCCTGGTGGTCAGCACACATCATAGCGAGCGATAGAACTCCAGGTCACAGGGTCGAACTCCCACGGGAACACTTTGTGTATTAGCCTTTTATATATATATAGATAAGATGTGGTTCCTATCTTTAACAAGATTATATATATACTAGAGGCCCAGTGCATGGATTTTGCACCAGTGGGGTCCCTCAGACTGGCCTTCGGGGATTGGGCCAAAACTGGCTCTCCGACATCCCCCAAGGGGTCCTGGATTACGAGAGGGCGGTTCTCAGGTGACGCATCCCCTGAATCAGGCTCCCTCCTTTCTGGTTCTAGGTGCATCACCTGAGAACCACAGCTGCCAGGTCACCGCAGCTTGGCAGCTCCTGCGTTGAGTGTCTGCCCCCTGGTAATCAGTGTGCATCATAGCTACCAGTCGAACGATTGAACGATCGCTTAGGCTTTCATATATATAGATGAGGAAAAGATGATAGACAGATTGGCAGATGGAAGGAAGGGAGGGAGGAAGAGAGAAAGGAGAGAGAGGGGGGAGATAATGAGTTTGGCTTGAAGTTATTGTGTATTTTCATTAAGACCCTATTTAGATGGACAGTGGAATGTACTGTCATGTTTTTTACAGCACACCTATAAAATTAAATTGAGTATTCTATTCTGTATTCTGTTACAATCAAGCTATTATAGCAAAGGAAGAATGAAAAAGTTTGTTGTCCACTAGCTCCAGCTTTTCCAGTTGTATCATTAGATGGACTTCCTCAGAATTTTTTGTTATGTATCTTATAAAGATTTACAGAAAGCATTTTTATTGAATTCATCATGTATTCATTCATATTAAAAACTGCCTTAACTTTGGAAACTTTAATTTCCAACTTATAACAACAGTTTTACTTTTCTGGATTTCTGCACCTTATTTTCTGCCTCACCTCTCCCTAAGGGGAGCTGTCACCATTTTACAATATTTAATAAGGAACACAGTCTTGGTACCTACATATCCTGTTCATTACTATCTCTAGAGCTTACTGCCCATGTCTGCTGTTATATACCAGCTCAGAAATTGTTCCCAGGACCCCATGTACAGTTGGGGACATTGTCACCTGCACAAGAAATGCCAGCTCCCAGGAGGTGTTTGGGGCCAAAATCCATCTCACACTTAGTCACCAAGTCCTATGCCCGAGGGATTTCCTCCTCTCATAGAGAGTACCTTTTCTGATCTACAAGAAGGTACCTTAAAGGCTAGCAGTGGCCCTGGTTGCTCCCTGAACATCATGTGGTCTCATATGGTTAACATAGGATGTCTGAGACAAGCAGAGGTCCTCAATTTGCAGGGCCAATTGGTTTCAGATTTAGTCAGTTCCTTGCTTTTTGACAGTGAATAAATATGTGGCTGTCCCCACCCCCATTTTTTCCTTGACATAAGGCTCATAAAAAAATACGTACCATTCTGACATGTGATCCTAAGTTATCTGTGCTATTCCTTCCACCCAAAGTAGATGATGAAAGCTCATTCAAAGCCCCAAGAGTAAGGATGGTGAGGGAAGACTTACAGAATACTCTGCTGTGTGCCCCAAGACTTAATTTATACTGTGAGAGTAACCATCAGTTCTTACCAAGTAAGTTAATAGGAAAATAAATACTGCTGGAACTTTTCAAGTATATCTTGCTATTCAGACTTCTCAAAGATCAGTCCCAAAACATGAATGATCATTATCTCCCTTACATCCGAGTTTAGAAAAATTACTTCCGAAGTGCAAAAGTTGGAATATTGTCCTAATTTGTGTCCACTCTAAAGCAACTGCCATAAGCAATCTAAAGTAGTATTGACCAACTGTATAGCCATGATTTAAACTGTGTCAGGCTTCTATTTCTGCTGTCAAGAGAAATGTTGGACTGTGGAGAGGCAACAGCCCCCATACATCCAGATCTGTGCGGACACCGTGGTAGCCATCAGCCACGTGTGGCTGTAGAGCACATGAAATGCAACAAGTCCAAATTGAGATGCACTGCCAGTGTAGAATCCACGCTGGATCTCAGTTGCTTAGTAGAAAAAATGTTCAACATTATTTTTATATTGATTGCATGTTGAAATGATAATATGTTGGATATATTGGGTTAAAATATTAAAATTAATTTCATGTTTCCTTTTACTCTTTAATGTGGTTACCACAAAATGTAAAATTACATATGTGGCTCACATTTGTGGTTTGCATTCTATTTCTATTGGACAACGCTGGTCTAGGTATTTCAAGAGAAAAGGAGGGGTTGGAATGTGTATATGATTTTTTTCATAGCCTGTAATTCATAAAATACAATAATTTGTTCCCTCGTTGCTGGAGACCTGGGCTTTCTCCCCACTATACTTAGGACAAGAATATCATTGATTATATGGTCTTTCAATCCCATGGCTGTTCTGTAGTTTACTTAATATTTGGATTACTTACAATATTTCTATATATTTTCCAGTGATCTTTGTACACAATCTTAATAACTTCCATAGGAGAAATAGTTTTAAGCTGCTCCTCCAAATAGCCCTTCAAGTGTGACTAGCTTACTGTTACCAAAGGTTGATGCCTCTTTTGCCATTTTCTTTGCAATGTGAGTTATCATCATATCCAATTTGATAGCATGTGTTATCTCTATCAGAAAAACAACTAAATTTACACTCTGACATGAGCTGCTCAGTGTAAAATAACAGAAAATGATGAAGGATAGCTTAATCTAGCCCACGTTGGACACAGGTATGAATTGATTGGTAGCCTTTGCAGAAATACGGCAGACTCCGTGACCACTCCACATTATCTTTTTAATGAATGTCTGGTCCTCTTTGCCAGCCATGAGGGTCCTAATGAGTTAATAATTTAAAATACATGGAATACCTGGCAGATTAGTCTTGTGGGAACCAATCCATAGATGTGCCCTGGAAGTGAAAGGAAACCAAAAACAGTTAACAACATTACGTGGAGTTTTAGAAGCACATAATGAAGATCCTGGGGGAAAGAGCCCTTCTCGACTGGGAAGTTTTTAATTGGCATGGCTACCTGGGATACAGTTACATCAGCATTGCAAGGCCAATTAGCCAAGAGTTCACAAAAATCTGTTCCGTGCCTTCTGCACTTGAGAACAAATGGAAAGAAACCGGGAACACACCTTAGCTTCCCTTCTTTCATTTAGCAAGAGTAGGAACTGGTGCGTGTCATAAATTGATCGTTGCTGTTGTCTCCAGAACATTAACATCTTTCACACACAACAATTTGAACAGTTCCCTGGGAGGTTGCTGCCCTGTAATTGTCATGTTCCAGGTTAGCTGTGCGGTTGTAACAATAAGAGAGGCTCAGCCAGTTGATGAATTGCTTGCTCCTGGACATTCGTGCTGCCTTCTTCCTGCTACTCCATTCCCGGAGTAGAGCTTGAGGATACTGCTAATCCTTATATCTTTGCATTTTTTCACTCGGTTGATTAGTTTGATAATAAAATAAATATTTCTGAAAATATACCCCCCCCAAAAAAAAAAAATAATAGCGTATGCATACTCTTATCCCCCTTTCAGGCAATGGGTAGGTCACATACCATTTCTCCAGAGACCGTTTTTGTTTTGTTTTGTTTTTCTTTTTGCTGAGCTTAATGTGTATAAGCCATATTCTTTAGATTCTAGACATCTTTTTTTCTCTCCTGCCTGTGGGTGATAGATTCTAATCCTCATTACTTTGCTTTTTGTTATGTGATTAGCTGAAGGGCTTTGGCCTTTACTTTCTGCGATAAATACCTTTTCTCCTCATTTCAGAATAAAGTCTTAGGTATACATTTTAGCTTTTTTGTTTGGCCCTATGACCATAGTTTTGGTTTTTTTTCTCCTTGAATTGTCTATCCTCTGTGTCTACTTTTATTTGTATAAACTTAAAACGTGTGCTTTAAACTTAGCCTGACATGGTGGCTAAAGGGATGAATTTGGGGTTTAAATGTTTTAGTTTCATTTTCCTGAAGTGGATGGATTGTGTTGCATTATTTCCTTGGCCCGGCACACTCTTCAGGGAACAGGTCCAATCTTGGCTGTAGTAACGGTCTCTTCCCATTTCAGCCAACAGTTTCCTTAACACACATTGTCCCTGGAAGTGGCTACTCCGTGAACTTCAAGAGGAGCCGGACCGGGATCCTTCTTTTCACTGAGCACCTACCGGATCACCTTGTTTCCTTTCTGACCCCCTTCCTCCTGCAGAGCCGTGGGTAGAGGAGTCACTATCCCCAGAGTCCCTCCTTTCTTTCTCTGTAGAACAGGACTGATCTCCTTTTCCAGGTTGTTGTGGGGCTTGGATGAGATACATGTGTGAAAGACTTCATAAAATGTCAAATGTGACAGTTCTTTAAAAGTTTATCATGAAAACTAAACACTCGTTAGAGCTTCTCTCCTGGTTCTTACTTAACTGCCCACATGTTCGTCGTACACTTGTTAGACATACCAATGCGTCATTCGTTAAATCATTTGTTTACGCAAAAATGTTTGCTAGAGGTCCTAAAGCATTTTACTACATCATCTTCTTTATTTCTGCAAAATCTCCTTGTGTGTTGTCTTGTTAGAGAAATGGGAATCTTCCCTACTGTAGGTATATTGAGGATTCTTTATGGAAAAGGATGAAAGTATTTATGAAACTGCATGCTCAAAATTACCATCATTGCTCAAAGTGGAATTTCAAGTGTCAGCATCTCATTA
Source organism: Myotis brandtii (assembly GCF_000412655.1). Classification (NCBI taxonomy): domain Eukaryota; kingdom Metazoa; phylum Chordata; class Mammalia; order Chiroptera; family Vespertilionidae; genus Myotis; species Myotis brandtii. The sequence goes on along the minus strand of NW_005354385.1, from coordinate 12,774,057 downwards.
TACATGGTATTAGAACAGGTGCTGTACCCCTCAAGTTTTCATCTGTTTTAAATGAATACACTTTATATCCCCATTTTCCTTATAGTTCACCATTCATGCTCAAGAGTTGCATGGTTTCATCTCTCTGAAAGATTATTTTGGTTTTAAAGAGACTGGTTTGTTATCATCTCCTTAATTACCATTGCAGCATCTCTCTGATTCTTCTGTGATTGAATATTAGTGTGGTTTGTGCCCAGTCACTAGAAGGAAATTTAATTTGTCGTTTACTGGACCTAAAAGTGCTTATTCCTGCCCATCCCCTGTCCCCTACTTCACTTGCCCTTCATCCCTGCCCTGTTGCCTCTGAGGTGCATGCTTTGGGAAGGCATGGAGTCTGGTCTAGGAAGTGAGCTGCAGCTTAAGGCCATTCCCTGCTTTCTTTCTGAGTTCAGGTGTTTGTGAGAGGAAACAAGCAGGGCCTGGGGTAATTAGTACACCCAGGGAAGGCCTGGGTGTTAAGGGGCAATTATCACCTTCCTCTGGACACCGTTTGGGAGAGACACTGGCCTGATGGGGCCCACCCAGGTAAAAGCAAAACAGATATTTTGGTTCCATGTAGTAAGCTGGGTACTTAACTTTTATTTAGGACTGGGTCTTTTATTTGATCCACCTTCTAAAATAGATGCCATGTTCCTTACAAGATAGTGAGAGTTAGTATTATTAGGATCATAATACAGGTTATATATAATATATACTTAGCAAATAAGCACAGGAGAGAGAATCATGTCACATTTCTACTTTTCACTCTCAACTCAAGCTCAAATGACCTATCCTTCCCATCCCCACCACCCAGGGGCTGGGTCCCTAGGAACAGTTAACTCACTTCCATCCAGGTTACCTTCTGCCAGTATTTGAAGCCCATCTTAACCCCAGAGATGATACATTTACTCTTTAAAGAAGGAGGCACTTTACACTTACCTGAAAAGAATTATGTGTGTATGCATGTATGTGTGTATGTACATAAACTATGTTGTGTAATGAAGCTCTTTGGTTACTTCCTTTGACACTATGTCATTAGTGATTTTATAGAATTACTCGGATCTTGGCTCCCTTTTGAGGATCCTATTTTTGCAGGTTCTACAGGACCTTAGTAAGGATCTATAAAATGCTGCATGTATGCTCAGGACCCGTTTTAGGTTGGCTGTGTATGCATGCAAGGTTAAGGGACAATGCTGGACATCCGGGGAGCCAAGGGTTGTGTTCTGCTGACTCGGCAAGACAGGTGCCATAAGTATGAGGAGGCGTCCTTGCAGGTAACAATACCTCCTTCAGCTGCATCCCCGAGAGAACTAGAGGGAAGAAGGCTAGTCAGAAGCCTTATCCCTCTTCTCATTTTTTTTCATGTTTATTTTTATTGGGAGCATGGTCAATTCATACACAATTGTATAGAATTTATTGGGCTGGTTTTGTCTCAGTTTATAACTTGAAATTAAAATAAATAGAATGATGTGTGAGGTATGGTGTGTTTTTTAAGGTGTTTTCGCCATTATTCTTTTACTCAGTCATTCTGTCTACATAACTATTATTCTTATTGACATTAATCTTATTGATCATCCAGTCCAGTCCCCTTCTCAAAGCAGGGATTCCAACCTGTAACCCATCAACCTGTCATCTTTTAGTAAGTCCCAGATTTTTGGATTTTAAGGACCAGTACACTAAACAAAAATGATTACAGTTAGAGATCTCATCTAGAATCAAGATTTTATTTTGTCAAAAAGGACACACCTGAAACAACCATTATCTTTCATCACCATTTTATAAAAAGGCCACTTTAATAGCAAAAATATAAAAAGTATATATTCTTAAATTTAACTTTTTGAAAAATACACCACACTTATTTCCTGCCTACCACTAACAGACTGGTGGTCTTGTCTTCCCAGGTTAGTTTTGGGAGACACTTCTCTGCAGCAGCATAAATGGCCCCACCCCAGATGGTCACCTGGCTCCGCTTGGACACTACCAAGGGCAGCAAACTCCACATCCTTCCTCAGAGGATGCGATTTCTAGATTTTTGTCAGTGGTGCTCGCTCTCTTCTGAGAGAGCTCAGACGAGGTAAAAAGAGGTGTCCAGGACAGATGTGTTCCATGTAGGAAGCACTCGATGAAAGCAGGCTATCATCATTCATGTATTTTTTTGTCTACCCCTTTCTTCTGAATTTTGACAATTTCCTATTTGCCAGGCACTGTGCTGCAGCCTGATGTACAAAGAGGAAAGCAGTCCAAGGGCACCCGTGGTACGGGGACGCAGACATGCAGGTAGTGCGGCAGTTGCTGGGTGTCGCACCTGGTTCTGTGGAGACGCTGCCTTGGGCACAGTGCAGAGGCAGGGCTTGGCTCTGCCAGGGAAAGTCAGGAAAGGGTGCCTCTGGAGAGCTCTGTTAAACAGCGGCTTGCAGAATGACACTGAGTTTCCCAGGTGATGTAACAGCTTAAAGGTCAGGAAGTTAAGGTGGAACAGGGCCGACGCGGGGACTTGAATAAGGACGTACCGGCAAGCTGGCTCTCTGTGAGTTTGCTGTGGCTGTAACATGGGGAGATGGGGGGCAGGAGGAGGGCTTCGAACAGCAGAAATGGACTGTCTTATAGTTCTGGGGGCTAGAAGTCCAAAACTAAGGTGTCAGCAGAGCCATGTTCCCTCCGAAACTTGGAAGGGAGAATCCTTCCTTCCTTGCCTCTTCCTGGCTTCTGGTGATGTGCTGGCAATCCTTAGTGTGCTGGCTTGCAGCTGTGTCCCTCTGCCTCAGTCATCACATGTCACGTCTCTGTCTGTGTCCATATATCTCTCTTGTGAGGACACCTGTCTACCTTGGATCAGGGTCTACTCAAATGACCTCATCTTAACTTGATTATATCTGCAAAGACCCTATTTTATAAGATCACATTCACAGGACGGGCTTTTGGGGAACACGAGCCCATAAATGGTGGATGTTGGGAATGAAGGCCCAAGAGCATAAGTTCTTCTCATGATGGAGATCATGTATTTTTCTCAGTGTGACCTAAGTCTGGTGTTTTGTTTGTTTGGTTTTGGCTTTGTTTTGTTTTTCCTTCAGGGAACTTGAACTTGTTCCCAATCAGAATAGATATTTTCATGTGAATAAGCCAAGGCTTTCCCCTAAAATTGTACAGTTGATTTTTCCCCTCTTGGAACACATATGGAAGACTTAACGTTTTTCCTATTAAATATTATAGTGTTGGCTGTGGCCAAGTACTCATTCTAGCCTGTTGAAATAATTGAGAAGTATTTATTTTGACGTCTTACATTCGCCATCCCCCCCAGCTTTGGGACATTTATATATTGAATAAGTGTGCTATCATTTACCAGATTTATGTCCTTGTTTAAATGTTAAAAGTGCTGGCCAAGAGCAGAGCCTTGTGGCGTGTCACTCGAGGCTTTTCTCTGTGCTGACTGTGGCCACACTGACCAGCAGACTTCAGCTCAGTCACTTGTTTAACCAGTTACCCCTGCATCCAAACCAAATGTCCTCTTCCCCGACAGCCTCCAGGAGCAAGTGGTGGTTTGTACTTAACTCAGATCAAAATCTATCGTGCAGCATTCCCAAGCAGCCCTGTCTTCCCACCTGACGGGGTCATGTCAATAAGAAGTCCTTTTAGCCCTGACCTCCCTTCACAGTCCCTTTATTTGCATGGATAATCAGAACATCTGGAAAATGCAGTGAATTCTAGCTAGCTTGAGCGTGAGGCATATTATCTCCATTTGGGATATGGTAATTTTGCAAAACTGATACTAAAGTAACTTCCAGCATTTGGTTCTCTTTCATTCTGTTCTTATATCTATATATATAAAAGCCCAGCAACCGCATGGTGGAATGATCAAAACAGCCGGTCGCTATGACGCGTACTGCAACGGCCAACTGGCCCAATCCAGCCCTGATCGACCCCCCAACTGCCCGCGGTCCCTCCCCCCCGGCCAGTCTCACCCCTGATCAGCCCCCTCCCCTCTGGCACAGCCCCCTATCGGCCCCCATCAAGTCAGGCTGGCAGGACCCCACCCGTGCATGAATTCATACACCGGGCCTCTGGTATAAAGATAATTCCCTTCTGATTTTCTTAAGTGTAAAGATTATAAATTTTTAGAGCTGCACTACTCTGTTTTTGGAGGGGTTGTTTTTCTTTATCTACAGTGTCTAAGGACAGCCTTATTTGGAGGTAAACCAGTAGGAAACCAATGTGGGAGTCCTATTTACCCATTTCCATCAGATCCATTCTAAGAGCCATGACCATTGTTACGAGTGACCCTTGCACAAAATAATCTAAGTGTAGAAACATCAACTGTGCTGGCAGGCTACAGTAGCATTTCCTTGCTTGTATCATCCAAGTGTATTTTTTTAACTAGTGATGCATTAATATTATATCCCCAGATTTCTTAGAGCTGAAGTGACTAAAATAGATATTTCGTTTCCAGTCTGTGCTTCAGACTGGCTTTTCAAGGTCGCGGGCAGTCAGGATTTATTACTTTAGAAAGGGATAGACTGACTGCATTTGGAAATCAATACCCTGGTGCGGTGCTTTGGATCAAAGCCAACGTGAGTGTTCAGTCTAGGAAATGTCCAATTTGACTGCTGCCTTCTGCAGCTTGTGTTAGAATCGAGAGACCTTTCTAGGTAATTTGCACACTCTTGTCTAATAGTTTCAGATAACTCTGTTTTGCTTCAGAGAGCATGTTTACTCTTACCCTCTGTCACGCTGCTCTTGTTTTGAATGAAGCCGTCATTTATGGTTTTCAGTGTGGGAGTTTAATGCATTCCTTTTCTACAGACTCTGACACAGTCTTTTGGTTGTGTGTGTGTGTGTGTGTAAAAGATTTCCAGTTTTGATTTTCTTTTAAAAGAAACAACAAATGTAGAGATACTTGAAAAACAATCTAGGAACAAAAACTCTTCTAAGTTCTATAGTTTTCTTATTGATACTAATTTTTAATCCCATGTTAAACTCCTAAATGACCTTGGTTCCCTTGTGTGTTTTTATAACTAAATTGGTATAAAGTACAAGGCCATGTCAGTTTTCTAAGGCAAAATGTAATATTTCTCTTCTCCCCCTCACAGCCAACCTCTCTTAATTCTCCACACCAAGCATTTTCAGGAGGGAAACTATGTTATATGTTTGTTTCATTCATTCAATATATTGAGTGGATACAATATACAAAGAAATGTGCTGAAAAATAACATAAAATGATAGGTCTAGCCCTGGCCGGCATTGCTCAATGGTTAGAGTGTCGGCCTGCACACTGAGGGTTCGACTCCTGGTCAAGGGCGTACCTGGGTTGTAGGTTCGATCTCCGGTCTGGTCAGGACTTGTGTCAGAGGCAACCAATTGATGTGCCCCCCCCCCCCCCCCCAGCCACTCTCTTCCACACTCTTTGAAAATCAATGGGGGAAAATATTCTTGGGTGAGGATTAACAAAAGTAAAAAAAAGGTAGGTCTACCTTTTCTTAACATTTTGTAATAGGACCACATCCATATTAAGGTAAAGAGGTAGCCTAGTTTAGTGCTCTCATGTGGTTAGAATCAGAAGGACCATTACTTGGAGGGGCATGGCAGAAAGGATAACATCTATTAATTATTGAATATCTATTATGTGTCCAGCACTGTGCCAGACACTTGACAATAATCTTGTGAGGTAGATGTTGTTATGCCACTTTACAGAATGGGTTACTGAAGCCAGACAACTACGCCGGCTTGACAATCACAGAGCTTGTCATTGGCCAGATGAGAACTTGATGATAGGTCTTTGGTTGCAAGTCTGTCTTCTTTCCAATATAACATTGTCTCCCTTATGAACATGAGTGAAGTGCTATATAAACATGAAGGTGAGGTTATCAAAGCAAAGAAAATATATTACAGGTTTTGGTGGGAGGGGAAGGGAATGTAAGAAATGTTCAATCATTGTCAGTTCATAAATTCAATTTAGAAATAAAAGACCACTTTCTATCATCAAATTGCCTTCATTATAAAAGTTAGACATTAGCCAGTGTTTGAGACTTTTAGGGATTCATTTCCATGATATATAATCTACATTTTACTTGCAAACTTCTGGATTCCGTTTTCAGTATGTGTCATTTTCCTGTGGCATATGAGTACTTAGGATCCGTAATCTGGGTCTGGCCCTCTGGCTGCATCTGGAAGTGCTGCCGAACAGTGACTTGTGGCAAAAATAGTGTCATAAGATGATGTAAGTGACCCCTTGTGCTAGGTGCTCTTAAAAGACCATAAAATAGTGTGAAGCTACTTTACTTTGATTGCAGACCATAATAGACCTGATACTAAGCTATAATAGCAAGTCTGTGTAATAAATCAAGTGCTTTACAGGGTGCTTTTTATTTAGAAGAGAGGTATATGGTTTTCATATAATATGACAAAAACGCATCTTAGCCATTTTAATAGGCAATTTTCATGTACATTCCATATGAATTATTCAGTTCAAGGCATATATTCAATAAACAGCATCAATTGTTAGTTTTGTGTAGCATTTATAATGGATTAGCTGTGCCACCCAGAAACGTTGAGAAGGCAGATTAGCAGGAATGGTTTCTAAATTTAGTCAGAAGAGGTTATTAACCCCAAAATCGGGGTGCAAACTACCAATGTTATTTGTATTCTGAAAGGTTGTGTTTATCTTAAAATTTTAATGTTATGAAAAATCAGATATGTAGACATATATATTTTTTCTCTAGAAAAATAGGCTATTTTGTCCCAAAGCTTCTGTAATCTATTCTTCATCAGCTCACATGCTATAGGACCACCAGTCTAACTGAGGGTTAGACTACTTAGCGATGGTCTGAGCTTCTGCTAAGTCATCTCTTATCTGCAAGCTCTTAGGTCTGTAATTGCAGCTGAAACTCACTGTCCTTTCTAGGGCATCTCAGAAAAGTGAACCATGGTGGTGGTACCTGTTCTCCATCTTCTATACATTCACAGAGACAAGCCACCGGCTTTTCATAGCACAGATACCATGGGTGGTTTTTCTCAGAAGTCAAGTTATGCCCTTATGGCTACTTCAAAGAAGCCCTGTGTCTTAAAAAAATTTTTTCTGTCCTTATAATTTTTCCATTCGTCTTCTAGCTCTTCTTCATTATAATTTATTGAACTTGAGTGTCATTGCTTGAGTCAAAGATCAAAGAAATAACAATAACCTAAAATGTGACATCTCTCTCTGCTAATTCTAGCCATAAGATTTTCATTAATCTTACTAAAATCTTGCTTTCGTCATATCATTCTGCAGTTGCAAAACCTCTGACACATTCTGTTCCCTAACTCCTTTTCTTGGAGCCCAAGTCCTCTAAGGACCTTTTCAGTCTCAGCTTGCACTGCCTCCCACACACAGGTGGCATTGGATTCTTCTGTTTACTAATATTGTCCTCCACAGCTCACCTGAATTTCTGCTTTCCCCAAAGTCTTTCTTGCCGAACTTGACCTTCATCCTATGTTTCTGCCCTCTTTCTTTGGCATTCACCATACAAGATCACAATAGTCTTAGTTATTTTTTTAATATTAAAAATGCCTTACATTCTCCCAAAGATTGTCCCCCTTGATGGCAGGAATGGTATCTTATATATATTTTATAGGCCTGTGTGGTGAAGGGCATACTGGAAATGTGCTATAAATATGTGTGGGTTGAATTCTTGGTCTGGTCTCTTTCTTGACTATACTTGTGTTTCCTGTGTTTCATTGACCTTCAGCATCAGGTTTGCTTTTAACTTTCAGGGCTGTGGCAGCTTTTCCTGCCAGGCATTTTCCTCCTTCAAATCCTGGCTCCAGTTCCAGCTGCATAAGATGTCACTTCCTATTCCATCCCAGGGACCAGGAATCACTGATTCGCAGACACACCCAGCTATTCAACACAAGTGGGATGGGCAGTTATCAAATGGGAGAGTTAAGCCAAAACTACTGGAATGAAAAATGGGATATCTTTAATATTTAGTCTTCTAGAAACATTGAAAAATCTCCAGGGTCAAAAAGAAAGCTTTAGAAAATCTTTTTGGTATTGATTGCCTAATTTTAAAATCTACATGTCTTGTATCTCATCTTCAAATGCTTACCACTTCCTATTCCAAGTAAATGAAGTAAATGTATCCAGCAGAATTATTCAAGGTAGTGAGGTTTCAGAATACAAGGATAAATGACTTTTCGACTTTTCCATTATTTTTATTTCTCCAACAAACTTTTCTATCAGCAAAACAAATATAAATAATTTATATTTCCTTTCCTTCCCCAATTCAACCACTGTTAGAAGAGCTAAAGCAAATTTTAGGAGATCCCCTTTTCCTGGGAGGCCATTTAAAAAATAAAGCAGCAGAGAAAGCAAGTTAGAAAATTACATATACAGTATCATTTTTGTGTGGGTGTATATGTGTGTGTGTGTGTATGTGTGTGTGTTTTTCCCCCAACAAGTCTAAAATAACAAGAAGAGTTTTGGCTTTCAGTTCCCAAGTCCATTCCTACCAAATAGATACATGGGTTGCTCCTTGTAAGCTTTAAAGGCATTTGTGCCGCCTCCTCCCCGATACTGTTGATATGTTCTGTTGGTGGGTTTCTTATTCCACATAGAACAGTGGTCTACCCAGAAAGTCAGGTGACTCCTTTCTGAATGGTATCACCATCTGTCTTGGAGACTGTAGCAGCTCGAGTCTGCCCTCATCCCTTCACTGGTTTGGAAATGTGCAGCAAATTCAAGATGGGAATTACTTTGAACCTTTGGACGCATCTGTGTTTGGTGACAAAAGTTTCTACAAATGTCAGTCAACATTTTGGCCAAAGCAGACTTCCTGCCTCCCATCTTTGCTGCTTTAGTGGGTCCATATTCACTCAGTTTCACATCTACATAGTGGGAGTCATACTGTACCTACTCAAAAGACTGTTGTGAAGTTTTAAATAGATGATCTAAGTCACTTAGAGCAGTGCTTGGCATCAAATAAAAGCTGTATAAGTGTAAGCTGTTGCTCTTACCATTCCCCTGAATTAACTCACTAGGTCAGTGGTCGGCAAACTGCGGCTCACGAGCCACATGCGACTCTTTGGTCCCTTGAGTGTGGCTCTTCCACAAAATACCACGTGCGGGCGCACATGTACAGTGCGATTGAAACTTCGTGGCCCATGCGCAGAAGTCGGTATTTTGTGGAAGAGCCACACTCAAGGGGCCAAAGAACCGCATGTGGCTCCCGAGCCGCAGTTTGCCAACCACTGACCTAGGTCATGCATGGGCTTTCCAATGTTGATGCTCATCTGAGAGCCACACGCTCAGAAGTTTTGTGTGTGTTTTTCTCATTTCTGTCCCCCATCTCTCTTTCTTGTGTTGTCCATTTGCACGGGCACAGCATCTGTCACAGGATGGGCGAGTTCCTCTGTGTCCTTCAGAGACAGTTCAGCTATTAAACAAAACCATGAGCAGTATCCTACCCTCTTTCAGTCTTAAAATCTTTTTTTGTTTTACATTATAAGTATCTGCTTCTTACTGTTGTTTCCTACACACTTATGCTTTTTCAGGTTTAATAATGTTCCTACAATATTCTAAAACTAACACAAACACTGCAGATGAGTCCATGGTGCCTTAAATGAATTTACCACTGGAATGACCAATGTTAAAATAACTTATCAACCATTATCGCCATCTGTCGGCGGTAGGTGGAGTGGACACCACTCTGAAGAGCCATGGCTTGTAACTGGGAATGTTCAAAAGCTGCAAGTTCCCTGGTAGAGAAATGAATGTGTACTAGTATATGTGTACGCATGCCTGTGCACACACGTGTGATCACATTGGATAAAATCTATAATGATTTGCATCAAAATGTTTTAATATTTATATCCAGGACTTCAAGTGATTTTAGTGTTTCAACCTACTTTTCTGTGTCTTCTAATTACAATAAGTATGCATGTCTTTTGTAATTAAAGTGCATTAACAAGAAGGTAGAATTTAGGAGGAACTAAATGATGGGGTAGCGGAGAAAATAAGCTTTATTTACTAAATGCAAACTAAAGTATACTTAGATTTTATATTACAGCAGATGAAAGAAGAGCTATAAATGGAAATGGTAGGGGGAGGATGGCTTAAGTTCTGGTGCAAACAAAAGAAATTTTGGTAGATTCATAGCAAAAGGTTTTATCAGCCAACTTCACTTGGGCCAGTAGGTTTAAATGTGAGTTTTTACTTGTTATCCTCTCCCTTTGAAATTCTACTTATTATAGTAGTCTCTTAGTTACTCTTTATCCTTTTACTGTCAGAGCTTTCTCTGGAGTGGATTATCTACTCTTGGCAAAGAATATTATATTCAGGTAGTCAGGCCTGTGGTCTGAGCCTTGTTACTTTGAAGCTGGATAAAGGCCAAAGAATCTTTATATTCACATTTTCCCCATAAAATTCTACAGCTTGCTTTCTTGGGTACACATCTCCTTGGTGTTCTGAGAGTGTGAATTCTTACATCAGGAGGCCTGTTTCTCCAAATATATTGTATGTCCTTGTTACCTAGAACCACAGCTGCCAGGTCACCGCAGTTTTTGTTTTTGTTTTGTTTTGTTTTGTTTTTTTTACAAATTAGCTGAAAAGAGGAACGGGGGGTGGGGGGGGGGGGTGTGAAAATCCGGTTGCTTTATTAGTTTTTACCCAGGTATCTGTTACTCTCACAGGCTATGATGATCAGCAGTAGAATTAGACTAAATGCTAGCCATCTGTCATGCTTCTCCTCCCCTTCCCATCCCTTGTCCCACCGTATTAAGTCTTACTGCACTAAAATTGGTAGGGGGAAATGGTGGCCTCTCTGAACCCTGCCATCTCTTGTCCGTTCCTTGAGGTGCCATTTGATAGACAGCTCTTCTCTGTATTCTAGCTCCTTTCTCCTATCATCAGAACTGCTTGTTCTGTCCCCCAACATGGTGACAGCATCTCCCGCTGAGGCAGAGTCTGAGTGATGGAAAGTTTTAAGTCTTCCAGGTATTTTAACGAGAACCTGTTGTGCTGTGAGTGGTAGAACTGAGTGGATGGCCCCCCAAAACAGAGATTTTAGGAGAGGGAAACCCTGCACACCCTTTGGTAACTGCAGAGAAGCATCTTCCTGATCCATCAGATTGCAGGGAGGCCAGTATGCAAACGTTCCTCAGAGTGAAAACGGTCTTCTGACTTTCTGGGTAGTCATGGTCTTTCAGTCTTAAACCACAGATGGTGATGAAAACCACAGTAGGAAGTAAAACTGATACATTTCTGAACTCCCCCTATGCTCTCCCCCACCCCACCCCCCACACACATATTTATCCCTCTTTCAACCATCTACTACATGTCTATTTCTCATGTTTAAAACAAAAACAACTTGGAAAATAAATCTATTCCAGTATTGCAGTGGAAGAAATCTTCCATTTTGTTCCTCTCCTTTCATACTCTGTATAAAGAAAACGTTGTTTCTCAAAATTATGTTATTGGTAAGTTATAGTGAGAACTTAAACACAATTCGTTTTTGAGTTTTGTGGTTATAGGCAAGGTTTTAGATTCAAAACATTTATGAGCATTTCTTTTTCTATTTGCAAAAATGGGAGTAACAGCACCTACCTCATAAGATTGCTGTGAAATTCGTTAAGGAAGATCATACATACACTGTGCCTACAACTTAGAACTGAGTAAATATAACCCTCTTTCTGGTTTCCTATAAAATGGCCAGTGAAGTGGTTGAGGAGATATGGGATGGATTCATAAAAGGACAGTGTTTGAACTCGTCCTTCAAATTTAAGCATGGGTGGAATGAGGGACATGTTTAAGGTAAATGAATACAGCAGACAGGGTTGGAAGGACTAGAGGCTGGAGGCAAGAAAAACTATCATGTGCTCTTTGCAGACATCTAGGCACAGTGAAGGGAAGGAGCTAATATTAGACATATGTCGGAGACAAAACCCAGAAGGGTTGTTGACTGCCTGGATTCAGGAATGTCTAATAGATGATGTCTCGCTATCAAATGAGAAAAGGGGAGATAAGAAAAGATGTTTGGGGTTCTTTGGGATGGGATTTAGAAAATAGTGTGCACGAGGTGATATTTAACTGGATATTTAATTATCTTAATAAGATATTCAGATATTTAAGTTAAAAGAGGAAGAGACAAAAACTGAAACTTCGATGGGACTTTCTTTCTTTTTGCAAATATGGAACGCTTCACTTGCGCAGGGGCCATGCTAACCTTACCTGTATCCTTCCAGTTTTAGTATATGTGCTGCCGAAGGGAGCACTCACTTTGATGGTATTTGAAAAATATCGGAGGAGAGGTGGTGGTTAGTAAGGAAAAATTGACATTTTCTACAAAGATGTGTTCATTACAACCTTGTCGTTGTATGAATTTCCTAGGATTAGGAAGGGTTGAGAACTGAAATAGGAAACATGATGAAAGTATTTGGTTAAGGAGGGAGAGGAGGAAGCTGAATGAACCAAGAACCACTGAAAGAAGGCCCAGAGGTGAGTGAGGTCCCAGGAGAAGGCAGAGGCAGAGAAAGGTACTGGTCCCTTAGATGTGGAAGTGAAGAGTAATGTCAAATGTAGCAAAGAGATCAGAGAACCCAAACCAGAATGGAGTGGCATGGATTGAGCATCAGTGCTCCCAAGGGTCCTTTCTCTTCCGCTTCCCACATTCCCTTCCTCCATGTCTTCATCTTTTCCATTGTTAGTGGGTAGAGCAGAACCAGAAGATAGAAGGCCGGCCTCTGACCTTCTCTAAATTTCTTTTTTTTTTCTGTTTGGTTCACAAAAGACCATGTACTCTGCAACCTCAAGTAAAGTCTCTTAATCTCTGTGATTCTCAAACCCCTTATCCTAAATTGGAGTTATACCAACCTTCTTCCTTACTTCTGGAAAGGTAAAAGGCAAGGACACAATCTGAGAACATTTTATCTAAAACTTGTACAAGTGACAGAATGCAGGTAAATATTAAGCATGTAAGTAACCTAGGGAGATAAATGATTGCTAAAAGGTGGTCTTTAAATCATGTGGGGGTTTTTCTGGTTTGCAGATTTTTTTAAATTATTTTTTTGTAAGCTCAGTGACCTGTGTTAAGGTTGTTACTAATACTCAGAATCTCTACGGGGAATTAAAGGTGTTTGTGCAGCATTATGCCCCTTAGATGTAATTGTCATTTGAACCTTAAATTACCTTTACTTTCATGCCTACTAAGTAATCATTTGATTACATGATTACACAGAGTGAAATTTAACTGAGGGAGAGAGGTGGCTCAAGCCACTTGTTTTGTCTAGATAAATGAATTTCAGCTTCTTCGGGTGCATGAAATAGGAACCTACAACACTCAAAATGCTTTAAAATGCTTTACACAGATACTTTTTATTTTCTAAAACTTTTACAAGTCTTTTTAATCCTCAAAATCAATCATGAGAAAGCAATATTAGAGAAAATGTGAAACTCATAAAGTATATATAAAGAGAAGTAAAATTTTGGAATTTACCCTGTATAAATGAGGAAGTGAGTCTCAGATACATGAAGTAAATTATGTACATTACCCAAAGTCCCAATAACTTTTAAGAACTATTTTTAAAGCTTTCTTTTCTCAGTTTCTAGAAGACAAACATAGGTAGCAATGCTTTACATTGTGGTCTGGTCACTGTGAAAGGGTGTAGAATTAGTACATACATTTCAACAATACTACCATTTCATTTTCAGTAGCAGTGGACTAAATTTTAATGTTCTGAGTTTTTTCCTTCTTTCCCCCAGCTTCCATTTTACATTAATGAATTTGAACACATTCTCATAAAAAAAAATCTTATACAATTAATGCTTAATTTCTCATCCATTGTTTTCTGTTCTTGTCCATTTCTTGCATGCATACAATGCATGTTAGCGATATATTATTATTACTGAGTTAAAAGAAATGTGAATAAACTATTTATGAATAGTTATCAAAATCTTAGGTATAAAAAGAGCTGTGTTAAATTCATCAAATGTGTTAAACACATGCACCTTTCTGTGATGATCTAGAGCTGTGTAGTGCTGTTTGCAAAACCTAAATGAATGGGTACAGTGCAGGCATTTTCCCCTCATGATCAGTTTTAAAGGTTGTGTGGATCATAGTATTTTCCTTTAATAATTGAGTAGCCTTGCATTGGGCTTTGTATTTGACCACAGACATACTAGTGTTACTAGAACAATTTGTATGTTTGTTTGTTTGTTCATTTGTTTATTTTAGAGAGGGGGGTGGGGAAGAAAGAGAGAAAACATCCATGTGAGCCCTAGCCAGTTTTGCTCAGTAGTTAGAGTGTCAGCCCGTAGACTGAAGGGTCCTGGTTTCGTTTCTGGTCAAGGGTATCTACCTGGGTTGCAGGCTCAATCCCTGGCCCCAGTTTGGTTGGGTGCATGTGGGAGGCAACCAATGGATGTGTCTCTCTCACAACAATGTGCGCGCGCGCGCGTGTGTGTGTGTGTGTGTGTGTGTGTGTGTAAGTGAGGATTAACAAAAAATTAAAAACATCAATGTGATGCGAGAGAAACATTGATTGGTTACCCCCTATAGGCACCATGACCGGAGCTTAAACCTCCAACCTGGGTATGTACCCTGACCAGGAATCAAACCCACAACTTTTTGGTGTGTGGGACGCCACTCCAACCAACTGAGCCACCTAGCCAGGACAGAAATTATTTTTTATAGAGCTTACATTCCACTTTTCTTTTAAATCTCAGGATTGTTAGGTAAGTACCTCACTCCTCAAAGGGAAACAGCAAACTGTAATCCAAAGATTCCAGTGGGAGGACCAGCCAATCCCTTTTTTAACTTCAGTTTTGAGTTTAGGATTCTCATTTCTTATCCCCTAGTAAAGAACGTTTTGTACTTTGAAATTTGCTGATGTTTAAAAAATATGTGTGTTCTCTGGACATTAATAAGGGTTCCTTGATTATAACTTTTCCCCCATTTTTGTCTTTTAGATATGGGAAAATAGTCTCCACGAAGGCAATTTTGGATAAGACAACGAACAAATGCAAAGGTGTGTCTCCTTGGCTGATGATTTGCTCAACCGTATCTTTAGAAAAATGATGGATTTGTACATCTGATCTTTGGTTTCAAAACTACCTCCATTTTATTAAAAACCAACTCTTACATGTCACCCAGTTTCCGTCTTGCACAATGTCAGCATA
Organism: Myotis brandtii; assembly: GCF_000412655.1. Lineage (NCBI taxonomy): Eukaryota > Metazoa > Chordata > Mammalia > Chiroptera > Vespertilionidae > Myotis > Myotis brandtii. The sequence goes on along the minus strand of NW_005354385.1, from coordinate 12,758,897 downwards.
TTGCTTACGTTTGTCCCTGGTCGAGTTTTGGCTGGAAACCCAGCAGCAGCTAGCAGTTTGCCAGAATCCCAGATTTGACGCCAGTGGAGTTAACTTGCAAAATACTGGTTGGCATTTAGCCCCTGCTCTTAAAAGGAGAGTGGAGTTAGAAAATAGCTTTCTTTTGCTGAGCCTGAGGAGATTAGAGCCGCTCACTGAAGCCCACTGGACTGGACTAAAGAACTGAAAAGATTACATATTGTGCAAATTGGCTCCATTAATTAGAATAGAGTAGTTTTAAGCAGTACTTAATTACATGTTTCAATACTCCCAATTGTTCTCTGCTGAATGCCTGTTGACAATATTGGCAGCAGGGAGGAGAAAACCATTTTCACTGACCAAACTGTAATAAGGAGGGGAGGTCATACGCCCCTTTGAAATATGCTGCTGCATTAATTTGATGCACTGACCTTCAGTTTTCTGTGTAATTAGGATGAGCTCATCCAGCCTCATGAGCTGGAAGAGGCGTCTACAGTAGGCATCCCTGATGTTTCGTGGTTCTGACTTTTAATGATCCAGCATCTTAACAATAGGCATGTGATTTCTAGGAAAGGGGAAGAATGGAGTCAGCTGACTTTGAGTCTAACTACTGACCCCATGAATGAAAGCAGGTTGACAGGAATAGGCAGAGAAGGCAAATCTTCGAGTTAATTAGACCCCAGTTTTTCAAGTAGTGGTGACTGCTGTGGCTTAGCACAATTTGAAAAAAGGCAAAGAATGTAAATGAACCCTATGGCAGGGCCTGGCCTTAGAAGCCAGCCATTTCCTTTCATCTAGGCTTGAAGTGGTTCATTGTATTTCCGTCTCTTCTTCAAAGCTCTTAAATTTAAAGGAGCTATTGTTGCAAGTATCTAAGCCCATGTTTAATCAACATGGCCCATTAAGGCAGTTTTGCCCTGGGACAGTGAATAGAGCTGCTTTAAGTAGAGTGGTACTCAATAAGTTTTTTAATTTAGAGAGCTAAATTCTAAATTGAAATGTTTACATTGAATTGCCAAAATTAGTCTTACTTAACATATTTGTCAATGATTTGGGAGAGCAGGGACACGGAAAAAAATCTTTGCATTTTATAAAGAAAAATGGACTGTTGTATGTAAAACAGGAAGCTGATCTCAAAAATGAGTTTCAAACCAAGAGAAAAATCATAGTAGACAAGTGGTTTTAGAGATTTTTATAGTCTACCCTACCTTTTCACCCCATGGAAGGAAGGAAGGAAGGAAGGAAGGAAGGAAGGAGTCTTACAGTGTGTTAAAAGCAGAGCTTCCCTAGATAAGTGAGGGACAGGACCCAGAGGCCTCCCTGGTTGAATTCTCCAGCACAGCCCTACACTGAAGACTACCGTATACACTCTTCTCCAATGAGTACCTCTTCCATAGAACCCAAAATTCCCCCAAATGCTCAACACAGCCTGGAAAAGGTATGACTAAAAAAATACTAATGCTAAATCTAACATATTGTCATAATACAAATCCATAACAGTTGGAAAGACAAGTGGAGAGATTTCTGGGGCTTTGAAATAAGGGTAAGAATAATTCAGAGCTGATTTTTATACAGCATGTATTGAAACCTTTGAGATACTGCCTTGGGGGGCTGGGGCTATGGAGAGGGGGGTGATAGAAACCGTTCAGGACTCTGTCTCACACAGGCTTCACAAATAGATGTCAACAGGTACCTGTTGGGTTGGTGGGTCAGTGAGAGAGTAAGCTAGAGGAGAGAGAGTAAGCCAGAATTCATGTCCCAGGCAAGATGGATCAGGACAGCATGAGATTTTGTCATGCTGCTCAGAACAGTTTAAAACTTATGAATTGCTTATTTCTGGAATTTTACATTTAATATTTATGGACCATGGTTGACCATGTTTAACGAAACACGCATATAAAGCGAAAGCGCAGATAAAGGGGGCCTACTATATATGGCACATTCAGGAGCCTCCTAAAAAAACTTCCAAAGGATTGATTGATCAGGACACTGATTGATTATTAATGCTTACAGAGTTGCATATAAGATCGGAATACACACACACGAGCGCACACACTCACACGTAGAAACGGTTCATACCAAAGGAAAAATAGAGCTAAGAGCAAGAAACATACAGTTACTACAGAAATGGCCCTGTGTTTCCTAGATGCAAAAGCAAAAAGAGAAAACATAGCTATTCCCATGGCGCAGTCAATGAGACCCACAGAACCTGCGTAAATCAGAGTTATATGCCTGTAGTTTACTTGACAGTGACATAAAAGAAGTGGAAAGCATTAGGTTGCATGCTTACCTTTTCTATGTTTTCAGCTCATATTTATGAAACAATTGGAATGTGGCTGGAAAGACCAAAAAAAGGATGTAAACAATTAAATAAAATGCAACCATTATAGGTTTTCCTAATAAGGAAATAACAGATAAAAGAATACTAATAGCAGCTGAGAGGATAATAATTTTAACTACAATAACATCAAAATTGAGATCTTTCGTTTATCATAATTTAATGACAACAGCAAAATTGGGGAAAGGAGGACTTAAATATTCATCAGCAGGAGTTACATCATTTCAGTGAAGTGGAATGTTCATTTATGACCTGCTTACATTGTGTCTGGTAATAAAATATGTACACAGGTTAGAGAGAGAGGGTGTGTGTCTCCCAAGAGGGTTGCACTAACAGCAGATTTCTAGAAAACACCCAAAATACCTTTAACCTGATTACTAATTGGGCAGTTGAGGAACGTTCTCTGCTTTTACTGGGATCAGCCTCCTTTTATTTCCAACCTGGCTGTTTCTCCACTTCTAAGTCAAATTAGGCCTTATTTCAGTTCCATTCCAAGTAATAGAAAGAAGCTGCTGCTTATTTCAGCTTTAACACTCATCTCTCCTAAAACATTTATTTCTATAACAGATAGTCTACTTTATTTCATTACAACTTACTTGGTTACCAGGCAATATTTTTTGGTACTAATATCGCACACTGGCCTTCGAATTATTTCCGAGCCTTCTGTTTGGTCTTGTTTTATATATATATAAATTTGTTATAATATCTATCTATACTAATAAAAGGGTAATATGCTAATTAGACCAGATTTCTTCCGGACAAAGCCACAGTGGTGGGGGCCAAGGCAGAGGCGGTTAGGGGCGATGAAGCTGGCAGGGTAGAGCAGTTAGGGGGCAATCAGGCCAGCAGGGGGGAGCAGTTAGAGGGCGATCAGGCCAGCAGGGGAGCAATTAGGGGGTGATCAGTCAGGCAGGCAGAGGCAGTTAGGGGCAATCAGGCAGGCAGGCGAGCGGTTAGGAGCCAGTGATCCTGGATTGCGAGAGGGATGTCCTGGATTGGAGAGGGTGCAGGCCAGGCTGAGGGAC
>NW_005354385.1:12748517-12755139 GCF_000412655.1 Myotis brandtii | reverse complement strand
AGCGCACTGACCACCAGGGGGGCAGCTCCTGCATTGAGCGTCTGCCCCCTGGTGGTCAGTATGTGTCATAGTGACCAGTCATTCCCAGTCGTTCTGCTGTTAGGGTCAATTTGCATATTACCCTTTTATTATATAGGATGCCTAAGCAACCGTTAAAATGGAATGACCAGAACAACTGGTCGCTATGATGCATACTGACCACCAGGGGGCAGATGCTCAACGCAGGAGCTGTCCCCTTGTGGTCAGTGCGCTCACACAGGGTGAGCGCCGCTCAGCCAGAAGCTGGACTCACAGCTGGCGAGGGCAACTGCAGCAGCGGGAGCCTCTCCCGACTCCACGGCAGCACTACCAAGCAGTGGCAGCAGGGACAGCGGGCGGGGATGAGCATGAGCAGCGCGGTGCCTGGCCCCAGTTCGGGCTCCTCCCTGGCTGCCTGCTGCTTAACAAATTGCTACATCCCTTTGGGGATGTCCGACTGCTGGTTTAGTCCTGATCCCCGTAGGCCAGGCTAGGATCAGGCCTAAACTGGCAGTCGGACATCCCCTAGGAGTCCCGGTTTGCGAGAGGGTGCAGGCCAGGCTGGGGGGACTCCCCCCCCCCCCACGCCCAGTGCACAAATTTCATGCACCAGGACTCTAGTCTATAAATAAATGATAGGACTGGCCCCTCTTCTATGCAATCTCCAAACAGTGCTTTCCTTTTACAAAATATTCTTATTTAAAATTAATTTAAGCCCTGACCAGGTAGCTCAGTTGATTAGAGCATCATCCCAATATGCCAAGGTTTTGGGTTCATTCCCCAGTCAGGACACACGTAAGAATCAACCAATGAAGGCATAAATAAGTGGGACAAATCAAGGTTCCTCTCTCCTCTCTCTCTCTTCTTTAAAATAAAATTGATTTAATAATAGGTTTGAGTTTCTAGAAAATCTCTTGTCGGTATTTTTGCCTGGTACCCTGATCTTTTAAACAGTATGTTAAATATAATTTAACAATTTCTCAATAACTTAAGAGTTCCCACAGTGAAAAATCAGTGATTGCCTATTTTAATACAGTGATGCTCATGGGATTGGTTGATTCAGGAACTATGGCTCTTAAGCAGCATAAATCCTGTTTTTGTTTAATTTTCCTTTTTTATTGCTTTTTACTAAATTTCACTGATAAATACCATCCGTGTGTTTACTTTATAGTAGTCCTACCCTCAGCCCAACCCCTTTTTTCTCTAATTTCCTGGTTTTGATTTGTTGTGGCCAGGGAAAATAGCTGACCAGCTTGTTAAAAATGTTTATAAAGCTTTGGATAAATGAGCTTTGAACCAGGGCCTTTCTTAGGAGAGTATTTGATTATTTGTTTATTTTGTTCTTAGACTTTAGGACATGAACCAGGAAAACAGCTAATTTGGGGTATCCAGAGGCATGTTTTCCTCCTTTTCTTTATTTTGAAGGGAGATCATGATGAGCTGTATTTTAGGTAAACAAGTCATGACATTTTTAACCAAGTACTAAAAATTAGATTATTTTATATTTGGGTGTTGAATGGGTGTACTCAATTTCTTTGAAAAATAAAGTTTAGTCTACAGAATAAACACAATTTTATTTCGGTCCTCTGTAAGCTCCGTAGATGGCGTCATCTTTCTTACCAAATCATTAAAAATGCTATTTCTCTGAAGTTGATTTTTTTTTTTCCTTTTAACTTTGGTTGGTAACTTAGATGTCATTTTTGTCAGTAAATATAGGACACCTGAAAAAAAGATCTGGAAAGGAGAAAAGCTGGTTCTTTACTTTGAAGGGAAACTTACCTGACCGTGGTAGACACCAGGGAAGGCCACCTGAGGAGAATGCCTGCTGCCTTGCGGCTCTTGAAACCCGTCAGGTCGTCATGGCTTTCATTTTTTGTTGCCTGCATCAGAAACCAAATGGAGTCATTCTTTCCCTCTTCACATAATCATACAATAATGGCTTAAACACGAAGTATGTTTTGCATTTCAGGTTATGGTTTTGTTGACTTTGACAGTCCAGCCGCTGCTCAGAAAGCTGTGTCCGCCCTGAAGGCTAGTGGGGTTCAAGCTCAAATGGCAAAGGTGAGTTGAGAGCCAGCGATCACTTCTCTGGTCCCTCACTTTGGTTCTGAAGCTGACACATTGCTTTTCCTATGACCATTCACATTTCTCCCCTCCATCCCCACCAGCCACGGTTACTTCTGGACACTTGTCCCATAACGCCACATCTTCAATAGTAGTTTTATGCAGTGTAAGCTGTAGTTGCTGTTTTGAATCTGTACAAAAGTCAGTCATTTTTAGACATTGGTTATTTATGAGATACAGATCTACTCTTATCTATGTGACTATTATTGTTGAAGTGATATTTATGCCCTCATCTTTCTCGCCTGCATGTAAGCTTAGGTTATATCATACCTGGCACCTATAGTGCACTAATTAAGACATTCACATAATTATGTATTTTCTCCCCATTTGTGGTCCTGGATTTGCTTTGGAAAATGTTTTCAAGCCTGAAACTCAGCAGTTTGATATTTTGTACATTCTTTTCAAAAGGTCAGTAATTTTATATTATCTGGCTTCTTGAAGTACGGAGGAAAGGAGCTGTGTGCTGTCCTCTGCTACTGCTGAATAGTAGCCTGTGACCATTCCCCAAGGAGCAGTCACATTTCCATAAGGAAAGAGGAATTATGGATGTTCAGGGACTCTGGTAAAGAGATAAGTTACCTGAGAAGAGCATAGATATTGAAGGACATATCTACAGCTACCAGGCTAGAGCATTACATTGACTAAAGGAAGCAACATAAATAAAGATTTTGGGAATTAATGAAAGGTGTCACCTTTCTAAAGTACTCCTTGACACTTAATGTTTGTAAAACGGGATTGAGTTGGACTTATTTTGTGTTTTCTTGAACTCCAGAGTAGGTAGTTAGAAACTGTAAATAGTAAGCATCATGTTTTCCAGATTATTTGTTTATAACATAGAGCAATTTACTGTGACATTGTTGAAAGATGGGGATTATGAGGCTTTAGATCATTTAATTGTGAAGATGCAGTACCTGTACTGTATAATAATGTAGAATGTTTAATTTTTCCTCTACTTTGTCATTTTAATTCACACCATAATGCTCCTGTTTCCTCCTTTCATGGATAAAATCCAGGGCAGGTTCCAGGACTTTTCTGGCCACTCTCATGATTTTAAAAAGTCCCATCAGTTGTTTCATTCATTTCAGGTCTTTCTGATTAATTTTTTTGGTAGGATGCTTCTTGATTTTTTCATATACAAACTTCATGGAACATAATGAACTTTCAATACATTTTCATCTGTTTCTGTATGTAGTTATACCAACCTCAATACAACATTTTAAATAAGATGTTGTAAGGAGAAAGTCTCAAGTTACATTCCAAACACAGTTTGTAAAGTGCCAAAATCATTTGTAGGTGTTTTGAAACTGCTGAGTCAGCTGACGGTATGTGTGTCTCGGATGTTGCTGTTTCTAAAAGAAATCACATTTTACAAAGCAATTGACTGCTCAGGAAGCAATGTTTTAAAGGTTGACCTCCCAACATAACCATTTTTTATGTGTGTGTATACACACTCAGAGAGAGAGATTTACAAATGTAATTAGTTACATTTTAGGAAATAGGAAAACAAAAAAGTAAATAGTTATATTTTAGGAAATTGGGGCTTGTAATTAATGTATTATGCATTATAATTTTTTTTCCTATTTGAAATCACGGGTTTCTAGTTAACCTTTGATGGTTAATGTCTGATTTTCAAGAACACATTACTGATGTTAAATGTATGCTGCCTGTAACTTACTGTCCAGTCCTGTTTATTTGACAAAATTTGGGGCATCGTATAATGGTGACACTTCTCCCTTCCCCCAGCTAAGGTCTGCTCAAAGCAGTAAGCCTATAGTGGAATGGGCTATGGTCAGTTTCTTTCCTATTTCCCAAACCTGTGTTTTTCCCACTCTTCCATTAGCTCACTAGCTGTGGTTTAATATATGGCAATGTGACTTTTAAAAACCTTACAGTATCCTGATTAATTCGCTAGAGAGCCATGGGCGATGATGGGTCCCATACCCAATCCAGTGTGGAACGGTAGTAACAGATGAGAAGGCTTCCTGACCTCACAGTCATGTCATCTGGTGTTGAATTCTCTGGCCAGACAGAGAACCTCTCCAGAGCATCCCACCCTCAAAACTGCGGGAGTTCTTCGAGATCTTTCACCACCATCACCACCCCAGTTGATCTTCTCTCTCTGGTCCCTTGAAGCTAGAGAATACATGTCCTCAGGCTGCTGGCCTCAGCCCCAATACTGTAAGGGTCTGTCTTCAGCCCCTTTCTCCTGGGACCTCCTCACCCTTCATGGCAGTCTTCTTGGGAGGTTCTAACACAACGCTGGGCTAACGCTACCTTGCATGCCCACATCTGAATGACATTTTTGTCAGCTATCCATAGGAGAGTAGCTACTTCCCAACAACATTTATTAGGGCCCTTCAACCAGCCTCTTAGATCCCTCAAGTTCAAGTCGGACATTGACCCTCCATGTCCCACAGAACATAGTTCAAGTCCCCTGATGGTCTGTTGAAGCCTCTCTTGTTTGAATGGTGGTGATAGGAAGCAGCCCCCGGGGTGAGACTCAGGCCATTACTGTGTTTCTCTCCACAGCTGTATTCATTCTCAGCCTCTCCAGTCTCTCAGAGACAGACAGGAGGTGGGTGGTCAGCCGAAAGTCCCAAGCCAGTTCTCAGCCAGCTCTAGGCAGACTCTCATTAGGTGGTCTGGTTTCTCACTGAATATGGGAGTGCCCGACACCCACTGTGATGTGTCCTCTGCTGAAACACAGAAAGAGGCCTTTTTAACAACCAGCTACAAATGTAGAGGCCTTATTTAGACTACACTTACCTATGCATCTTTTCAGTGTCTGTGCTGGTAAGCACCATAGTTTATTAAATATACTCTGTTTTGAAGAAGTCTTTACAGTGCAGTTAGTCAAAACTGGACTGGATGTAATGGACATCAACCGTGTACTTTGAATGCCAGCTTTCCTGTGAGTTGATAATGGGCACTGTTCAAAGACCTCCTTAGGAGGCTTGGTACTGTTAATAGGCTAGAAAAATGATCCTTTCCCCCATCATCTGTAGGGAAAGAACCATACACAGGTTCAGAGCCACTGGCTGTGTGCCAACATTCTGCACCTTATGAATTTCTTCAGGTCTTTGTAGGATGACTGAGTTTCCTGGATCAGATTTCTCTGGTATTATATCATCAAAGTTACAAAAGCTATTTTAAATGCTAGAGAGTCCATTGATCTATATAGTTGAACCATGGATTTAAGTATTTGGAGTTAACTTAGCCCCCTTCATGTTGCCTGGGTAAAGGAACACCTGCTACACACTTTCTTGGAGACACTTTTTAAAAGAAGTTTAGGGTTGGGTAATAAGGGGCCCATCACTGTCCACTTTCCTTTATGGAATTGATCAGGATGCTATAAGGTGTTGAAAATTCACACTCCCATGTATTAAAGGTTTGTTTTGTTACCTAATCAGGAAAAAATGAAGAGGCATTCTACTAGAGCAGTGATGGCGAACCTATGACACGCGTGTCAGAAGTGACACACGAACTCATTTTTTTGGTTGATTTTTCTTTGTTAAATGGCATTTAAATATATAAAATAAATATCAAAAATATAAATCTTTGTTTCACTATGGTTGCAAATATCAAAAAATTTCTATATGTGACATGGCACCAGAGTTAAGTTAGGGTTTTCAAAATGCTGACACGCCGAGCTCAAAAGGTTCGCCATCACTGTACTAGAGTCATCCAGGGGGTAAGAGAGAATATATTGTTTGACACATTGGCTACCTAGGTGGAAAAAGGACTCTACACACACTCAAAACTGAATTGCAAAACTGCCGATAAAGAGCATTAGACAGCCTGGCCTGTGTGGCTCGGTGGTTGAGCCTCAACCCTTGCATCAAGAGGTCACAGGTTCAATTCCCAGCAAGGGCACTTGCCCAGTTCGAGGGCTCGAGCCCCAGTAGGGGATGCAGAAGGAAGCTGATCAGTGTTTCTATCTCTCCCTCTTCCTCTCTTTCTAAAAAAAAAAATCAATGAGAACATACTTTTTTTAAAAGAAAACATTAGACAACAATGATTATTTTTACATGTTTTAATTTCCAGGGCCTTATTTGGTACCTGGCATATGGTAACTATTGAATGATTGTTATGTTCTTAATCAAAAAAGCCAATTAAGTGAGAGGAAAATTTTCTTTTTAGGATGGGCAAATATCCAGAATTAAGAATGGGACATTTAAAAATAATAAAATGATCTTTGTCCATCAAGTACCTGATGATACTTATCAAAAGGTTTTCCCAAAGTCTCAGGGCCAATCCTGTTTGTGTTACACTTGGCGTTTATTTTAAATGCATGCATTTTAAAAATAAAACACTTGAAGTCTATGAAAAGAAGAGAAAAACTCAGATAATGAGCTAAAAGGACATAAAACTCAAATCAGCATTAGTGATATCTGTTAGTAGAATGACTTGTACAGGCCTTTCAGCAGTGCCTCTTAAGGCGGGCTTGGAGTCAGCATATCCTCATATGTAATATGGCTGG
>NW_005354385.1:12745249-12748506 GCF_000412655.1 Myotis brandtii | reverse complement strand
CTCACCCCCCGCCCCCCCTAGTAAATAGGCAGTTAAAGGAGCAGGAGTTGAATTCCCCTTCCTCACTGAGGCCTACCATGCTTCAGGCAGTTTGCATTCACAAGCCCGTGAGCAGCAAGCAATCTGCTGGTTGGTGAACCTATTCAGTACAAGAGAAAACAGATGTCTGGTCTTCCTGCCAAGTCCCCTTCTTGCATTTTAGGAACCATTCCACACGCACAGGGAGGTTTTTGTTAATTTCTTTCAGATGATGACTGAGTGCCTTACGCCACGCGGGACGTCCGAGTCCTGCTTTTCTACTCAAATGAACATTAGTAGCCATTTATCCCTCTCATGGCCAATGTGGGATCCAGTTTTCTACTTGTTAGAGAAGCCATTGAACCCTATTCATGGACATAAAGAGGCCTGTTGGCCCCATTTTATGTTTGGCCACCCATAATTTATAGAAGAATTGTTTTTTCAGACCTAGCATTGATGTAATAAAACAGTTATGGTTGTCACTGATTTTAAGGAAACTAAATTACCCTCACTTAAGAACAACCCCCCCACTTCCTACACAAATATTATATGTTTTGTTCCTGTAAATGGAGGGTAATTGGAATGCATGGACACTTTGAGGGTTAGATATTTCTGTGGCCAATGCTGCCAGCTTGGAATTTTATATTGTGTGTGTTTTTTAATTATTGCAACAGTGTGGTCACTAAATGACATTAGTTCTAAGGGTCATCCCAGGTGAAAAACCTAATTGAGTTGTTGCTATTGAAAACAAATACATTAAAATCATAGACTATATTTATTTGTGTTTATTCTATCTCACTATTTATCAAAGAATGGGTTAAGAACTCAATTTCTTTCTGGATTCTGATTTTAGTGCTTATTTCTTTCTTCATTGGTAAACTTTCAAGGTGAATCAAGACTTAAAAAATATTTTTTAAAAAATATTTTAATAACAGAAGCAACTCTAAAACAGATGTAGAAAATAGTACCTACATTGTCAGCCCTTTTAACAAACTTCACATATGACAAATTCTATGAAATTCTTAAATATTAGTCATTTATGTTTTTATGATTATAACTTAAAATGAAAGCCCACAATATTTATTATATAGTTTCTTATGTAACATTTTTTTATGCCATATCTTTGCCCAAGGCGTGTTTTAATGCTCTTTAATTATGGGGTTCCCAGCTGTATTCTAAATCTGACTAAGCATGATTCAGAAATCTTTCTAATTAGATAGGTTTAATCGTATTAATCTGTGCCTCCAAATGCTCCACATTTTCAGGGTGTGGCTTTCTAACTGCAGTATGTGCTCGGCAGTCCCTCCTTCCTCCTACTCCCCCCTCACCCACTGAAGTACATGAAATCACAGGGTAAACATGGCTTATCTCCCTGGAGTATGAGTATTACTTAAAAGTATTAGGACAGAAATATTGTTTCTATATTAAAACAAACTTGAATAGTTAAGGGGTAGATTGCAAAATTGGCTCCCCCTGCCCCCCTCCTTTTTTTTAGATAAAGCACAGGCTTCAAAGAAAATGTGCAGTTCTTACAAAGCTACTTTGGCCCTTGTCTGCGTACTCCTCAGGATACATAGTCACTCTCCCTGTTGATAGCATTGCTTCAGTGGACACGTTTAAGTAGCAAAGCCTGACGAAATAAAATCACACTCCTTAGGTAGCCTTTCCCAATCGGGTTTCAGCCTCGTGATTTCTGCCTGTTTCTCAAATTTCAGCTCAGAGTCACGCCCTCTGAAAAGTCTTCCCTAATCTTCCTAAGACAAGGTCCCCATCTGTCTTCCACTGTCATTTGTACACATCTGTATCGTGGTATTCATTACCTGTGTTTTTATCCCCTCGACTTAACTGCTGGGAGACAGGACTGGAGTCAGAGTGTATGATGAGTCTGGGTTGTGTGAGATGCACTGTCAGTGTGAATTAGCAGTATTAGGCTACAAGGCCCCTAAATACCCACCTTCAGACAGAAAGGACGGACCCCTTCTATGTTGGCCAATTAAAGACCAGACTTCCATAGGAACAAACACTGTCTTTAGCACTGAAGGAAAATTTGAGGATTTGGGAGGTCAGAACCCACATGAAATGGCTAATCAAGGAGCTTTGTGATTAATTGGGTGAAGTTGGTGGGGAGAATTCTTTAAAAAGGTATTAGCTTGTAAGAACATGTAATAAATAACTTCAAAATGCAGTGGGTATTTAATTTTAAAGCGTGCCTTTAACATTTATGTAAAACGTTTTTTGTACTCGTTCAGTAGAAACTTATCTGGCCACTGGGTAAAGCTAGCAATAAAACTACTGGTCCGCAATGTGTTAAAGAAATAGCATAAGCTTGCATAGTTCAGTGTGTAAAGGTACAGTCTATACATATAGAAGCCTAAGCGACCAGCCGACTGGCCAACCAGCCAGTAGCTATGACACTCGCTGACCACCAGGGGACAGACGCTCAATGCAGCGGCGGTTCTTGGATGACGTATCCGGAACCAGAGAGGAGGGAGCCCGGTTCCAGGGTGCTGACCACCAGGGGACAGACGCTCAATGCAAGAGCTGCCGAGCTGCGGTCACTTGGCAGCGGCGGTTCTTGGATGATGCATCCGGAACCAGAGAGGAGGGAGCCGGATTCCAGGGTGCGTCACCTGAGAACCGCCCTCTCGAAATCTGGGACCCCTCGGGGGATGTCAGAGAGTAGGTTTCGGCCAGATCCTTGCAGGCCAGGCTGAGGGACCTCTAGTTGGTTAATAAGGTCAAAGGAAACCTGGTTTAAAATTAAGCCTGATTTAAAATTAAAATTAAGGCTACCCCAATCTCACAATTGCAGATGTGAATTTTAACTTGGTAGGAAAATATTCCCATAGACATGGGTTTTTCCCCTGGTGATTTGAACCTCATACTCTTAGTACATTTACATAGCAGTTACTGGTTCTCAGAAAATTCTACTATACTAGAGGCCCGGTGCACGAAATTCATGCATGAGGTCAGGGAGGGGGACCCTTCAGTCTGGCCTGCACCCTCTCCAATCCGGGACCCTTCGGGGAATGTCCGACTGCCAGTTTGTGCCCACACTTTTAACAGATGACAGCTCCATTGTTGTTTCTTTCTTTTCATGCTTAAACCCATTGGAATTAGTAGGTATTCAAAGTGTGTATACATTTGGGGGGGACACCCTGTATATCTCTAGTCAACGGTGAAAGGAACCAACAGCGGATTTGGAACCCCCAGACAGGGAACCTCGCTCACTCCCCACA
>NW_005354385.1:12724618-12745222 GCF_000412655.1 Myotis brandtii | reverse complement strand
GCACCCAAAGTGCACATTCCTCCTCTGCAGTCGCCCCGACTATCCCACCGTTTCACTGAGAGAACGGAACTCCTCGCCTCCTCTGGGTTCCCGATCTTGAATGCTGACCAAAGGCACCTCAGCGAGGGCCGCCCACGCCCACCAGGTGTGTCTGCCCACACCTGTTCCCGCCTCAGCATCTGCATTAGCCCCACAGAGGTGATCTCCTCACTGCACTGGCCTCTGCGGGAACAGGACATCACCACTCAGCCCTCTCACTGTCATCTCACAGGTGCCCAACCCCAGCACCCAGAACACCCAGACACTCTCCAAAGGATGTGAGCGTGCCGGAGGGGACACACACATGTCCTGTGGGGAACATAGGCATGCTGGAGTTGATGGAAGTGTGGCGGAGGGGTGAGGGGAGGGGGAAACTTGGACGCGGGTGCGCCATGGTCCAGGACTGTTGCAGGCACGTGTGGGTGACAGCGCGCTGGGGGACATTCTCACGCCAGGGGGGAGGAGAGGGTGCGCGCACCGGAAACCTACAGCTGCACAGATCCACAAACCCCCGTGGAATGTCCAGGAGGACGTCAATCTGGCCTGCCACAGTGGCTGTCCCTACGATCGCATACCTTCTGGGCCAGGAGGCGGGACTTGTGCAGCCACTCCTCGGCGCTGATGGCCTGCAGGCGCTACTTCAGCTTGGCCTACAGGCTCCGCTTAGTGCACTCATGGCTGCCGCCGCCACCATGTGGGGAGTACAGGCCGCCCTCCGCCGGCCTGCCTCCCCCGTCCAGAGGCTCTCTGCAGACCACCGGCTCTCTACCCATGCTGCCCACTGCATGTCGGCGGCCGGCTGGGGCGTCCCACCCGAAGGAAGCCAAGCGTCCCGCCCGCTCTGGCTGGCTCTGGCCGGCGCCTCCATCTTTGTTGTAGAGTGATGGTTAATTTGCATATTGCCCTTTTATTAGTATGGATTATTAGTATGGATATCTTTGGTTTTAGCTGATTCTACCTCAACAAAGGAAAGATGAATAGGAAATGACCTAATCATTGCTTCTTAAACTTGCACATGCAACACATGCAAATGAATCACCTGAATGACCTAATCATTGCTTCTTAAACTTGCACATGCAAATGAATCACCTAGAAATCTTGTTAAAATGCAGTGTTTGGTTATGTGGATTTGGGGTGGGGCCTGGGATTCTGCATTTCTATTATGCACACAGGTAATTGCATCCCTGCTAGCCCCTGTGTCCCTCTTTCAGTAGCAAGGACCTAGCAACCTTCCCCCCCCCCCATCTGTTCTAGAGTTTAATTTTACCCAGATTCTAAAATCTGATCTGCCTAGAGTTTATCATTTTGTATGCCTTTGCGTTTTCTTTTTGTTGTTGTCATTCATTTCGGAGCTCTCCTTTTCCTGATGGTGATCACAGCTCAGAAGTAGTAAGGACTCTGTCATGGAGCAGAGGAGGGGATTTGGATGACTTGGTCCAGAATCCCACATGTGCCTCCGGATTGAATGATTAGCAGTAATCGCCTTCTGCGCAATAGTGGCCTGAAATGGACTCCTAAAAATAGGAGTAGAGCAGAGGCTGGTTATTTTTGGGAACACCACAAACAGCTGAGACTTGTGGTTCCACGAGGGGATCCTCTCCAGCTCCACGTCCCTGCCAGCAGTTCCACTTCCAGATCTGCTAAGAAAGCCTCCATCAGATCATGTCTGACCTGCACAGGTTGTCCAGGCTTCAGATCCTATTCTCAAGTGTCCATGGCGACTTGAGTATTCTGTAGTTCCCATGATCTTACCCGAGCAAAGAGAGTGGCTCAATAAAAGTAGGTGTGTTAACATATCTAACCTTCTATTGGGAAGTAATGGACAATTCTCTGTTCCGTTTTAGCAACAAGAACAAGATCCTACCAACCTATATATTTCTAATTTGCCACTGTCCATGGATGAGCAGGAACTCGAAAACATGCTGAAACCATTTGGACAAGTTATTTCTACAAGGATACTACGTGATTCCAGTGGTACAAGTCGTGGCGTTGGCTTTGCTAGGTAAACACGATTTCCTATTTTTATTATGCTAACAACCATAGCTCTGCTAAGTTTCCTGGGAAATAAATATTGAGCAAGAAGAGAATTTAAGCCAGGATAATGGGAACTAGTTGCACCATGAACTTAAATTGTGTGTAAATATTGGTTTGCATTTTTCCAAATCTTTTGGAAGTTTATTCATATTTTTGAACCTGAGGACACTAATATTTAGTGACTCAGGGCAAGGAAATATTATAACAGCAATAGTTCTGAAAGTGTATGTCCTTAATATTTTTATTAATTAGATCAGGATGTCTATAACTTCTTCAAAATAGCAATCTCCGACTCCTAAATTTTGTACAGAAATCAGTATGATTTTTCTCATTTGATAGAAATTTGACTCATCAATAAAATCAATGACATCCTTAGATTTTTAAATAAAATATTTCAAACTTTCAAAAAAGTAAATCAATGATATGACATCTGTGTAAGCACCAATTGTTACACCTATGGTAACATCTTACAATTTTGCTTCAGATTATTTTCTGAAGAAGTAAAATGTTACAAATAGATCTAAAGTGCGGTCACTCCTTTCATCTTAACTTTTGTCCCTTCCTCCCTAGGACGGATACTTCGGTGTAGTAGTTAATTTGGTTTCCAAAGGAAAAATCTTAATTAGAAGGAGGTTTGATTTGTTATGTAGTTCTAATCTGAAAGCCCATGTACAAAAACTTATTTTACATGGTGCATTATTTAGGAACTTAATACTGTGTAGTAACAGATAATGTCTATATGTCTTAAAGTACTACTTTGGATTCTGGAGGAAAAATTGCTGACATTTTACTTTTAAATACATTATCTGATTTGAGGTCAATCACATGTTCTCCTACAGACCTGTGAGATAACAGAGCAAGCATTGTTTACAATTTTACAGATAAGAAAATTGATGCAAAGAAGGGACTTTTTCATTGTCACTGGGCTGCCAAGTAATAAAGCAAGGTCTTCTGGCTTTTAATCCATTGCCTTTTCTGTTAGGCCAGATAATTTTATAATAGAAATAAGATGTTCTGCAGCCAAAAGTCACTAAGGCTAGCTTCTCCAGTGTGCACTTGATTGGCTAAAAGGATCCACGTGAAGCAATGAAAAGCTTGGTGCCATCTAAAACTTGTCACCTCTGTGGGTGTTCTTCTGAAAGCAGATCAAGTAGTTTATTTCTGTACCCAAAGATGGAATCCAATTAAGTTCTTCTGCTTTTTAAAACTATTATTACCCATTAAAACCTGGGTGTAACTCTGGGTAGTCTGGGAGAGTAGCGCCTTTTGAATAGATAATTCAGTGTTTCTTCCATTAAAGAACCCTAAGTCAGAATCATTTAATTCCCCTGAAATGTTTCTCAAGTGTTTTTAGCCCCTGCAGATGATGAAGAATAAGTTGTAAAGTTAGGCTCCATCCTGTAATTACGCCTCCAAAGCCAAGATTAAAGGGAAGGTACATAATTGACTTAAATTTAATTTTAAACTTAAAGCAAATACAAAAACCATGTAAGGTTCTACATCCTCTGATTGACACTGGATCTTATAGAATCTTTTGAGTCTTTTCATTTTGTGATCTTGTCAAGGGAAAGGCCATCTTTAAAATATTCTAGCAAACAGTGAATACACTCGTGTTTTAAACTATTTTTTTGTGTTTAGTTTAATATCATGACTAACAAAGCTATTGTGTATTGAATGTCAGTTTTCCAACAAGTAGATAAAAATTATACATTTGGTATGCTTGGTCTTAAACAATCTAGATACAGTTTGTTTTTTTCTTTTGTGATTCAGAATGTACTCTAATAGTTATTTTACTGTAGAAGTATACAAGCCACAGTTAGATAAAGCTGGATAAACCCACTTCTTATTCACATGTTTGCTCCATTTTATTTGTATTCACTGAACCTGTAAATGTATTCACATGCCCAGAACAACATGAAAACTAATTATTTATGTTTTATTTTTATATAAATATAGGATGGAATCAACAGAAAAGTGTGAAGCTGTTATTGGTCATTTTAATGGGAAGTTCATTAAGACACCACCCGGAGTTTCTGGTATGTTGTCTAAAATGTTATCAGTGTTCTTTTGTTATATAATACATGTACAATTTCAACACATGATGACTTATGTCAACGGACCAAAAAAAACCCCCACTCATTTAGCTCTTTAAAGTTTATTTCTTTGGATCTACAAATAGGACTTAGAAGTTCATCTCTGCAGACTTTGGTTGTTTAAATAGAAATGGAATTTGGCCCAGCACTCAGGATCTCTCTGACTGGTAAAGCCCTAAGAAGCCTCTCTTCTTTTGATGCATAAGCCATCCTCTAATCCACCTTATCACCACCCTCAACAAACCTGTCCTTCAGTCACACGGCTGAGGACTGTGACTCTTTCTACCCCAGCTTCTGCTTTTGTTACCTCCGCCGCCCCTTAGCATCTGGACCTCAACTCCTATGGCCTTCCTGTCCACTTCCTCCCATTGCCCTGCCTGGTGGTGTCGTGACCAAGAACACCGCACGCCTGTAGCTTTTCATCCCAACATCACACTATCATTCCCACTAAACTGGATCTGACATACAAAGGGATTCTTCCATTTTCACTTTTTATCAGTCCTTCTTTCCCATCCCATCTGGTCCCCACTTTTTGAACACTAAAACCGTTGCTTTAGCAGCATCCTCAGTTTCCTTGTACTCCATACCATGGTCACACCGGCGTGGCAGAATCCTGAAATGGATTAATCCCACAGCAGTCCACTTTGACTGCTCCTGTTACCTCCGGGCAGGGAATGGCTGTCTCCAGCTTGACCAGACCCTCAGGGTCACTGGTCCTCACTCAGCTTCCTCACCCTTCCCTAGAAGCAGCTCTTCATCCTGCTCAGTCCCCTTCTCACTCTCAAACCCAGGCTAAGCAGATGACTTCCCTTCCTATTTGATGAATAAAATTGAGATCACCCATCATAAAGTAAGCCTTCTCTAACTCCTCCCCACATAAACCTTCTAACACCATGGTCCACTTTGTCGCTTCTCATGCCCACCTCAACTCTCTCCAATCTGACTTCTTCCCCTAGTGTGCAACTGAAATTCCTTGTGGTAGACTTACTGTATTTGTCTGCCAGGGCTGCCGTGACAAAGTACCACAGACTGGTTGGCTTAAACAATAGAAATGTATTATCTCAGAGTTCTGGAGGCTGGAAGTCCAAGATCAGAGTGTCAGCAGGGCTGGCTCCTTCCGAGGGCTGGAAGGGAAGATATGTTCCAGCCTTGCTTCTTGGATTGTGGATGGCTATCTTCTCCCTCTGCCTCTTCACACCATCTTCCCTATGTGCGTGTCTGTCTGTCTCTGTGTCCAAATTTCCCCTTTATATAAGGACACCAGTCATTGGATCCAGGTCTACCCTAAGAACCTCATTTTAATTTTAAAGACTCTATGTCTAAGGGGGATGGGGAGAGGTAGAATGGGTATAGGAGGGATAAATGGAAATGAAAGGAGACTTGACTTGGGGTGCTGAACACACAGTGCAATATACAGATCATGTACTATAGAATTGTACACCTGAGACCTGTATAATTTTGTTAACCAGTGTCACCCCAATGAATTCAATAAAAAATAAATAAATAAACACATTTTTAAAAATACTCTATGTCTAAATAGGTCACATTCTGGGGTGCTTTTGTATGGAGGGAACACAACTCAACCCTAACACTTACCCCCAGGGGTCCGACCTGGAGGCTTCCCTGTCTTCTCTGTGGTTGGTCTGCCTCCTGGGTTTGGTACTGCTGGTCCCTCACTCATCCTTGAAATGTGTCCTCCTCTGCCTGAAGTTTTAGCTGTCTCTCCAGTTCCTTCCCATCTCACATTAATTCATTCTCTTTTGTGGGCTTGTTTTCTTCCCTCTGCTCCTTAATTATTAGTGTTTCCCTCTATTCCATTTTTGGCTCATGATTTTGCTAGATTTCATCCACTCAAGCTTTCAGCTATTATTTCCATTCCAGTGACTCTCCGACACTCGTCGCTTATCCTGGCTTTTCCCCTGAGTTTCAGGCTGCTGGCCTCACTCACCTTGCTTTCATCTACTTCAGATTTAACTTGCCCCTCTTCCCGTCTAATCCTGCTCCTCTTACCTGTTTTCCTTACCTCCGGGAGTGTAACCAGTATCTACCCAGGCACCTGAACCTGAAACCCAGGACTGACTATCCTGGGCACCCCCAACCCCTCCTTTTTCATCTCTCACATACAAAGTCATTCAAGTCCTTACATTTTCACCCTGATTATTTCCAGAATCTACTGTCTCCCCTCCATCCCTCCTACCACTGTCTAGTGTAACCCCTCCCCTCTCCCCTAGGCCATTACAGTGGCCTCCTGCTTGTCTGCCCTGTTTCTAGCCCTTTTGCTCAGGTGTCATCCCTGCCCGCGGCCAGAGAGACTTACATGAAATACAGGCCTTGTGTCACTTTACTGCTAAAAGTCCTCCCCACACATTCCCCTTGCAGAAAGATCAGGATTCCGAGAGGCACGTCAGGATTCCTAGGATGACATTGCCTCATTCTTCAGTCCTGCCTCCCTCTGTCCCCAGCCTCACTATTTCTCCTCCATCATTGAACTGGAAATGGTATTCCAAACACATCATGCTGCTTCATTTCTCGTACGTGGTTTCCACTTTCTCGGGTCCCTTTGCTTCCCTTTAACCTGGCTGTTCCCCCTCGCCCTTCAAGACTGTGCAAGGCTTGCATCCCCCTGGGAGGGCCTTCTCTGATCCAGTAGGGTCACCCCCTGTTTGCCTGGCACCCCAAGAACACGCACCTGTATCATAGCATCTAACATGTCTACATGTGTTAGTCCATTAAACTGGAAGGTCTTCTAAGGCAGAAACTTCTCTCATCTTTCTGTTTTCATACCCAGCATAGCACTTAGACCACACTAAGCAACAGTAAATGTTTGTTGGCTTTGTATAAATTTCGCTAGACTCTTCACTAAGACAATACTACCTGTTTTACAAGCTAGCATGCTAGTGGCTGACCACAAACCAGAAGTTTAACTGGTATCAGTATTTATTCTGCTATCATTCCATCTTTAACTGAACGGCTGCTGATTGTGATGAGGGATTCACTTTAATTTTCCATATCCAGTTGAGTCTCACTCACTTCATAGAACCTTGTCTGTAAGTACATGTGATACCACAGACTACATTCATCTTGTTGTACTAAAACCTAACAGCACACAGGTTGTGTGGCTGTATGTGAGCTTGGACTGCCACAGGCACAGGTTTGGAGCATAAACTATAAGACCTGGAAGTAGCCCAGCCGGTGTTGTTCAGTGGTTAAGCATCGACTTATGAACCAAGGGTCATGGTTCCATTCCCAGTTGGGGCACATGCCCGGATTACAGGCTCAATCCCCAGTGGGGGGCATGCAGGAGGCAGCCAATCAATGACTCTTTCATCATTGATGTTTCTATCTCTCCCTCTTCATTCCCCTCTGAAATAAATAAAAATATATTTTAAAAGACCTAGAAGTAAACTATTCCAATGAACTCAGCCTTGTGAAAGAACTTCCCTTTGTTTTTTTTTTAAGTTGGTTTTCTTCTTCCATCAACAACACCTGAATTGAAAGAAAATAAAATAAATAGGAATGTTTTACCCTTCAACCAAGTAGAGACAAGGGAGACATTTCATAGGCGGGCATCTTCTGCAAACCCTGTCCTATGGGGCCTCCTCACTAACCCCTGTGGGCACTGCACCCTGGTGTTTTCCTCACTTCCGTGCCATCCTTGCACAGAGCCTTGTGGTATTCGTTCTTTGAAGGGCTGCTTTCCCACCCACCTGTGACCTCTTTGCTTTCTCAGCTTATCCTTGCATGGGACAAGGGAAGGTTAAGAACAGAACCGTCCCAGCCCACATTTTTTTTTACGTTGTTTTCAGTCTGAGATAAGATCTACCAGTTCTTCCAGTGGAACAGATTTCAGAGTGTCCTGGGTGGAGGCTGGATGGTTTCCTTTTTCTCTGAAGGACTCCATGGTTGTATCATTTAACTGTTTTCTTTGAAGTGGGTTTGAAGATCATGGGTCACACCCATTCAAGGAAAAAAAGACCTGGATTTCCAAACCACATGTGAATGATTGTGGGAGCCTCTGTACCTTACAACTAGGAGAAAATCGTTTCTTCTAAGGTGTGCCAAGTGTCAGACGAGGCACAAGAAACAGACAATTCCTTTTACAGCGAGATCATCACTTTAGTGGGGGGCAACTGTGAGGTCAAATCCATTCTCTTTGTTCTGAATTAGAACTTAATGTTGTGCCATTTTCTAACATTGAATGATCTTTTCTGTGTGTTGGTTTGGTTCCCAACTAGATTACAGGTTCCTTGGCTGCAGGGGCTGTGTGTTAGTTTTGCTTCTGTGCCAGGCACAGGACGCCTGTGCATCACCCTTAACAGTATAGGTTACCAAGTGGGTCTAAGCATTCTTCCTATGGAGCTCATCACAATAGGCATGACTCTTTTGAGGGCCTTTTTGGATACCCTTCTGCATATAAACAAGGCTGAACTACATTCGGCAGCGGTTTGAAATGCACACTGTGGAACTTGGAAAGCACACTGTCCCACTGAACTCAGCTTTTCCCAAAAACAAGTCCCCAGTGGATTTGAGAACCCACAACAGAATTTGAAACTCTTTCCAACTTCTCTGTATCGCCCCCCCTCTTTTTTGTGTGTATAGAATATGAGGATTATCTTCAATGCCCAGTCTGTTCATTCAGGTGCTGTTCTCTGGCTGGGGACCTCTGAGTGGCTACTCCAAAACATGGGTTGCTCCATGGAGGGCACATTATTTTCAGTAGAACCAACCGAAAACAAACATATTGTCAGGCCAGGGTACATTGAGTGAGCCTTCACTTTAATCTTTAAATAATGTAGGCTCATTGCTAGGCAGACATAACATTTCATAAATATGGTCAGAGGGTGGTTTATTTGATGATGTGAGGTGTTTAGCCAGCAGAAGCAGAATTCCCCGAATGGCTTCTGTCAGAGTACCCAGGTTCTTGCACAACTGGCAGGCTGCCTGTGACATTGCAGCCAAGTACAGAAAAGGAACCCATGTTCAACACAGTCCCCAAAAGACACTTTATGAAAATTAGCAAACTGTACAGTGAACTCATCTTGACTGTGACGTTCTTAAGAAAGCCTGTAGATGGCTAAGCAGGAGGAGGTTGACTATACACATGAGTTGTCACCTCGCCTATGCTTCCCATCCCTCTGCCAACACACTGTTCATCCCGGAGTGGTGTGGCTGGGTTCCCCCGTGCCAGACATGCCCCTCCCTGGCCCAGGGCATGCTATATAACGCAGTGCATGCGTACAGTTCTGTAAAAATTCACAATTCACGTCACAAATTTAATGCGATCTGTATTCTGAAATTGGTTTTTAAAAATCTGGAGCTTTTGTGTCTGATGTGACCATATTTTCAAAGAGGCTTTATCATTTTTTATAGCACATTCTTCTTCAAATCTACATTACAAAAAATAATTGCTCGTGAGGCCTTTTCTTCTATCCTTCCCCACCCAGTCTCTCATTTTCCCCTGAAAATGTTGAAGCC
Source organism: Myotis brandtii (assembly GCF_000412655.1). Classification (NCBI taxonomy): domain Eukaryota; kingdom Metazoa; phylum Chordata; class Mammalia; order Chiroptera; family Vespertilionidae; genus Myotis; species Myotis brandtii. Next base: position 12,735,581 of record NW_005354385.1, on the reverse strand, counting down.
TCATCCTTTATTTCAGTGGTTCTCAACCTTGGCTGCACATTAGAATCACCTGGGAATCTTTTTAAAATCCTGATTGCTGGGCCTCATCCTCCACATTATCAATAGAAAAAAATAATCCTCCATGAGGCCCAGAAATCAGGATTTTAAAAAGATTCCCAGGTGATTCTAATGTGCAGCCAAGGTTGAGAACCACTGCTTTACAGTGGGGCTTTGACTTACGAGTTGAATTCATTCCTAGACCGAGCTCGTTAAGGAGCTCGTTAACTCAGATTACTCTCTCAACTCAATGCAAAAAATCCACTGAGAGACAGCTGGTATCTCAAAAAACTCGTTAGTAGGGACACTCCTAAGTCAAGGCCCCACTGTATTTGGATTTACTGTGGTATTGAGTGCAGCTGGTTTCCAGGAAGTCAGATTTGCTGAGAAGGTCCCCAGCCAGGGGAAAGAACTAACGACTTCTTTGTGGGAAAATCTAGGTAAATTCCGTAGAGGTTTGAAATAACTACTTAATACTTACTTGATAAATATTCTATCGTTATGGACCATTAACATGGTGGCAGTTTCCCACAAAGTGAGCGTCAGAAACGAGGGGTGGGGCCCTGGCCGGTTTTGTCAGTGGTTATGAGTGTCAGCCCTCAGACCAAAGGGCCATTGGTTCAATTCCCAGTCAAGGGCAGGTACCTGGGTTGCAGGTTCAATCCTCGGCACCTGTCAGGGCACGAGTGGGAGGCAAGCAGTGGATGTGTCTCTTTCACATCGATGTTTCTCCCCCTCCTGCCTCCCTTCTACTCTCTCTAAAAATTAATGGGAAAAATATCCTCGGCTGAGGATTCACAAAAAGAAACAATGGGTGGAAGTTTTAATTGGATAGAACTGATGTCCAAATTAGGAGACATCCCCAAGGCAAAAACACTGTCACTCGTGGCCGTGATTCAGGGAGGTGTCTAAAGACTCCTAATCCAGTACCTTCCTAGCAGAAAGTACAGTCTCTGAGAAGCTGAGGCACATGCCTGTTGGCTGAGCTCTCCTCGAGCTGCCGGCCCTGTACCTACTATTTTTGCCTCTGGGGGGGACACATGTTCATAAGAACAAAGGCCACACACGAGTTCAGTGCTGCAGGAGGCAGTGTGACCACCATCTCTCTTTCTGGACCTTTCCATGACATTAATGGAGTCTGAATAGGTTCCTGTGTGCTAAGGGCAGAGAGTTAAAAATAAAGCGTGTGCAGTCACTGGGTATGGGAGTGCTGGCTAGATTCTCAGTATTGTGCTGGATCATTCCGCCACGTCGCCCAAGCTTTGTCTGCATCATGGAGGAACTCTAGGGAATTAATTATGTGTGTGACTGCTGGCCCACTCCATCCAAAGATTGTTTTACGTCTGCTTTCTATGTTACCCTGACTTTTCTGATTGGGTGTGTGCCCAGCAGGGCTTAGAAACTGCTCTGACCACATTTCATGACTGTATGTATAGGTGATAGTAGTAGGGCATTGTCCTAAGCCAGGAAGCAGAAAAGGTAATGTTTGGAAGAAAAATTACGACTCTAGTAAAAAGACTGGACATCCTTCAAGGGTTTTTATTGCCCGTTTTGTTCTCTGAATGTTGGTCTTAAGCATTGTTTTATTCTGTAAAAAAACACACAAAGTTTTGGCAGTTGTAGGACAAAGACATGTGCGATCTCCTAGTACTTTGAGGACAATGTGATCGTACCTTTGAGACTGGGGTGTGCTCACATGTCCCTCACCCCGTGTGCACAGTAGAGCAGAGTGTAAATGCACGCACTGGTGAGATGTGCTCTCCAAGCTGCACTCTTACGAGCAGTCACTGCCACAAAAGCCAGCGTGCTGGGTGGCCATGGGCTGAGCGCCCTCTTGCAGATCTAAAATTCCAAGGAAGGAAAATTCAATTTTTAAAAAGTGACAAGGGACCACAGCGGGAAAGGTGCCAGTGTTTTAGCTGGAAATGTTTGATTGATTGTTATGCCAGGCTTATGATGGGGCTGGCTTCATTGTCACCATCAATCACACCCAGCCTGCAACAGATTGCTCGAATCAGTTTTACCCCCTTTTGCTATCAGGTTGTCCGAGGGAGGAACAATAAGAAATGGAGAAAAATGTTATTAAAACATAAGGATCTTGGGTGGAGGATATAGATGTTACTATGAAACTGTTTTCTAAAGAATATTTGCCAGTAACTTCATCCTTAACTACAGCTCGAACACTCTTTCTGTTCTATGTGGAGCCAAGGCAGCAACCCTCGCCAGCTTGTTAAATCCCACAGAATGAAATCTCAATGGAAAACACATCAGCGTATAACTTCTGAACCCAGCCCCTCTCCTGAGAAGTTATTTTAGTAATTCAAAGGCAAGAGGGGGAACCATTATTAAAATCTGAGCTCCTCCTGTTTTCGTAGCAGTAATAATAATAGCTGATGTGCATTGAGGGCCAAAGCACTTTATATGTTAATGGCAACAATCTTTTGAAATAAGTACTGTTACTATCCCCATTTCACAGATTATGAAACCAGGAATATTAAATAACTTACACAGAGTCACCAGCTAGTCAATGCAAACCCCAGGGAGACTAATCCAGAGCTAGTGTTCCAACCACCGTACAATCTGACCACCTGTGTGGCTGTTGGCACTGAGATTGGGGAGATAAATTATACACAGAGATGTTCACACAGCATTACAATAACAGAGAAACTATATGCAGTCCCTTTTCAAATAGCACATTATGTAACCATTTACTAATTATTCTATAAAAAGGTAGTGAAAGGTCCACAATGGAAATGGTAGAAGAAAAGGATCTAAACATTGCAAATATGAAAAAATGAATGTAGACTTAGAAAAGTAGTAAACATAGAATAGTAAAATGTTAGAGTGATGGGGAAGGATTACATTTTTGTTTTTTACTTAAACTGACTTTAATGTTGTTAAATTGTTATTTCACTGCCAGGTAAAGCTGAGTGGGAGATGGAAGCACTATATAAAGTCAGGAAAGGACAGGTGGAAACCTACCGAGAGGTGTGGAAGGATGGGCATCTGTAGAGAGAATCTGTAGCTCTGAGTCGTGGTTGAGCGGGGCAGCAGGATATGGTTAGAAACTAGGGGCTAAAACTGGGAGGGATGTCGTCGGCGCGCACACACCGGGGGAAAAAATGAATAGTCATTTTTATTAGATCCTTAGGTTGAGTTTTTAAAAGAAAAGTCCCAGATAGTTCCTTGCATGTTGTTAGTTGGGGAATTTTGAAAGTAGGCACCAGCATCAGGAAGAAAGCTAATTATACTTGCTGAGTAGGCTAGTTTTCTACAACTGATGGAAAAGCTTCTATCGAGGGCTGTTTGTGTTTTATAGAATGCTGATTGGGATAAAATACTACATACCTAGAAAAACGGGAGCTTGGAAGTAGCCATTTCTCCAGCTGTTAGAACTCAGCGAGAAAAAGGTCCACTCTGTTACGAACCACAGAGGACTGAGTCCTCCGAGCACTTAGAGACGTGAGGAGGACTCCCAGGAGGGCAAATCAGAAGCTTGGTGCTTAGTCATAGCAGGCAATTTAGAAGCGGTTTTTAGTGTGGGTATCAAGGGAAGATATTTGAGCATAAATCATTGCAGAGTTTGAGCTTCAAAAGAGATAAGGAAGCTTATCTTGGTGGAGATGTGCAGTGAGTCATCGTGGGGATCACCGAGATGGCTCATCGTCCTTTAGGGGAGGTATGGGAGTGCCACACAGTCAGACATTTGTAGATCATCCCGCTTGCAAAGCCCTGTTGAGGGCACGTTGGAGAGCCCAGTAATGCAGTTACCCCAGGAGGCTCTTGAGAGGGGCCAGTAGGGGTCAGGTCAGTGTTTGCCTGTGTGGCATTGCCTGCTGAAGGTTATGCGACAGTAGTTAAACTTTTGGAGGTACGTGTTCCTGTTGGTTCTGATGAACAAGCAAGTAACTTTTCTGTCTTGGAAACGAAGAAGAGAATCTGACCTGAAAGATCTCACCAAAAAAATAAAATAAATAAAAAATGGTTGCTTAGGTGGAAATCTTTAAAGGAAGATTTTGAAAGTAGTTCACTTTATCAAAAAGGAAGAGTGGGCTGGTTTTCCATGCTGATGGAAACGCTGTCTAGGGCAGTTTATATTTTACAGACTGTTGATTGGGGTAAAATCTAAGGTACACAATCTGCATAATTGGTAAAATAAATTGACTAGGGACAACTTTTTATCTTTTTTATATCACCTTAACGCAGGAATACATCTAAAATCATAAATCATTTGTTAGAACTTTCTGCAATTATTTTTTAGGCATCAAGGTAAAGAGTTGCTAATCTAGAAAGGTGACCATAAAGAAGTTACGGGTTGACAGTTCATACTAATTTTTTTAACATAACATACCCAAACTTACCTATTGGTCACAGTCATACACTGGTATTCATGGCACCTCCTTTTCTGCATGTCAGCCCTCCTGGATATGTCCCTTCTATAAAGAGCAATCAGAGGCCACCTGAAGGACTGGTCTGTAGAACAAACTGACATGGCATAGTGTCTCCCCATCTTATACCTGGAACCTGTGTATTAGGCTCCAAAAAACAAGCAACATAAAGACTATTCCCTGGTTTGGAATTAGCCACAGGACAAATAAGAATCTCTCATTTTGTAACAGGCTTACATACACTTAGCAAGTGGATCATGATAGATCTGGGTGTGTGTCTGTTTTTCATTTCAAAACTCTAACTGAAATCATCTAACCCTTGCTCAGCCTAATGATAGCATTAGTGTCTTAAAGAAATTTCCACATAGTTGCTTTCCTGGAACACCTGGTACAGTCTTTGTAATAAGACATCGAGGATTTATAGGGTTAAGCTGTTTCTCATAATGTCATCCAAGCACCTGGATCAACAGCTGTAAAAGAGCTGGAGCGCCCGTCAGATATGGCTCAGTTGGTTGAGGGTTGTCCATGCACCAAGAGGTCGCTGGTTCAATTCCTGGTCAGGACGCATGCCCAGGTTGAGGGCTCAATCCCCAGTAGGGGGCGTGCAGGAGGCGGCTGATATTTCTATCCTATTTCTCCCTTCCTCTCCCTCTAAAATCAATAAAAACATAGTTAAAAAAAAAAGACTATTTCTCCCTTCCTCTCCCTCTAAAATCAATAAAAACATAGTTTAAAAAAAAGAAGAAGAAGAAGAACTGGAGCTGTTCCTGTATCAAGTATATCGCTTCTGGGTGGCATTTTTATTAAAAATAAAATCTCTGAAAACAGCACTCTGTGTCATAAATGGTAAATGGGTTTCCATAAGGTTGGGTACACTCTAATCCCCATTAGACTGCAAGCCTATTTTACCCACCACTGTATCCCTAGTTCTTAACACTATACCTTAAACTTAGTGGGCACTAAAAAAAATTTCAGGGACACTCGGCCTTTGAACAAATGTGGCATTTCAGCACTCACCAGGGATTGCTACCAGCTGTTTTTATTCACGCCTACCTGCTAAGCAGCCTGTAGTGAACTTCCAAATGAGTCCAACTGGTCCCCTTCTTTCTCTAGAAGAAATGACGCTAATGGAAGAAAATGGTTCATTTGTATTATTCTCCATGCCAAGCAAACTTTTTTTTTTATTTTTTTAGTTAAATTTCAGTCCAGGAGCTAGTCTTTATAATGCCTCTAGATAAAAGCATCCTCTTAACATGAGGTTGCACAAAGTGCCAACAACCACAGAATTTATTAGCTCTCTCCTGCCCTCCAAGGTTATGGGAAAGCAGAATCCTAAAACCTCAGATGTCACTGGAGAAAACATTTAGGGCCATGAGGACCTTTCTAGATCTGGGGAGAGTGAGATCTTGCTTCTGTTGTTTACGTTCTTGATTTATCCTTAGAAGTCATAGGTGAGACATCTGAGGCCATAGACACTCTCATCTCAGCAGGGTTTGCTTTTTATCCCCTCCTTTGCTTTGAATGTCTGTGTTCTCTTGGCCCTAGCAGTTTCCCTCTGCCCCTCTATGGCCCAGTTGTAGAACTAAAAGCACCATCAGTGATGGGAAAGCTCTCTTGCTTCATTGCAACCATTTACTTTACCTTCTGTGATTGTTGGTAAGGGGAGAAATTTCCAAAAGCCAATATTTTTCTTTTTTTCTTTTTTTTTTTTTTTTTGAAAAGACTAAAGAGTGTAGCTCATCTACTGTCTAGGATTTGGCCCCAGTCCATCTTCCATCACACCCAGTTTGCCTTACATGGAAGTTCCTTGTTCAGGTGAGCCTGGGGGAGTTGGGGTGTGGTTGGAGTCAGAAGGAAAACAAAGGACCCCTTTGTGAAAGGTAGGGCCAAGGCTCCTGGATTCTCACCAGATGCCTCATGGTTTTGCTTTCACCTCCTAGTACCCACAGCACAGTTGTCATTCGGAAGTGAGCTCACATTCCCCCACATCCTGTGGAGTGGGCCTCATGGGGGAGAGGAGGAGGTCGTGCCAAACTACAGCCTGGACAGCCCCCGAGAAGGAATTATAGTTGGATTCTGTGTTATGTTTTGTACTTTGGCAGAGAAGTGTTGAGAGACACTATTGCTTCCACCCTGTCATTAGTGGGTGGGTAATAGTGATATAAAATGAGAGATGAATTAGGATAATAAGAGGCAAAGGAGAAAGGAGTAAATTTTCCACAAGTAATATTTTTCTCTTCATGGTTATTTAACTTTGAGATAGAACTTGAAAGTAGTAATCACAGTTCTGTAGTAGACAAAGGATGGAATGTGAGAGCCAGACAGGAAGGTGTGATTGCCTTTATTACCTTAACGAGAAACACACAGAAACATACACCATTTTCAGGAATACACTGCTGTTTCCATTCTAGAAAGGCAGAGAAAAGTCACGGTGGCCAGCTTTGCCGTCGCCCCTTCTCTCTCTCTCTCTCTCTCTCTCTCTCTCTCTCTCTCTCCCTCTCTCCCTCCTTCCCTCCCTCCCTCCCTCTCTCTCTCCTGTCTTTTTAGCTCATGTGTATGTATCCCTGCATCCTTTGCTTTCCTGTGTTCTTGAGTTGTTCTTTGGGTCATCTTAGGATGTGAACGTAGAGTAAAGCAACACTGACTGGGATGATTACAGACACAGAAAAACCTTGACATAGGGTGTTCACGGGTTTTTGGCTTTCTCCCAACAGCTGTCTTCAATGCTGTATCCCAAAACCAAACAAATTCATTGACTGAACCAAGATGTAATAAGCACCCATAACATGCCAGGCCCTTAGGCTCTGGGGATACAGCGATGAACAGAACAGATGTCACTGCCCCTGTGGAGCTTACACTCTTGAGGGGAAATAGACACCAAACAAATCAACACACTGGCCAGTAGTTATAAACAGGATGAATAAAAATACATGTGAGGGGTCAGAAGGGGAACGTGTTTCTTCTGGGGAAGTGAAGGCCTCTCTGAGGAATTATGGGAACCTTTAAGGTGGGGAGGAGAGGATGACATAACCGTGTTTACATTTGGAGGTCTATAGAGGTGGAATTGGAGAGGGCCCAAACCTTTAAAATGTGTATCTACACTTAAAGAAATGCTAGAAGTGAATCAAATCATTCTTATGCGTCCTCAGCATTGCTGTTTAAACATTCTCATTACACTCTGGTTTGAAAATAATAATTAATAGATTTTTCGCCAGTGGATAATCTTATAAGGGTCTGAGCAAACTTTTGCCTTTAAGTGTTCTATTAATTCCCTTACAGCACTCACACTGCTGCTGTTAAAGAAGCAATTCAGTCACATTGTCATGCGTATACACACATAAGTTTGATTTCATAATGTTTCTCCCTGTGTATTCAGCTCCGACAGAACCTTTATTGTGTAAGTTTGCGGATGGAGGACAGAAGAAGAGACAGAACCCCAACAAATACATCCCCAATGGAAGACCATGGCATAGAGAAGGAGAGGTGAGACTTGTAAGTTCTTTCCTGAAACTTTAGTGTGTGTGTATGATTGTGAGAATCTGTGACTAGTTACACAAGCATCATCTGAACTTGGCCACACACTCCTGAAATAGGTGCCATAATCTGCATGATGTCGAATTAAAACTTTCCCAGTGGAAATGGTGCTAAGAGAGGGACGATTCTCCAGATGGACAGATAGATGGTAGAAACAGCTATGTTTACTACACATCAAGTAAAAGAGCACTTCAAATGCCATGGATTCTGAGAGGTTTACATTTATAACTATTCAAAAGTCATTCTAAATAACATTATTAAAATAAATAGTATATTTGTCATTGAGGGATATTTTTTTTTCCCTAATTCTTTTGAATAATGTTCTTTATTTAACAAAAAAGAAAGCTCAGTTCCTTAATTAAAATGTTGGACCTTCCTTTCTCCATGTTTATTTTCAATGAATTGTTTTTTTGTTGTTTTTTTTAAGTAACATACTGGTTCAAGAATGTCTAGGGAAATGCCATCCAGTAGAAATGTTCTGGAATATAACCAACGATAACCACTAGCCATGTGTGGCTATTTGAACACTTGAAATGTAGCTTGGATGCTGGAGGGATCAATTTTTTTATTTAATTTTAAATAACTGTGAGTGACTATTGGTTACTATGTGGGACAGTGCAGATCTAGAGCTTTAATTCTCATGTTGAGTTTATAACTGTGTTTGTCTAACAGAAACTCCTACTTTTATCAAATGCTATTAAACCATCACTGTTTTATGTTGTCCTGACTCTAAGAAATGGCATTTTTTAATTGTGCCTTTGCAGATGTTTCTCTTTCTTTTCATTTCCATAGGCTGGAATGACACTTACTTACGACCCAACCACAGCTGCTATACAGAACGGGTATGTCATTAAGATAAATACATAATGGCTTGAGGGAAAATGTAAAGGTGGAAAATATCAGACGTTTGTTCCGTGAAATACTCTGTTTAAAGGATTACTTAATAAAGGCTTTTGTGTTTGTTCTAGATTTTACCCTTCACCATACAGTATTGCTACAAACCGAATGATCACTCAAACTTCTATTGCACCCTATCTTGCATCTCCTGTATCTGCCTACCAGGTTTGTACCATTAAGATTCATCAAGAATACAGGAACTTGCTACATTTTTGTGTCTTAAAATTTTGAACATTTATAATGCAATTTAAGTCAAATGTTATGTAGCTTGGATACCAATTTAGAATAAGCTGCTTTTTACTTGACAGAGTGATTTACTTTTTATGTCTAAGAGAATGTAAAATGCGAAAATGGTTTCCAGTTGTCAGTCCTTGAAATCTTAGCATTTTAGAATTGGGATGAACCCCAGTACTTCCTCCACAATGAGCCCTGCTGTTGGACACCACATGTCCCAGAAATTAAAGCTTGAAGAGAATTGCCTTCAGGCGAAATATAGAATAGGTGTGCACACTTGCCTTTGTTCCTTCATCAGCAGGAGCTAACAAAATAGCAAGTAAACATGCTAATAAATAAAGATGTGTCTCTATTAGGTAACATTAAATGAGTAATACAGTGAAATTTTAGGCAAAAAAAAAAAAGGAGGTCACTCCCTGTTTACATTATTTTTGTGAGAAGGCTTATATATTAAATAAATTCCCAACTTAGAACCAAGATCTCATTAAGCACCTTATTATAATACTGATTTGGTTTTATTTCAAGCTTAGCTTCTGTTCTTTGAGCACCCAGTGTGTGCATACAATTTCTCTTTAGCAGAATTCTCTAATAGGGTTGCCTCACTGGCCCAGACAGGAACATTATAATGGAATTCTATTACAGACATGTAGGAATATAGTTCTCTTTTGTTGACTGTTGAGATCCTGTATGACTAAACTAAACTCTTGTGTATTCTTGTTTTTAAAACAATGGAATGAGATGTTGTAGTCCTGATTTCTGGGGTTAGGGGGTTGTAGTGTCTAATAACTGTTTATTTTGCTTCTGTAAGCCTCAGTTTCCTCATCTTTAAAATGGGGATAATAATAGTTTCTGTCTCATAGTCTTGTCATAAGAACTAGATGAGACTATGTATAGAGCTTGGCACATTATCCTGGCATATCATTAGCAATCAATAAATGTTAGCAATGATTATCGTCATTATTAATGTGCAGGATTAGCTGGCTGGTGAGAATATATTCATTATACTTTTTGGAAAAATAATGGATTGGTCAGCATAAGCAATATCATAAAGGTGGTTTTGTTTAAAAACATAAAAGTAGCTTTGAATAACAAAGAGTAGTGATCAAATGCACTAAAACTGAAATTTTAAAATCGCATTCACAGCCTCCCTCAGCTTTTAGGTTCTTTCCTCCTCCTTTCCCTGAATTGTCTCTTATTTTTTCTTTTATCTCTCCGGGTTGTTATGTTACTTATGCTGGTGTTTCAATCTGCTGGACAAAATATTCACTCATTTAATGCCTCTCTAATTATTTTGAATTTAAGATTTCTGTGTTCTCTTTGCCTGTGTAAAACTCAGATCTGCTCTAGTGCATTTTCCCTAATTAACAATTCCCTAATTAACAATTCCGATATTGAAAGGTAGTCTTCTCTTAACTATCTGAACTTGGAGCCCTCTGCCATTTATGGATATTACTAAAAATAGGCACAAGTAAGCTTATTCTCAGGCGAATGAAAGATTGTGCATATTAATTTGAATGTGTACTGCTGTAGATATAATTCTTAATGCATCTCCCTACCACCTCTTTTCTATAAAAGCATTGGACATTTTGCCCACAGAACTGTTTCATAGAATTAAGAAATCAGGAAGGCTAGTGTTTGTAATAAATTTGATAGGCCTAACTAGAAACAACATTTCATTTTAAAGGCCTGATTTTTTTTTTCCTTAGGCATTCTGTGTTTTCCTAAGATACGTGTGGAATTTTTTTCATTTGCCTTACACTCAGTGCCATAACCTCAAAGACTGATTCTTAACCCCATCCATTCAGGGGCCTAGTAGGGTCAGCAGATGAGCTTTAAGTGGTCTTTCTGTGATTCCCTTAAATTGTTTGCAAAAT
>NW_005354385.1:12685943-12724600 GCF_000412655.1 Myotis brandtii | reverse complement strand
TATCTTTCAGCAGTTTTTCAGTGGGCTCCATGAACTAAACAGTGTAAAGAATCAATGGTAAAAAGAAAAGAAAAATAATAGAACATAGATTATTATTCCCATTTTATAGTTAGGGGAAAAATGAGGACTAGTCATTGACAGCAGCTGATTGGCTGCTTGAAAAAGAAAATTGGGTTAGATGTCATAGCTCCCTAACCCCATAATGCTATATTAGATTATCAAGACCACTGAAGCATATTTAAAAAATGGGAGCATCTGTCCCAAATTGGGGTCTCTTTGGAGCTGCTCGCCTCCCCATGATTTATTCAGTGAAGGCCTTGTACCCGTGTTGGAGTGGGCCTTTCTCCACTAAACCACCATATGCTTATACAATTGGATTTGAGAAATTGGCATCCGCAAGAAACCACCAATACCCCGACGGGGAAAGGCTGCAGTCCAGATAACTGAAATGTTAACAAGGCAGAAGCACTTAACTTTGATCTGCCTTAGGTGGCAAAGGAAACCAGAGAAAACAAGTATCGGGGCTCTGCTATCAAGGTAATTCCTAATACGTTCTTCCCCCATGACTCTCCCCTCGTATCCTCTCTATAGAACCTCTGAAGTTAACAGCAGGGGATAAGACACAGGAGGGTTTTGTTGTTAAGAATTACAGACTGAAACGTATTCTAAAAACTACATAGTCTCAGGGAAGCTCTGGGCATCAAGAAATGGACTGTTTTTGCTTTTGTTTTTGTTTTTTGTTTTTTTTCTCTGGAACGGCAGACTGCTTTCTTTTCTGCCACGAAACCTGACTCTCACATCTTATTTCTCAATCCAAGAGGGTCTGCTGTGTGGATGCCCTAGTGACTGTCGATGTCATGATCTAGTTGCTGAAGTTTCATTTTCTAAATCTGAATTTCAGATTTTTATTTTCCACACTAGCTAGAAATTGTTGACCACCAAACAAGATTTCTAAAACCTAGCAAATGTCCTGGGATCCAAGAGGGATTGAATTTGATTATTCTTTTTAAATAAGCACATACTTTATGGGTTAGTTTCTAATAAGATGTGCTGGAATTAATTCTCATTCATCTGTATTTCTGAAGCATCTAGTTCATACTTTGATGATAGTACTTTTCACTATTGATTGGAGTTCTTTACTTGTTTATCTCCCTTGCTTTAGACAGTAAATTTCTTGAGGGTGGGGCCCATGTCTTATCACCTTTTTTCTTTTTGGTGCCTGATACTCACACACCTCAGTAAAGGAATTTTGTTTTAAATAATCATTTCATCCTATTCAGAGTGACCAGTTTGCCAAGAACTCTAACTGCCTTAATAATCTTTTTAATCATTGATAGTATTGTTTCCTTAATTTCCTTCTGTCGATTTTAACATGATTAAAAGAGTTCTAGAGAAATAGGTAGCATTCCAATGGAAATCAATGTTTCTTTCAAAATCCTCCCTTTTCCAGGTGCAAAGTCCTTCTTGGATGCAACCTCAACCATATATCCTACAGCACCCTGTAAGTTGTCATCATCATGTCTTTGTGCTTTGAAGGTAAACCATGTACATGTTAAAACCATTCTCTGGGAAATTTTAAGCATGTAATATGTGAATGTATAAGCTCATTATAAAACTCTCATCACCTTTGTCTTAAAACAAGTTGGTAGTTAACAATACGTTAAATTTGCAGTCTGTCAGAACTTAGAATATATCATATTGGAGAATGGGTACCATTTTCTTCCTCCTACCAGTTCTGTAGGAGATCATTAAATTGAGTTTTTTACTTTTTAAATTGTTTAAATTGTAAGAGTTTTTTTAATTGCTAATTTTTAGCAGCACTTGCGATGAAACCCTCATTTTTAACATTCTATTTAATTGCAAGTATACAGTGTCAAAATTAATCTAGAGATTTTTATTGGAGTTTCTTAGCCTCTCCACAGAAACTATAAATACAAAAGTAGTAACACCTTCTTTGGTAAATAAATGGGATTTCTTAGTGACATGATCATTTGTTGCACTTATGTATACAATATATTTCTTTTAGTTGAGGAAGTTATCCTTCACTTTATTAGTATATTTTAATGTTTTTTTCAAAAATACATAAAATCTAGGTTGTTGAATTAAAACATGGGTTTAAAAAGTTGAAAAAAAATAGCCATAGCCAGTATGGCTCAGTTGATTGGGCGTCATCCCATGCACTGAAAAGTCACAGGTTCAATTCCCGGTCAGGGCACATGCCAGAGTTGTGGGTTCAGTCCCTGGCTGGGTCACGTGCAAGAGCCAGCCAGGTTGATGTTCTGCTTTCACATTGATGTTTATCTCTCTCTCTTTCTCCTTTCCTCTTTCTCTAAAAATGAATAAAATAAAAAAATGTAATGAAAAAATTTTTAAAAGAAAGAAATGTCTTTTTTAACGTTGAAAAAATAAAGGTGGAGAACAAAATCACACACAATAAAGGCTAAGAATGCCCAACTCGGCCCTACATGCTTGCCATGAGAAGGCCACACCTTTGACCCTAAGCTTTCTAATAACTAACGCAAAATAGGAATCTTTTTTAAAAATATGTTTTTATTGATTTCAGAGAGAAGAAGGGAGAGGGGGAGAGGGATAGAAACATCGATGAGAGAGAATCATTGATTGGCTGCCTCCTGCAGGCTCCCTACTGGGGATCAAGCCCTCAACCCAGACATGTGCCCTGACCGGGATTTGAGCCATGATCTCCTGGTTCATGGGTTAGTGCTCAACCCTTGAGCCACACCAGCCAGGCACACAATGGGGTCTTGATAAGCAGTACAGCTCACGGCACTCATAAGATAAAAACAGATCAGTTGGTTGGGAAGAGCACAGTCTTCTTGGCCTTAAGATGAGACAGGAATTTCTTTCCTGACACCTAGAGAGGACACTATGTAATGTAAGATCATGTGTATGAAACAGCAGTCCAGGGGTAAGTTCTGAATAGAAAGTTGCTGAGATGACTCTGAAGAAGCAAATAAAACTTGGTCAGTTAATAACACAGGAGAAAAGCTCTGTGCTATTGTGTCTACATACACACATATGTTTTTATATGCACACATGCATCCACATACATACATGCCAACTCATGTATGCACATTTACACCCCCACATATACAAACGCTCATGGCAGCCCATGTCCCTGGTCCTTTGTGCTGTCCTATTGTAAAGTGCTGGAAATGAACTCACTTTTCATTTGGGGGCTCCCTGCTATAATAGTTCCTACAGATGAATGGGAAAAATGAGCAGGAAACTCCTTCAGCATATTCTGGGCTTCTGAGTCATTTCTATGTTACACTCACTCTGAGGATGCACATTAAACCTTTAAAAAGAAAAAAAAAATTAAATATATTTTTATTGAATTCAGAGAGAAAGAGAGAGAGAGAGAAACATCAATGATAAGAGAATATCATTGATCGGCTGCCTCCTGCACACTCCAGACTGGGGGTCAAGCCTGCAACCCGGGGCATGTGCCCTGACCAGGAATTGAACCGTGACCCTCCTGGTTCATAATTTTTTTATGAAATGTATTAACAACAAACTATTTCTGACACATCTATATTTTCTTGGCAACTTTTAGAGCCAAAGCTGCACATAGCTCAGTTGAACATCTTTAAGGAGAACGTAGTGTACAAAAGGTTCCTGTCTGAGGATTCATTTCCTTTCCCACCAGATCTGGACTGCCTGCAGCCAGAATTAAAGTGCCTGCACATTGATCTTGGCCCACAGTTGTGCATCTAATATCAATAAATAACTGTATTTAGGGGATATGCCCAGTATAGTGATGGCAAAACCTTAACATTAATTTTGTAGTGTTAGAATAATTGTATTCTCAGGCCATTGGATGATTGCAAAAGTGGGAGGAATTATATAATCCATAAGAATATTATATAGGATAAATTAGAGAAAATGTAAAAATTCAAAAATAGAATTAATTAAATTTTGGTTTATGCAATCAGTGTATCATTATGTAATCTTTGAAAATTGTGATAATGACAGTTATGCAGTAGTTTAGGTAAATATTTATAATGAAATGTTAAGTGAAAAGCAGAAACCCAGGGTATGTAATTGTTTATGTGCCTTCATTGCAATTCTGTAAAAACATGCCAAGTTTAGAATCTGGGCAGCAGTGGGAGCCTGACGGTGCTCACAGTGATGTGGGGGAGAGAGAGTGGGTGACTGGTGTTTTTCCCACCTCTGCTCTCTGTTTTTTTTTTTAAATTATATTTTACTTTTAATGATCAGAATTTTAAAATATGAAGTCAAATAATCTGAAATTGGCTTACTCATTATATTTGAATCAGTTTCCCTGTCCTGGCCCCAAATTATAGTTGAAAGTGCTGGGAAACACTGAGTGAATGAAGAATGTGATCTTGATCTTGATCTTGAATCCAATGACCTTCTATATAAAACTTTTTTTAATAAAACACGGTATTTATAATATTCAATATAGCATATTATTTTGTGGCCACATAAACCATCAACTGCCATGTATTTTAAAAAATAATTAAGCCTTTTGTAACCCAGCAAGCCAAAAATAGTTTGAATTTTCTGGTACAGCTCCTCCTGCTGGACTAGCTTTGCTTCACAGTTAAGTGAAGGTAAAGGGAGAGGTGGTTAATACAGGGATTTCCATAAAGTGAGTGCTCCTTAAAAAGTCTCAGGAAATACACTTTAGAAGAGTTTAAGGAGGTAATTTATGCCATTTGCAAATTTGAGGGGAGGTTATTTTTGTTTCACATTCCTCAACAAACAGGCATTTCCTTTGAAAAAAAGTGATTACAGAATTGTAACTCCCTCCCTCTTGTCTTAACATGTATCTTGCATGGCTCTTGTCTCCAACTTCCCAGGGTGCCGTGTTAACTCCCTCAATGGAGCACACCATGTCACTACAGCCCGCATCTATGATCAACCCTCTGGCCCAGCAGATGAGTCATCTGTCACTAGGCAACACCGGAACAGTAGGTGGCAAATTAATATCATCTGTCTCGGCAAAGAGAAGAGTGTAAATTAATGCAGCCTGTGTCTTCCCTCTCAGTCACATGCTCTGTGATGTCAACAAAATGTCTGACCTCCTGACACCTCCTCTCCACACATACACATTGCCTTCCTCATAGTAAATACTCAGATATTTCTTGATTAATTGATGAACTAAAAGTTGGTCCCCTGAGTATCTCTTCTTTACCAGAATGTAGCACCCATACTTGACTTTACCCAGCCCCAATAATCAGTCCTGTTCATTCATTCTGGCAGACCTGGTCTCCTGAATCAAAAGATGAAGGTGATACATGGTGGCAAAGACAAGGGATTTCTCCTCACTTATTTTTTTTATGGAATTTGGGGACATTGAATCATGATCTATCTCTATGCTGAATTATTTCCCCAGAGTCCAGGAGACTTAATTGGGCACTGAAGTTGAGCTGATATCACACCCAATTAACTTCCAGGGTTGATATGGGCAATGTTTGGATAAAACAACCAAGAGCTTTTAAGTCAGACCATATCTATGGTGGCTTAAAAGAACAAAGGGTATTAGGGTGTTTTCCCCACTTACACTCAAAGCTAGCAGCGGCTTCTTGTGGAGGCTTATACGGGCCACTTACCTCCAATGAGGTTGGCTAGAAAGCTCTCCTGCCTTTGGAAACGGATGCCTGTCAGCAAGGGTCCACTTCGTATTCTGCAGTGACCTGTTAAAGATCTAGTAAGTCATTTACCCCTTGGGTCTCCACTTAGTGAGACAGTTCTGGATACTAGCTCAGGGGGCTTCTGGGAAATAATGAGGCCCTTTGAGAAGAGAGCTTTTAAAATAGCACATTAATGATGTTCATTGAGGATTATAAAACCTTAATGATCTTCACCCATGTGCTTCTTTGTTAGGAAATTCCAAGAAAGGTGGGATTTTTACTTTGACAAATTCAAAAAGTAGAAAGCATTCGCTTTGCCTTTCATATGATATAGTGATGTTAGTATACTAATTAAATTTTGAGCACATTTACATTTCTTCTTTGAGACTTCCAAATACTTGTCATCCCACCTCAAAATTCCCCAAGTGTTCAGAATTTTGCATGGCTTGTCCTGGCCCATCTTGACCATACTCTTCTTTTCAGTACATGCCTGCAACATCAGCTATGCAAGGAGCCTATTTGCCACAGTACACACACGTGCAGACGACGGCAGTTCCTGTTGAGGTTGGTACAGACCATTCTGGCAATGAATAGTTTCAGAAATGGGTAAATTAGATGAAATTCAAAGGAAAATCGATCAAGTCACACATTTGCATAAAGATTTCAGTTTAGAGGGAGGATATACCTAGAGTTATTTTTAACTATGAATCGTCATTCTCTGCATTCAAATTAGCGTAGTGACATCCAGGCCACACCTCCAAGACTCCCAAGAACATTTTCTAAGCTTGTAACACATTTCATTTCCCTTTCAAGGCTCTATCTTGTCTCCTATAAAATGGTGCTTACAGGCAAATTAAGGTAAAGCTGAGTCAGTAATCCTAGTACCAAAGATTACTAGTATATCAATCATAATAATTGCAAAATCAGTTATAATTGAGATATTTGAAAAAAAGCTGATGCTTCAAAACTTTTAGAGGGATGAGGAACAAACCATACCTGTTTTCATAGAGGCTGTTTGTATAGCTAAATAACTCCTTGTTCTTGTTATGGAAGATACTAATACAATATTGACATGAAATAAGTCTGACATTTAAATTAAGATTTGAATTAAGCTTGGACAAAAATAGCGTTTTCCAGCAAAGTACCCTTAAACTTCCAAGGAAATTCATCAACTCAATCAATTCCACCTTCCAAGCAGATCCCATAGGTTCTAATTCCAGAAGCAGCCCTAGGACTGTGGCTGAATATGGAGGATGGAGGGAGTGAGGGGGATGATTGTTTTGTTTGCAGCTGGTCGATTTAAATTTGTGCAATTACTGACAATCGTAGTTACCAAAACCCAAAATCTTTTATCTGCAATTCTGAAATACACAAAAAGCATTAAAACAAAAAATTCTCTTTGTAACTACTTTAGCAAATAACTTGACCCACAGCAATACCCAACCCAAACTGATGCAAGACACAGATCTTTTCTCCACTTACTGTGCATAGTTATGTCTTCCAGTGCAGACCTGTTAATGTGGTTGACTGTGAGGTACAGCCCTGGACCCCACTGTGTATATTCAGTGACGTGCTGCTTATGCATACCATATTTCAGATCCTAAAATCTGAAAACACTGAATTTCAAGTCACATCTGGCCCCAAGGGATAAGAGATTTGTTTGATAAGTTGTAGCTTGGTGTGAAAAGACAACTCATAAATGTGGGGTGGGAGGCTCTTTGGGTCCACCAGGTATTTGAACTTCTTAGGGAAATAATTCACCTTGAAAGTTCTACATGACCTTAAGAAAATCACTTTTTAAAAAAAATCACTTTAAAGAGTGCTTGTTTTGAAGATGCTGGACTCAGTCAGACCTGGCCAGCAGCGTTTGGATCTCATTTGCTCACATGTCTCATCTGTTCTGCTTTGTTGTAGGAGGCGAGTGGTCAGCAGCAGGTGGCTGTAGAGACGTCTAATGACCATTCTCCATATACCTTTCAACCCAATAAGTAACTGTGAGGTATGAGGGAGAGGTCTCCATCACTGTAGGGCTCAGGTCAGGAGAAAAATCTAATGGTTCTTTTATCAAAGTGGATGGAACTTAGGATAACTGAGATTTCCTCACACTGCTGTGATCATGGCTAAGGAATCCAATGTTATCAAAATGTTCAAAGCAGTGGTTTTTGTGGATTTGCAATTCAGTATTCTTTCCAAAAGGCGCTTATGTTGAAGCCGAATATATATTTACTCTCTCCCTTCTTAACTCTCCCCCAAAATGTGTAACATTAGAAAACAGCAGGCATCAGATTTGTCCTACAGCACATTTATTTTACATTGATCTTACTTTAATGTTCACAAGCTCAAGCATATGTAGCACAAGAGTTTGCATAATCTAGCATTGCAAGGTTAGCAGTATCTTGACTTAGGAGATTGAGAAGTTGCATTACCAGCTCTCACTTGGACCACAAATCTCAAACCTTTTTACTTTACCATGCAGATTGCAGTAAAATAACTGGACAGAACTTGGGTTTCTTGTTCTGGCGAAAGTATGTTGCAGGTCCCAGATTTCAAAGTTGGACCCGAAGCGTAGAAAGTGACCCTCAGTTCCAGAGTTTGCATTTATTGGCCTACTGCCAGGGATGAGCACAGCCTTTTCTAAACACCTTTATCTTTAAAACCAAAAAGAGATTACAAAGCTCTGTGGTGTAGTCTATCAAATGTACAAAAGCCTTTGTCTTTTATTTTTCTCTTTCAGATGTACAGAAGGGTGTTCTTACATGAAGAAGGGTGTGAAGGCTGAACAATCATGGATTTTTCTGATCAATTGTGCTTTAGGAAATTATTGACAGTTTTGCACAGGTTCTTGAAAACGTTATTTATAATGAAATCAACTAAAACTATTTTTGCTATAAGTTCTATAAGGTGCATAAAACCCTTAAATTCATCTAGTAGCTGTTCCCCTGAACAGGTTTATTTTAGTAAAAAAAAAAAAATACAAAAAAAAAAAAAACCCAAAAAAATTTTTATCAAATGTTACAATGCAAAAAAAAGGAAAAAAAAAAAAAAAGAAAAGAAAAAATGGAAAAAAAAGAAAAAGAAAACTTCAATTTTCTGGGTATGCACAAAGACCATGAAGACTTATCCAAGTGCATGACCGGATTTTTGTGGTTTTGTTCATTTTGTGTTTAATTTGTGTTTTTTCCCGCTGTATGAAATGGGCTTTCTGACGTTTCACTAGTCCGACTTCACCCACGGTGTTCTGTGCTTGCAGTGCGAGTGTTGCTGTAATTCAGTGTTGCCGTCTGTGTCTCTTTTCTTCGCTTTCCGTTTTTCTTTCAATGTAGTGTGAAGTGTCTTATCCTTTTCTATGAATTCCAATTTGCCTTAACTCTTTTGATGCTGTAGCTGTTTCAGTAAAAGTTAGTTCAAACTAATGATGTAGAATGCTTTGACCAAATGAGCTGGTCTATTATGCCTTGTAAAACAGCAGCATAGGGCTTTTAAAAGGTAGTCAATAAAAGTTGCTGAAATTTTGGCTTTTTTAAATATGTAGTAGGTGTTTTTAATGATTTTTCACATAATGTGTAAGGTAGTGAAATGCAAGAAGGGAAAAACGATTTGTGTGAAACACATTTTCTGACTGGGGAACTTTTAATAGGGTAAATTGTTTGTATGGCTGTATGCCAACAGTTTCCTCTGATAGTTTGACTGATTTAGGATATCTGCTGTATGATGCAATGTAAAGTCTTTTTTGCCTTTTTTCAGGAAAAAAAAACAAAAACCTAACTTGATGTTCTAGATTTAGTGTAGGTAGTGTTGGGACTGGGGGTGGGGGGTGGGGGAGGGGAGTCCCCGAATGTTTTGTCCTTCCTTTATACTAATGATAGTGCTTTAGAATGCGAATTAGGCCTGAGATCTGGCAAATAGAAAGATGTTGGTATTGCAACTAAATGGCAAAAGCTAAAAGTAAGGATTTATCTTCAAACATGAGCTGAGATATGGATAGAAGCAAAACGATTGGCTACTAGCTCTCTCTCTCTCTCTCCTCTCTCTATTACGTAAATTTGAGAAATAAAAATTACTTGGCACTTTTAAAGGTAACTTCACCAAAGACCGAAGAGCCAGTAACCAGTAGCTCCAACTTGTCTCAGCATCACATCTTCTGTGCTCTTTATTTTTGCCGGACCAGTTTGCGGTTAGGAGAATGTGCCTTTTTTGTACCTTTGCATTTAGGTTTTATAATTTTAATTGATGTATGGACACACACAAACAAAAAAGCATGAAGGAAGATTTGGATCCAAGCAGTGCCACACTTTACATCGTCACTACAAGTGTTAAGTGTAAAGAAAAACCAATTTTGAAACTATGAAATTCCTGATTCATAAATACACAGTTATTTCTACTTTAGTACATACAAGATGATTCACTGTTATTAAAGCTCTTTTATTAAGATAATTGCATACGTTTGAAAAGCAACGGTAAATTAAGTTGTCTTCCAAAACTGTGTACTTGTCTGGTCAACTGTGTGTGATCAGTTATCTACCTCAGAGTCTATTTTCTTTTGTGCTGGGACAGGTTGCTGGCCCTCCCTGTTTCCACAGACCAAATCCTCCTAGCTCAGGAGCTAGGGCTAAGCAGTTATTTCTTTCGAGTATTTTTTAGTTCTTAAATTTTATGCTTGTATTTGATTCTAGATGTCAGTGACATTTCATAGTTTCAAAAGTCCTTGCTGCTCTGAGAAGTGTAGATTCTATTGAAAATTACGTAGTCATAAGAGAAATGTGTTTTTGTTTTTGTTTTTGTTTCCTTTTTTAAAGTTGTGGTATTATTGGTTCTATGCTCCCTGGAATATTCCTGCTTTGTGAAAGTCCAGACTGAACGCAGTGCCCTCCGTGTACCTAGTACATTTATAAACCCGGGTCTCTCACTACTTGATATTTTTGCATTAGTTAAGACAGAAATTTGATAGTTCAGTTAGAGGGGAGGGCAAATCTGCTGCTAGAAATGTCTGAACTAAGTGCCATACTCGTCTGGGTAAGATTTGGGAAACATAACCTCTGTACATAAAAAAAAAAAAAAGTCAGTTAAACATCACATAGTAGACAGCCATTAAATTATAAAAAAAAATTAATTTATGAAGAAAGACCTTTTGTACAGATTGAAAAAAAAAGATTTTCATAGAGATATCTATATGATCAAGAGAGTTAATTTTTTATTTTGTTTTACTAGTGCCACAAACTTGCCAGTGGTAACTTATTTGTCCGGTTCAAGATAACTCTGTAGTTTTCTTTCCTAGGACTTGTTGTTAAACGCCAAAAGACATTTTTGAACTGTACATTTGATCAGATTGTTAGCTTTTTCTGTTTTATTTCTTTTGAGAACCTTTGAATAAAAAACATCTGAAATTTTCTTTTTCCTGTCAATTTTTTTTAAGTAGATTAAAAGTGTGTCAGAGTTTTAGATGACCTTCCTTGAGCTCAGTAGGTTGGTTTGAAAGTGAGTTGAAAATTATTTTAGATTCAATGTGTACTTGAAATATATTTTCTCCCAAAGAATTATAAAAACCTTCTCATGCCCCTCTTTGGGGTTATTTAAATCTGTGTCCAGGGACCAGAGACATTAACCATTAGCTCCCCACATTTCATCTCAGCAAAAGTGCACCTTTGGTCTTCTGTCCCTCCTCCTTCCTGCTGCCCTCTGACTATGGCACTGCTTGTCATTGCCCAGCAAGGAGGACAGAATAAAAACTGAGTCCCATCAAGCAAGCACCCAGGTAAGGATTTCAAGATGATTTTAAGACAATCTTTTCCTGCCTTGATGGCCGTGGGCCTCCTGAGTGACCTTGGCGGTTCCCAGTAGGAGGCTGTGGTGCAGCATTCATGGGGGAGAGAGAACTCGTTCCCATAACCCTTGTTTTATGGGAAGCACTTAATACAGGAAATTGATTCCTTCTACCCAAGGCAGATTAAGTGTTTTAGCAGAGCTGTGCAGTATTCATTTTCTCTGTCCTGGTGGTGAAAGGAGTGAGCAAGAAAAATATCCATCCCCTCCATTCCTGTACACGCCCCCCTGCAATGTGGGTGATGTTGAATATGAACTAGAAATGTGGGGCGTAGAGCACCTCCCTTGCTCGAGCCAAGAAAGCCTGGTACTCAGTGGCTGGCTCAGAAAAGGACACAGGGTCCTCTGATGATACCCAGTGCTTCTGAGGGAGAGATGTCGGACAGGAGGGAAGTTTGCCTCACTTTCTGTTCCAGCCGCCTCTGTATGACCAACAACCAAAGCACCTTCCATTTTGTTGGCCTTATTTTTGTTCTCATATTTTTAAAGAAGGCTTTCTGTCGCTGGAGTCCTGAGACATCCAGTGGCTGCCTTTACACAGAAACTAGTAGCACTTCTCAAGATCACCTTTCTGTGCCAAAGAGATGGACCAAATCAAAGTGATGATGGTTCAGAAAGAGCTACTGCTCCCATAGAAAGAGGCAGTGCAGAGCCTTTGGGGATAAACGCCTGCTAAAAGGCCATGGCTAGTTGGTCATCGTCAGGGGCCAGAATTTCCCCGTTGTCTAAGATGGGCTGGGATCAGCCTCCAATTGAGTCAGCTTGGAAGGGAGGGAGGAAGCTCTGGCAGTTGGTCCCTGGCATCCAGGTTTCCTCCCCCACCCCTACCATCCATACCCTTCATGGGCATTGGCGCCAGGTAAATCCACTGGAGCCTGAGTGCCCCCTCTTGAATTTCACAAATACTGATTAAATGTCCACTAGGAGCGAGGCATTGCCTCCCAGGCTGAGGGAGGCTCCAAATAGGTTCAGGTCTGATTGATGATACTGTCACTGCACTAGAATAGCCAAAAAGGAAGAGATCCCACTCCCTCATGGGGAGAGGTTATGGGCATGTCACCAGCACCACTTTCCCCAACCACCAAAAAGCTTCAGAAAAGGGAAAACGAGGGAGGAGGGAGGAAAACTCTGAGCTCAGGGTTTAAGAAAAACTTGGCAGTTTCTTCCCCTCAAATAGCAATGTGATGAGGTCACCACTACTCAGTCATCAAAGAGCACGCTGATGCCCCCATTGGTGGCCATGCCAGATGGCAGCGGGGAGTGGGGGCTGCAAGGTGAGTGCCCAGAGCCCCAGCAAGGATTCCTGGCACAGCTGAATGGCAGTGCCCTGTGCCCATCCCTCTGTGTGGGATGAACCGCCAGGCAATGGAATTTCAACCCTGTGAAATGACTCCAGAGTGTCTCCTGGGTCTTTGTGGGGCCAGAGGGTGTTTTCACTTGAGCCACTAGAGGGAGGATTTTGTTTTCTTCTTCAACTGTGAGCTCTAAGGCAGCCGCCCAGGCAGCCCTGGGTTATGGCCTTGGAGGGAGGGCTGCTGGTGGATATTCAATCTGCAAGCTTCCGAGGGAGAGAAATGGGGCAGGAGGGAAGTGTGCCTCCTTTTCTGTCCCAGCCTCACAGTCCCAGTGCTCCTCCATCTACCCCTGGGGTCACGGGGTTCTTGAATTGGGGGCTAGTTGTAAGAACTGATGCACAGATAATCACCATTGCCCAATGCAGGCAGCTTTCTCATCAAGACCATTGTTGCCCATACTGGGGAGTAACTTAAATGTGATTTTAAGGCACAAGGACGCCAAAAAACCTTACCAGACCTCGTGACTCAAAGACCCATGAAAGCGCTGGCAGGTTTTAGAGTTGCTCAGAATTGAAAACAGGTGGCATTAAACAGACTTTAACGCTATTACTCATCTTTTTAAAATGTGACTCTTAGAGACTGAGATTTCATCCAGTTACTCAATTGTTCATTTATAGATGATACAGATCATAAACCATACACTGCAGGTATCTCCTACCTTCTAGTATCCCTGAAGCCACTTTCTCTGCTTGAATACCTCTAGTGAGTGGGCACTTCCCACCTCACCTGGCATTCTTTTTGGAACAGCTCTCAAACTTGCTTAAGGAAGGAGTCAAAATTGTGTCTATGTAATTTCTACTTAGCATCCTTACGTTTGCCAACTGAGATGCTGTGGAGTAAGTCGGTCATTCCCATTCTTTAAAAGACAAAAGTATAATGACAAGAAACACATCAGTGATTGCCAGGAGTGGAAGGGATGGGAGGATGTGACTATAGGGGTATGGCACAGGGTGGTTTTGTTGGTTTGTGTGTGTGTGTGTGTGTGTGTGTGTGTGTGTGTGTGTGTGTGTGTTTGGGGGGGGTGGCCATGAAACTATACTATATTCTAATTGTGGTTACACAATTTATGTGCTAAAATCCATGGACCTGTACACCAAAAGTCTATTTTAATGTATGACCACTTATAAAACAATTTTTTAAAATCAGATAAGTAGGTCATTCCTCAAATGTGGAAAACTGCAGGCTCTACAGATCTCTGGGTTGAACATTGCTTATGGTGGTAACTTCCTCTGGCTCCACACTCCCCCAGCTCACACCCCAAGTGCACCACAGGTGGCTCAGGGTAAAACCCAGAACTCACAAAGGGATCCCGAGCCTTCACTTACCTCCCAGCTCAGCCCATCCTCTTACAGGCACAGTGGTTTCCTTTTTGACTTCTCAGGCACACCACAATTCTTAAAACTTGCAGCCAATTAAAATCTCTATGTTGTTTTATCTTTTGTCATGATTAATTATAACAGACACGCAATTAAATATGTAGTCATTTAAAATAAAGACTTGCCCAGCCAGTGTGGCTCTGTGGTTGAGCATCGACCTATGAACCAGAAGGTTCAATTTCCGGTGAGGGCACATGCTCAGGTTGTGGGCTCAGTCCCCAGTGTGGGGTGTACAGGAGGCAGCCAATCAATTATTCTCTCTCATTATTGATGTTTCTTGGTCTCTCTCTTCCTCTCTGGAATCAATAAAAATATATTTTTAAAAAAATAAAGACATCTTAATGGCATGAAAAATGCTCAGGATATAAAGTGAAGGGAAAGTGTTAGGTACATAATAGTAGATACAGTATGCTCATAACTATGAAGCAATATTTAAATATGAATGGTACTTCAAAATGCTTAGCTGTAGCCCTGGCCAGTGCAGCTCAGTTGGAGCATTCTCTCATATACCAAAAGGTTTCGGGTTCGATTCCCAGTCAGGACAAGTATGGAAGGCAACCAATGTTTGTCTCTCACATCGATGTCTCTCTCTCTCTCTAAAAATCAATAAAAACATATCCTCAAGTGAGGATTTTTTTTTTAAAAAATGCTTAGCTTTATAGGTGGAAAGATTGTGAGAAGTTTGTGTTTTCACATTAATACTTTTTCAAATTTTTTCATTTTTCTATAATGACATGTTATAATCGGGAAAAGGAAGTTTTCACAAAAATTGTCAGATCATCCTGAAATTATGCAAGTTGGTGTATTATATTCCCATCTGGCATATTTGATTATTTGTTTGTTTTTAAAACATCATGCACCAGAAGACACAAAGATGACAGAATGTGGTTCCAGTCCTCAAGGAACATTCTGTGAGGAGACACAATATATAAGTGACAATATTATAAAGAAAAGTAACAGAAGTATGATCTAAATAAAGAGCTTTGGGACTTATGTGAAGGGGCCGAGATGACGTTGACACTCTCCTGAGGGTCTTCTCATTTCCACATTACTAATCAGTTCCTTTTTACTCATCAGAAATCACTCCAAAGCAGCCCTTTTTGCTCACTGGTTGCTCTGCCTTCTGAGAGGTGAAATTGTCCGGCAGACACATGAAGTCTTTGGTAGGTCTGGTCTTGCCAGATGAGACCTGGGGCAGATGTCTAAGGAGTTGATGTTCCTTTGTCACTACTGCTCTGAAAATAATGGATTATGTATCATGTTTTGTTTCAGTCAAGCGGGGTGTAGGATACTTTCCAAATAATGTCATTTTGACTTATTTTACCCTTGGTCAGATGTTCTCCACATGCCAGATTGTGGATTTGTAAACACCTGTGTAGTTTTCTGACACCCTCCACTATATTTTAAAAACCCACAGTTATTACTTTCTTCCCAAAAGTTTCAGTAGGAATCCTATCACATTCTCTTCATTACATGTTATGCTCTGACACATGCCCAAGACCATGAATATTGTTCCTACCGATTTGTCTCTTATTTTCTTGTATGTACTGAGGGAGCCTTCTTGACATCCTTGTTATATACATGATCTTCTTCCTAACATTTAGTTTAGTTTTATAGAGGAGGTGCTGTTTCTCTCAACTTTCACTCGCCCAATAACTTTCTATTTATTTCACAAACTTTTATTTTACAATGTTTTGAAGCAATTTATAGAAAACACAATAAAACAAATTTAAAAATGAGGGCTTGGGAGGTTAGCAGTAAAGAGAGGTAAGAAGAGTACAGAATATAGTTTGCAAAGCAAAAGGCCTCCACCATCTCTCTAGTCGAACCTCAATAATTTTGAGTTTTCTGGCAGCCAAGGTGAAAGGGGAGACAGGTACATCCATCTATAGC
This sequence comes from Myotis brandtii, assembly GCF_000412655.1. Taxonomy (NCBI): domain Eukaryota; kingdom Metazoa; phylum Chordata; class Mammalia; order Chiroptera; family Vespertilionidae; genus Myotis; species Myotis brandtii. Next base: position 12,708,538 of record NW_005354385.1, on the reverse strand, counting down.
TCTTCTATAGCTCTTCTCACCAAAGGGAGCGAAGCCTCCCAGATCCTCTGGAGAAAGATGGCATTTACTAGTTCTGTACAGGGACCGCTAAAGGAGGCCCGGGCAGTGTCTACCACATTTTCCTGCCAATACAATGATGCTTTCCCATGGGCGTTTCAATGAAAGCCAAGGACAGCACACCAAAGCACCACGTAGTGACTCTGTGAGGTGATAGGTTCATCATGGACACTTTCAGTTAAGTCTCTTCTCAAATGTTCCTACGTGATGTATTTTACTCCTGTCACCAAGCCCATTGCTCTGACTCTGAAGGACAAGATCTGTTTTGACACATTACAAACATTCTAGATGCTCCTTTCTCTTTCACATCAGGCCCCCCGAATAAGAAGAGAAATGCACCCCACAAGTCATCTGCTGCTTCCTGAGCATTTCAGATGACACCGAAGACACTGTCCAGTCTCCCATTTCTCTGGAAGCAGCAGCGTGCAGTCAAGTCCATGGCTGGCTGATCTGGGCAGGCATGCACTTCTCCGGGCAAGGTCTGTGAGTTAAGGGAGGATCATGGCACTTTTCATTACCTACCATTGCATCTTTGCTTTTCCATCAAAGGATTCTTAAGAGCTGAGGAGAAGTCATAGGGAACTCTAGGGATGTTGAGGCATAGCCCCATGTGGCTCACCATAAACACAAAATTTCTCTTATTTTCTCCTCAGTGAATGGCAATTTGATGTTTAACGTTATAACATCTCTTTCTCTTTTTCCCCCAAAATGCTTGTGCCATTTTATTTATTTCCTAATATTAGAAAAAAAATCCAAACAAAAGTTGCAATTACAATACAATAGAAAGAACTTTTATCCTGATGTGTTTGAGGGCAAATTATTGACCCCAGTGCTCCATTATCCCCTTCAAACAAGGACCTTCTCCTACAAGGCCACAACACAACCATCAAAACCAGAAAAGGAAAATGCCGATGCATTACTGTCATCTAATCCTCAGACACCAGTCAATTCTCATCAGTTATTCCAGGAATGTCCTTTGTAGTAAAAAGCTCTAGTTCAAAATCATGTGTTGCATTTACTTGTCGTGTGTCTTTGCTTTCCCTCATTCTGAAATAGCTCCTCAGTCTTTATTTGATGGTCATTACTTGGACACAATGGAAGATTCCTGGCCAGGTATTTAGCAGAGTGCTTAGATCAGTTCTTTGGAAGTTTCCGTTGGCCCTGCACCTTTGGCAGGAATATCGCCAAAGTGGGGCTTGTTCTCCTTGCTGCATTCCATCCTGTGACAGAGGATTTCTATTTGTCTCCCCACCGATGGGGTTCCCTTTGATCATTTAATTAAAGTGGTGCCTGCCTGTCATTTCCACTATAAAGTCACTCTTTTCCACTTTGCAGTTAAATATTTTGTGGGGAGGTGCTTTGTAACCACATAAGTACCGTGAACTTCCTCACACTTTGAATAGATTCATTTACTTTTTTATATAAGAATGGGCTCAGGATTTCCTACTTTAGTTAATGGGGTCTAATCTGTTACAATTATTATTTGATGTTCCAATTGCCCCCAATTTGGCCAGGGAGCCCCTTACAAGACAGCTTCTGTGTACTTTTTTAATCCTCACTGGGGATATGTTTTTATTGATTTTTAGAGTGAGAGGAAGGGAGAGAGAAAAAGAAACATCAATGTGAGAAACATTGATTAGTTGCTTCCCATACATGCCCTGGCCAGCGATTGAACCCACAACCCAGGCATGTGTCCTGACCGGGAATTAAACATGAGACCTTTTGGTGTACGGGATGATACTCTAACCAATTGAGCCACCCAGCCAGGGCACTTCTGTGTAATTTTAAGACATGTTTCCATTATTCTTTAAGCACTTCCTTGCTTTCTGGCACCACCAGATGCCCCAAGGTCATCTTGTACTTTCCCTTTCTAGTCCTGGATTCAGCCATTTCACCAGAGTCCTGGTTCCTTTTACTGAAGAATGGTATGTAGAAGGTAATATTTGGTCACTAAGTGTACTTTTTATATTGACATGTCACTGTTTCCAAGCCCTGTTAGTGAACAGGGTTAGGGAATGTGTGTGTGGGAGGGGTAGGGGGAGGGTGCAGATGTGCACACACACTTACATCTCTATTTTCTACATTTTCTATAAATATTGAAAAACACATGTTTGCACATCCATACCTCCGATTCCAGTCCATCACCACAGGGTCCGTTTTCCCTTTCCACATCCGTAACTCTCTTTTCTAACAGCAAGAAACCTGGCTCCCAATCTCCTTGATAAACTTAGCCCTTTGATCAGTTCCCCTGCATGTAACCAACCTCCCGTCTCTGACATCGCCATCTTGGCCACACAGATGCCTTCGCCTCGCTCCCCCTGCTCAGGCTCTCATATGTGTGTGAGTCAGGGGTGGTGAGGAAGTTCATCCTCCTCCTACTCTGCCCACAAGGACACAGGAACCATGTATCAAGGAACAGGAGTGATTCTGCCATAACAGGGTAAGTGTTCTCCAAAGGAAGGGCCTTTTGTGATGCCATAGATTTGCCCCATGATGTCTGTTACCTCTCACTTTCAGATGGAACAAGGTAAAAGATTCGAAACAGAACTGAAGATCAGGAATGATGTGGAAGTAGGAAATCCAGAAAGGAGATGTAAAGAAAGAACATGAGTGTATGGAAGAAGAAGAGAAAGGAAGTAGAAAAGAGACTTTGAAATGAAGACGGGTAGGAAAAAGAATATAAGAAAGATTGAGCAGAGGAGGAAAAGAAGATGAAATGAACTCTGTTGACTGGCATCACCCTCCTAACACTGGCCCCTGAGCATCAGCTGAGCATGCTGGTCTCCAAGCTCTCAGCACCAACTTTGATGTGTGTTCAATTAAGGGAACAGAGATGTTTCTAAGGTGTCAGCAGTGAATTGCCATCTCTGAGGCAACAAATACAACATCCTGCAGCAACTGCGTGCACAGCCTTCTGATATTCCCAGGTATTTCTCCAGGGCCTCCTCCCAAGTGGATCTAGTCCAGCCTTGCAGAGGATGGGGGTGCTTCCTTACCAGTTAAACCATATCTTAATACCCCACCCCACCCCAGTTAATTCTGAAGTCTCTGAGATAAAGGCCTTTGAGTTTTTGAGAAGGAAAGGTGCTATAACCTTTTATGATTGTGGGAAAACAGTGGATTCACTAATCTAAATGATCTTATCTGTCTTTCATCTGGTTAGCCCTTTCTGCAGCATTGGTCAGTGCTGCCAAATACACTTGTCTCCACTCCCCTATGTCCCATCCCACCTCCTTTTGCTACAGGCTGGTGTCTGCTGACAGCTCTCCACTGCATGGTTCAACCCATCGGGGACAGGGACCTCCTGTTCCCAAGTCAAGGAACCCTTGATCCTTAACTGAATGGCTTCTCTGCAGCATTTCTTGCTGCTGTTGACAGCCCTCCTCGTCTTGAAATTTCATTCCCCTGCTTAAAATCCTTTCACAAGCCCTCCAAGACTAAATGCCTGTCTCCCCCATGACCTCATTTCCACTGTTTTGGGGGCCTCATGTCCAGCCACACTCCATCTGGAACTTTAAAATCTCAGAAGAATTCTGTACTCTGCACCTTTGCCCCTTCTTGTATTAGTCCTAGAATGTCCTCCTCTCCCTTGATAACTCCTATTTATTCTTGAAGATTCAACTCAGTACCTCATCTTTCTGAGAATTATTAGGCAATAAATAACTACTTTCTTTTTAGCCCTTTAAAATTGTCAAATAAGCTTAGAAAAGTGAATGAAAGATAAATGTGCAGCTCAAAATATTGTTGCAAAATGGGCACGCTGTGCTTTCTACCCAAGCTGAGAAATAGAACAGAGCTCCCTCGAGAGACCCCCCACAGTCTCCTCACAATCATAAACCCCTTCTAAAGGATCAGCAGGTAACACTACACAGACGTTATAGTGTTCACTTCCTTGCTTTTCTCTATGATTTTACCACCTAACTATGCATTCCTAAAATCTAGAGTTTACTTTTGCCTGTATTTATTTTCTTTTTCTTTTTTGAAAGCCACAGCAATTTATTATTGATTCTGTGAGTTGGATAGGTTCATCCAGGTGGTTCTTTTGCTTTGTGTGAGATTAACTATGGCCATTTACTAGGATTCACTCAACTGTATGGTCCGTGTGGCCTCTCCATGTGCCCAGTTACTCACTGCAGCGTGATCTCTTCCATGGTAGCCTAAAGCTTTTTCATGGCAATTGGTTTCTTTTTTCTTCCTTTTTAAAAAAATCTTCGTTGTTGAAAGTATTACATATGTCCCCTTTCTTTCCCCATTGACCCCTTTTGGCCCGTCCCTGCCCCATGCCTCAGGCCTTCACCGCGCTATTGTCTGTGTTCATGGGTTATGCATATATGCATACAAGTTCTTTGGTTGATCTCTTCCCATCCATCTACTCTCCCCCACCTTCTCTCTGAGATTCCACAGTCTGTTCTATGCTTCTATGTGCCTGAATCTATTTTGTTCATCAGTTTATTTTGTTCATTAAATTCCACACATGAGTGCTATCATGTGATACTTGTCTTTCTCTGACTGGCTTATTTCATTTAGCATAATATTCTCCAGGTCCCTCCATTCTCAACGGTTAAAATATCCTTCTTTTTTACTGCTGTAGAGTATTCCATGGTGTAAATGTACCACAGCATTTTTATTCTCTCATCTACTGATGGGCACCATGGCTGTTTCCAGATTTTAGCTATTATAAATTGCACTGCTATGAACATAAGGGTACATACATTCTTTCTGATTGGTGTTTCTGGACTCTTAGGATATATTCCTAGAGGTGAGATCACTGGGTAAAATGGCAGTTCCATATTTAATTTTTTTTTAGGAAACTCCATACTGTTTTCCATAGTGGCTGCATCAGTCTATATTCCCACCAGCAGTGTACTAGGGTTCCTTTTTCTCAACATCCTCACCAGAACTTGTCATTTGTTGATATGTTGATGGTAGCCATTCTGATAGGTGTGAGGTAATACCTCATCGTTCTTTTAATTTGCATCTCTCTGATGATTAGTGACCGAGCATTTTTTCATATGTCTCTTGGCCATCTGTATGTCCACTTTGGAGAAGTGTCTATTTAGGTCCTTTGCTCATTTTTAAATTATATTGTTTGTCTGCCTTACGTTGTCTGAGTTCCTTATATATCTTGGATATTAATCCTTTATCGGATGTATCATTGCCAATATGTTCTCCCATACAGGGTGCTCCCTTTCATTTTGTTGATGCTTTTTTTGTTTCTTTGTTTTTGCTGTGTGGAAGCTTTTTATTTTGATGTAGTTCCATTGTTTATTTTCTCCTTAGTTTCCCTTGCCCTTGGAGATATATCTGCAAACATATTGCTATGAGAGATATCTGATGGTTTCTTCTAGGATTTTTATGGTTTCACAACTTACATTTAAGTCTATGGTTTCTGCTATTTTTATGGTTTTATGGTTTCACAACTTTTAAGTCTTTTATCCATTTTGAGTTTATTCTTGCGTATGGTGTATACTTTGGTGGTCAAGTTTCATTTTTTTTGCATATACTTGTCCAATTTTCTCAACACTATTTATTGAAAAGACTGTCTTTACATCAATGTATGTCCTTGCCTCCTTTGTCAAATATTAATTGAACATAATAGCTTGGGCTTATTTCTGTTCTGTTCCATTGATTGATATGCCTGTTCTTGTGCCAGTATCAGGGTGCTTTGATTACAGTGGCTTTGTAGTATAACTTGATATCTGGTATTATGATCCCTCCAAGTTTGTTCTTCTTTCTCAACATTGCTGTGGCTATTTGGGGTCTTTTTTGGTTCCATATAAAATTTTGGAGTATTTGATCTAGATCTGTAAAATATGTCATTGGTATTTTACTGGTAATAGGGATTGCATTGCCCTAGCCGGTTTTGCTCAGTGGATAGAGTGTGGGCCTGCAGACCAAAGGGTCCCAGGTTTTATTCTGGTCAAGGGTATGTACCTTGGTTGCAGTCTCCTCCCCAGACCCATTTCAATGGGAAAATATCCTCAGGTAAGGATTAACAAATAAAATAATAAAAATGTCATTGATGTCTGGGTGTTAATTTTAAGGAGAAGGTACTAATGCTTATCCTCAAATCTCATGTTTGCCAATAAATGGGGTTACCAGAGGTACCACTATAAATGGCTTCCATGTAGACTTGTATGGCTTCCCACTGTGAACACTGAAAAAGAGCTCCCCTCTTTTCTCCTGAAAAGAAGGAACTGAGCTTGTCTAATCAAGAATGCAGTTCATCATTGAGTGTCTGGTGTCTCGGATGTTGGTTTGATGGCTTCTGAGGACAGCCACGGCAGCTGTGGAACTGACCAGGCTGCTCCTGGGCCAGCCTTCCTTACCAGCCAACTCAGGCCCCCCTGGCTTCCATCCCTCAGACTCAGCAATTCTCCTCCACTCCTCCCCTGTCAGTGGTTACCATGGATCTCACAATCTTGACCCCTCCCAGCCCAAAGAATAGCTACAGTAGCCTTATGTTGTCACCACCTGTGTGCAGTGTGGAATGTTGTCCTTCTGAGTCTTTTATTCCTTTTTCACCCTCAGAACCTGAGAGGGTGGGGCAGGTGAAGGTAGTATACCTGCATTATTCTGAAGTTGAAGGTGAGGGATTACCTATGTGTCCTCCACTTGACCATATGGAGAAGTTGGGATCATGTCTTCATTGGATCCTTCTCTTTTCCCAGCCCCACGCCAGTGCCCAGCAGAGTTCCTCACAAACATGGGTACCTAACCTGCCACTTACTGAAAAATCAACTTTATAGCAACTGGGGACAAAGGAAGAACCTGTTCTTAGAACTCTATAGTGCCATCTGCCAAGAAGGTCAGAATGACCATACAAATCTGCAATGACCATATGAATGGCACCCCTGCAGTTGTGCAGAGCATAGCTTTCCCACTGTAAGCTGTAATCTGTCTGATGGATAAATAAAATCTGATGCTTATCCTCAAATCTCATGTTTGCCAATAAGTGGGTTTACCAGAAGTGCTAAGGAGGAAAAAATATCTAAATGAACATTAATTACTCCCTTTAGGTGGAAGAGCCACAAAATAGTTATTTAAGTTCAGGTCAGCCAGAGTCTGCCAGCAAATGTATCCTGATTGATTTAATAAAAGAGCCAGTTGATTTTTTAAAAATAGATTTGAAATTTGCCATAGCTTAATAATTTTTTCCTGGTGGAACTAGAAAGCTGCCAGTTTGCAGAGAATAATAGACACAACATTAAAATGTATCCTTCTAGAACACTTCCAAGCTCATTCTATGAAGCCAGCATCACCCTAATACCAAAGCCAGGTAAAGACAACACAATGAAATAATAGGGATTGCATTGCCCTAGCCGGTTTTGCTCAGTGGATAGAGTGTGGGCCTGCAGACCAAAGGGTCCCAGGTTTTATTCTGGTCAAGGGTATGTACCTTGGTTGCAGTCTCCTCCCCAGACCCATTTCAATGGGAAAATATCCTCAGGTAAGGATTAACAAATAAAATAATAAAAATGTCATTGATGTCTGGGTGTTAATTTTAAGGAGAAGGTACTAATGCTTATCCTCAAATCTCATGTTTGCCAATAAATGGGGTTACCAGAGGTACCACTATAAATGGCTTCCATGTAGAGTTGTATGGCTTCCCACTGTGAACACTGAAAAAGAGCTCCCCTCTTTTCTCCTGAAAAGAAGGAACTGAGCTTGTCTAATCAAGAATGCAGTTCATCATTGAGTGTCTGGTGTCTCGGATGTTGGTTTGATGGCTTCTGAGGACAGCCACGGCAGCTGTGGAACTGACCAGGCTGCTCCTGGGCCAGCCTTCCTTACCAGCCAACTCAGGCCCCCCTGGCTTCCATCCCTCAGACTCAGCAATTCTCCTCCACTCCTCCCCTGTCAGTGGTTACCATGGATCTCACAATCTTGACCCCTCCCAGCCCAAAGAATAGCTACAGTAGCCTTATGTTGTCACTGGCTGTGTGGGGTGTGGGATGTTGTCCTTCTGAGTCTTTTACTCCTCATTCATCCTCAAAACCTGAGAGGGTGGGGCAGGTGAAGGTAGTATATCTGTATTATTCTGAAGTTGAGGGTGAGGGATTACCTATGTGTCCTCCACTTGACCATATGGAGAAGTTGGGATCATGTCTTCATTGGATCCTTCCCTTTTCCCAGCCCCACGCCAGTGCCCAGCAGAGTTCCTCACAAACATGGGTACCTAACCTGCCACTTACTGAAAAATCAACTTTATAGCAACTGGGGACAAAGGAAGAACCTGTTCTTAGAACTCTATAGTGCCATCTGCCAAGAAGGTCAGAATGACCATACAAATCTGCAATGACCATATGAATGGCACCCCTGCAGTTGTGCAGAGCATAGCTTTCCCACTGTAAGCTGTAATCTGTCTGATGGATAAATAAAATCTGATGCTTATCCTCAAATCTCATGTTTGCCAATAAGTGGGTTTACCAGAAGTGCTAAGGAGGAAAAAATATCTAAATGAACATTAATTACTCCCTTTAGGTGGAAGAGCCACAAAATAGTTATTTAAGTTCAGGTCAGCCAGAGTCTGCCAGCAAATGTATCCTGATTGATTTAATAAAAGAGCCAGTTGATTTTTTAAAAATAGATTTGAAATTTGCCATAGCTTAATAATTTTTTCCTTGTGGAACTAGAAAGCTGCCAGTTTGCAGAGAATAATAGACACAACATCAAAATGTATCCTTTTAGCTGTTCATGGTAAGGGGCTGGGAAGGGGGTACTGACAGTGTGTTGACTATGAACCTGACACCATGATAAGAGTCATGCAGGGTGTGTTGGGCTGAGGAGGGCACCAAAAGCAAGGCACCAAAAGGACTGCTGGGTCCAGTGGAGGGCTCCTTTTTCTAATTTGTCTTCCCACGGAGCATGTCTTGTTCTAATTCTCATAAGGACTAGTCCTGTGCAAGGTACTCAGACTGTTTCCCCAAAGCTGAACCTCATAGCAGCACTTCTCTGAAAGTACCATCTAATGTGCAATCTGCAAGGACAAACACCCTGACTTACCTGATCATTATTTCTACATTAAATTATTTATAACCCCATAGGTCCATGAAACCTCTGTGTCCCAAGCTCAGCTCAGTGACTTTGTGAGCTGGCTGTTTTCTGTTGCTCCTCCAGATTGCTCTTTTTAGCGCTCTGTTCAATGTCCCAGGAGATTGAACTTTGGGGACAGCATCAAACAGGCTTCCTTGGCTCTGGTTTCCACCTGGGTTTGGCCAATGTGAGGCACCTCGGCAGGCTGGAGGGACGAGCAAATAGGACTTACTATGCATGCTACAGAACGGCAGTGTCCCAGTCATGAGTTTAATATTGTGTCCCCATAGTATCCATGTGTTAAAGTACTCATTCCCAGTACCTCAGCATGTGACTGTGTTTGGAAATAGAGCCTTTAAAGAGGTAATTAAGTTAAAATGAAGTTATTAGGATGGACCCTAGTCCAACATGACTGTTGTCCTCATAAGAAAAGGAAATTTGGCTCAGCTGCTGTGGCTCAGTGGCTAAACATTGATCTATGAATCAGTAGGTCATGGTTTGATTCCAGGTCAGGGCACATGCTTGGGTAGTGGGCTCCATCCCCAGTAGGGGGCCTGCAGGAGGCAGCCAATCAATGATTTTCTCTCATCATTTCTATCTCTCTCTCCCTCTCCCTTTCTCTCTAAAATAAAATCAATAAAATCATTTTTTTAAAAAAAGAAGAGGACATTTGGACAAAGATGCATGCATAAAAAGACCATATGAAGACACAAGCCAAGGAGAGAGACTTCAGAAGAAACCAATCCTGTCAGCCCCTGGATCTGGAACTTCTAGCCTCTAAAATTGCAAGCAAATAAATTTTTGTTGTTTAAGCCACCCAGTCATGGCACTTTGTTAGGGCATCCCGAGCAAACTTAACACAGCCCCTCTACCAAAAATCACAGGTGCTGACGGTGTGCCCTCTACTAGAGCCATGTTCTCACCCTGGGCTTGGGTCACTGCACCCCCCCACCCCCACCCTTGACCCCAGACTTCAGGAAAGGAAGGAAGGACTTCCTGCTATTGCTGCATTATCATGGCTGGTTTCCGTTTGCTAACTGCCTTTATTAAACTCTATTCAATTACCCATTTTGAGTGCACCAGGAGTTACTTGCAGTAACTTGAACTGATCCACTGGTTCCCCTCCCAATGTGCCTGACTTGTTCCTCAAATATAATCCTCCTTAGCAGAAACAAACTAGGATGGTTCATTGGGTGAGATAAATCCTTCTATCATCTTACTGGGGGAAAAAAATTCTGAAATTCCCTATGGTGACAAGAAGCTATTGGAATATGCAATAGCAGTGAGGTCTGCAGAAATAAAGACACAGAGCCTCTCCAGCCAAAGTCACACTGACATTGTGCTAATGAGTGAGAAAATTACTGCTTTGAAAAGAATTTCATGGCTATGGAGAAAACACTTGGAAAATGGAAATTTAGAGTTGTTTCCACCATTGTGTAAATTTGTTTCTGAAAACAATGTTTTCTCTGTTAAAAATTCTGATATGTACACATTTTTAAACTGGGAAGTGGGATTTTTCTAAATTATTTAAAAATCTTTCAAGTGTGTAATTTCTGGGAACATCTATCATCTATCTATTTATCTACCTGTATACTACACACCTATCTGTAAAAATGGTGCCTCAACCAGACTTCCTAGCCTTTGACTTTCCCTTTGGGTTTAGCCAAAGGGAAGCACTTTTCGATTTGATTCTAAGAACAATTGACTGATTATAAGGAAGATGGAAATTTATTAGTAAACTTTCAACAGAATCTTTTCATAGCTGGTGGATGTGGCCAAAAACATGAGTCACAATGGAGTAATGAGAGACAACAATGCCCTTCTTGCATGATCTTTGTACCACAATAATCACTAAAACCAGGTATCAAAATGAGCTCTAGAGAGACTTCAGAAGAAGCCAATCCTGTCAGCCCCTGGATCTGGAACTTCAGATAAATAAAATCAATATAATTTTATTGATTACAGAGAGAAAGGGAGAGGGAGAGAGAGATAGAAATCATGAGAGAAAATCATTGCTTGGCTACCTCCTGCAGAATCAGACTCTAGAATCCCATCACAAAGTGGTAAAGCAAGCATTTCAAGTGAAGCATCTTTAGTTCAGTCACATCTATTTATATATCTATATATATAAAACCCTAAGCCACCGGTTGACCACTTGACCGGTCGTTATGACGTGCACTGACCACCAGGGGGCAGATGCTCAATGCTGGAGCTGCCTCCTAGTGGTCAGTGTGCTCCCACAGTGGGAGCGCTGCTCAGCTGGCCAACGGGTGCCGACACTGGGCTCACGGGGATTGGGCTGAAACCAGCAGTCCGACATTCCCAGAGGGGTCCCCGATTGCAAGAGGGCACAGGCCAGGCTGAGGGCCCCCACCAGGCCTCTAGTAAAAATATAAAATGAGCATACAATATTAACAGCATAGTACAAGCAAAAAGGATTTTTGTACCATTGAGAAAATAAACAACTTGATATTTTCATCTTTAAAATGTTATCTTTGTACTTCAATAGTTCATGTATATTATAAATAAATAACAAGTATGGAAAGCATCTCCTTAAAATCTTTTACTGATTCTGGTGAGACATACAAAAAGCCAGGAGACCACTGAGCATTAAAGCATGAGGGCTGCAAAAAAAAAAAAAAATCACTGTATCCAGGCTCTTAGAACTTCAGAGTCACACAATTCCTTCTCCTTCAAAGTGGCTTTAAAGGAAACAAAATGTGAGGCATGAAGGAATGCCGTGACCGAGGGATGGCCTGCGCCTCACAGCCTGCCCACACGAGCCAGGAAAGTAGGCAGGCTCATTTGGTTGAACCGCCACATCTTAGGAAGTTTTGGAAATATTTGGAATGCAGTGGGAGGCCCAAAGGACCACCCAGTAGTAAAAACCCAAATGAAAACCTCCCAAAAACAACAGGGGACAAAATGAGGGTCAACTCCTCCCCAGCTGGCCAGGGCTGGGCAAGGGGGTCAGCCAACTTGTCTAACTCTGCCTGCATCTCACATGCATTCCTGAGAGTCACAGAGGTTATGAGCCTTGGAAATCATGTTATCACAGTGTGTGATGATTGGAGGTGACAGAAAACACTCTGGTCATGTCAGAGAGAATAGCCATTTAGACTATAGACGAGGGGGAAATGCCCTGGAGCGCAACCCAGCAGGCCTTCTGTCTAATGCCGCCAGCCAAGCCGGAACCCTGCTCCAGGCAGAGCTCTGGATGGATAGTTATTGCTTGGCCTTTCAGGCAAAAGGCTATAAAAATACATTGGTGGAGTGCAGACGGCAGGGTGGATTTTGAAATCAAAGCTGCTTCTTCCAATCGGTTTTCAGTTATTGTTGTTTTTTTCAGGATGCCTCACTGATTAAAATTAAAATCTGGTCACAAAACAGGGGACCCGGTGAGACATTCACTCCTCTACGTCTCCACAGATGCATCCTGCTGCTCCCAGTTTTTCTCCTTTGTCAAGAAAACAAAATTCAATCGAGTAAAGCTGAAGATCTAATTGGCTGTATTCAGTGATTCGTGAATCGGGCACCATTCCATCTAGCAACTAGAAGGGCACTCCGGAGGGTTATACAAAAGGGAAGGTTTTTATAGGAAGAAGGATGTGTGTGGTAGGGGAGAGTTTAGCAAAAGAAAAAATAATTATTTTCACACCAGGACATCTTTTTTTGGTGGGGGTGGGGGTGGGTCATACATGTTGCCTCTCCTTCCCATTGGTGGTAGTGGTAACCTGGGCGATGGAGAGGGCCCACGTGACACATTGCCTCATGGTGTTAACCAGAAAATCACCGACTGGTTGATTAAGATTACATTTCTGGGGATGAAGGTTGAAACTGCGATTAGGTCAGGAATTAAGTCTACTAGTAGATTTGGTATGGGCTTTAGCACAAGTGGTGCCATTTTGGGTCTGTGGTTTTCTCTTTCACGCCTTTAAGGCAGGGTGAATCGAAACTGCCTTCTCAGCACCAAAGCTGCCTCATCTCCCTACAGAAGTCTCCAGAGGAAATCCCCTGAAAGGCTGAAGAAGCCAGCCTCCCTTGCAATTATCTAAAAGGAATCATCGGCTGATGTTAACAAGACATCCTTTCTGCTACCCACATTCACAGTCGTTTTCTTTGTGAAATAAATACCAGTGATTTGTTGTTGCTTTGTTCTTTTTTTTTGAATTTAAAATTTTAATGTAATTTTTATTTATTTATGTATTTATTTATTTATGTATTTATTTATTTATTTTTAATTTTTTTTATTAAGGTATTACAAATGTGTCTTTATCCCCCCATTGTCCTCTCATCCCCCCAGTATTGCCCTCACCCTCATCCCCTCATCCATCGCTTATGCTTATATGCATGCATACAAGTCCTTTGGTTGATCTCTTCCCCTTACCCCCACCCTCCCCTATCTTCCCTCTGAGGTTTGAGCATCTGATTGATGCTTCTCTGTCTCTAGATCTGTTTTTGTTCATCGGTTTATGTTGTTCATTATATTCCACAAATGAGTGAGATCATGTGATATTTATCTTTCTCTGACTGACTTATTTCACTTAGCATAATGCTCTCCAGCTCCATCCATGCTGTTGCAAATGGTAGGAGTTCCTTCCTTTTCACTGCGGCATAGTATTCCATTGCATAGATGTGCCAAAGGTTTTTAATCCACTCATCTGCTGATGGACACTTAGACTGATTCTAAATCTTAGCTATTGTAAATTGTGCTGCTATGAACATAGGGGTATTGTCCATTAAACGGTGGTCTGATTAGAAATTAACAGGATTTTGTAATCTAGGTAAGGTAAGCCCATCCCTAAATTTTGCTGAACCCCATCATTCAGCCTCCTGCTCAGATAATAGGGGACTTTCTAAACTCCAAGAACATCCGGCTGAATGGAAGCATGACTTCCCTGCCTCAAGCCACACTCAGTAGAGCCAATGCTGGCAGATGCTGCCATTTCACAGGACTGTGACCTCCAAACTGGGTTCTCCTTCTCTTCACTCCTACAAAGAATAAGATCACGTGCTCCCAAAGCATGTTCCCAAGGTGACCTTCCAAATGAATACCTGGGGCATCCAAACCCCCTCCAACGGGGAGGAATTGTAACTGAAGAAACAGGTCAAAACAGTCCTGTATTGTTGTCGTTTTTAATATATTTTTATTGATTTCAGAGAGGATGGGAGAGGGAGAGAGAATTAGAAACATCAAATGATGAGAGAGAATCATTGATTAGCTGCCTCCTGCAGGCCCCCCACTGGGGATCGAGCCTGCAACCCGGACATGTGCCCTGACCAGGAATCGAATCATGACCTCCTGGTTCATAGGTTGCCGCTTAACCACTGAGCCACGCCAGCTGGCCAGGCAAATGTTTAATGAGATCCTGGGTTGTTTTGCAGAGACAACAGACCAAGACTGAAAGTTATGCAGCTGGGGTGTGAGCAGAGGAGAGAATCTTGGCCTCCAGCTGCACCCAGAACCAAAGTCTCGCCTCCTCACCACCACCACCACCGAGGAACCAAACCAAAGGACCAGGACATACTGGAACTTCAATGCTGGAAACCTTTCAGAAGCCAAGGGCCCATTGTTCAGGAAGATCCAACCATAAATGGCCAAGTTCCAATTAAAACTTGTCCCACCAGCACTTTCGCATACCTGTTCCCTCTAGCCCAGTGGTTCTCAACCTTGGCTGCACATTAGAATCACCTGGGAATCTTTTTATTTTATTTTTTTATTGTTTTATTGCTTAAAGTATTACAAAGGGTATTACATACGTGTCTCCACCTTGGCTGCACATTAGAATCACCTGGGAATCTTTTTAAAATCCTGATTTCTGGGCCTCATCCTCCGGAAATTCTGTTTCTTTGTTATGGGGTGGGGCCATAACATTAGTAACAAAGAAACAGAATTTCTGGAGGATGAGGCCCAGAAATCAGGATTTTAAAAAGATTCCCAGGTGATTCTAATGTGCAGCCAAGGTGGAGAACCACTGCTCTAGCCCTTTAAAAATCCTTGGCTGTACTCCAAACGTTGATGTTTTGAGTTTTGGCCTTTCACAGCATCAGGTGCACAGGCTGTGGTCCGGTAACAGCACAGCACTTGTCATTTACACCACACACCACACTCCAGCAAAACCCGACTTCTCCCTGTAAAACTAACGCACACACTGTAATCCATTCGGCTTTTTGAAAAATGAAGGTGAGGCCTTGATTTACTGAGGTTTGCCTACCCTTCTCTCGAATGCCAGCACATTATCGTGGCAGCCTTGTACTTAATGTTTTGTGTCGGGGCCATTTCCATCTTGGCTGGAGAGCTAAGAGTGGAATTTTAACTATGACTCTCCTTGTGTTTAACAGGCTAAAGTCAAAAGGCCACATCACATTCTACATCAGATTTGCATGAACAACTTCCACTGGAATGACTCATGTATATCCGAGTTGAGTTAAAATACCCCAATACTCAGGCGCTATTAAGTAACATTCATTTTTTAAAAATCTTTTAAATGTGCATGTGGGATGGTGAAACAGCATGTGTAAATTAATCCAACATTCACTCCGTTTGAGGAGATGTTTCATGTTTAAGGGCAGAAAGCCATTTGGACAGTCCTGCTCATACCAACTGAGCTGCTCCAAGCCTACCTTGGAGGCCTCATTAGCTGAGTCCCACCTGGTTATTTAAGGGGCAGGTGTGGTAGAGCGGAGTCCACAGCAGGCCTGGACCCAAGAAGCAAGATCACGTTCCAGCTCTGATAATAGTTGTATTGACTTGGGCAAGTCACTTAATTTTCCCCCATATCAACTCATCTGTAAACTGTCGACTTGGCAAGGGTATTATGTGAATTCAATAGATAACAGGTGTTAATTTTGTATTTTTACCTGTTATTCAAGCCAAAAATGTAAACAAACAAAAGCCCAATAAAGATGGAGAACAATGTTAGTTTGAGTATAAATTGTATAACTCCTTTGGAAAGCAGTTGCAATGCATATTGATAACGAGTATTTAAAATTGTCTTCTTTGATTTCATAATTCCACATATGAGAATTTGTCATAGGAAATAAAAAAATAGTAAGGGGAAATCTCTTTGAATAGCTATTTCCTTCATTGCATTTTTTTATCATGGAAAAACAAGTGAAACAACCTAAATTTTAAGCAAATAAGGGAATGTTTAAGCACATTATTACATGCTGAGATGCTTAGATTACATTCTTATAATATTAAATAAATAAAAATGGGTTCAAAAATACATATTCTATATGATCACATCTTTGTACAGTCTCCCAAAAACAAACCAAAAAACCCCAAAAAACCATAAGCATTAAAAAGAATTGGAAAAAATAGAACAAAATTCATAACAATAATGGGTAGAAGAAAACTGGAAGATACTTTGGATAAAAGCACTATATGAACTTTTGCCCCTCTTTGCATTCCTAATACGCTATACGCAGACGATAGTCAGCATGTAGTAAAAGAATATTTTTAAGGGTTAGACCTTAGTTCCTGATTAACTAGAACATTCTTTTCAACTAACTTTCCAACTAATCAAAGTTTTACCTTAATTAGCCCTACAAAATAGTTCTGAGATACTTTTTCCAGTGGTTTATTCTTATTGTTCCATCCAACTATCTGTAAGATCATAAACATTCAGGAACTAGCGCATTTGGCATTTGGTCAAATAGCAAAAGCTTGGATTTAGCCACTGAGTGTCATAAGGCCCAACATCAAAGGAATTTTCCAATGTTGCTCCCTGAATGCAGCCTGGCCCATGTCATTTGATCCTCAAGAATGCTGAAGGGTGAGCAGCAGCGGGGGAGGGGGTGAATGCCCATGGCAGGGGAGCCAATGTATACATTTCCATCAGCAGGAGAATAGGTACGAGCCAAACCAGCCAGGGTGGCACGTTTTAAGTGTAGACAGCAGTTTTGAGGGAAAACTTGCCGGCATATCATAGTGAATTGTACATAAGGAAGGGGATACAATGAATAGAAACCCATTAATGTACAGAAATAGAACAAAGCATCCAAAATAGGCAAGTACATGGATATTTGCTTCTCTCACCCACCAGAAGTAACTTGTATTGCCTTCAGACGAAAGCTGACTTTCTTGGCCTCCTTTTGTGATGATAGAAAATATCATTTTGTGTTCCTAGAATGTCCTACAGGGCTCGCTACAGCTCACTTAGGAGCAGAGCACCACTCTCAGCACACAATGGAGTCGTCCACCAGGGAAATAGAAGATAGTCTGTGTTATGGTAACCCGCAGAGGAAATGGATTTTGCAGGAAAGGAATAATATCTCTATGGCAGAAATTAAGTCAGTTTTTGAATTTCAAATAGAAGCGTTTCCTCACATCTGAGTTCACTTAAAGAGCAAAAGACCAACCATGTACCACAATGGCAGGGAATTAAAAGCCCCTTGAGGGCTTATGTAATTACAGGTTAGAAATGAAAGGTGGTTTTAAAATCTTCTAATACTTCACCACACACAAGACACACATTCCTTTTTTTTAAAGATATTTTATTGATTTTTTTTTTAAAGACAGAGCAAGGGAGATGGAGAGAGAGAGAGAAAGAGAGAAACATCAGTGTGAGAGAGAATTATTGATCAGCTGCCTCTTGCACACCCCCTCTTGGCGACTGAGCCCAAACCATGGGCATGTACCCTGACCAGGAATCAAACCTGCAACCTTTCAGTGCACAGGACAATGCCCAACCAACTGAGCCATACCAGCCAGATCACATACTAATTCTTTATAGATAAGGAGACAGTTCAGAGAGGTTAGGGATTTTTCTGATATCACACAGCCAGTAAATGGTAGAGTCAGGATTGAGTTCCAGGCAAAAATGGCTTTTTGCTCTTGCTTCTATACTACTCAAATATCACAGGCCTTTTAACCTCCACCAGTACTGTTCATCAGACGTTCAAGAAGCAGTGTAGCACGATGTTGGACAGGTCAACTAATCTCTCTGAACCTCACCCTCGTCTATAAAGCAAGATAATAAAAACCCCGTAACATGGTGGGAAGAATTAAATGAGACGATGCCCCTCCGTGCTGAGCAGCGGTCCTGGCGCACCATGGAAAATTCCAGGGATAGTATCTCCCGTTACTATCATGCCACTTCCTTGATGGCAGGCCAAAATTCCTGAACTTTCATTGTCAGCCTGGAGAGACGAGTATGATCCAAACACGTCACCCTTCTTCACAAAAGCTGTGTGGGTGTCTCTGTCCTCAGCTGTGCCCAATCAAATCCGATCTGGACCATTTTGTGCTCGGCACTATTTTTAACACTAATCTCATCAGTTTTTATTTTCATTTTCTAGTTACCCAAACAAACCATTTTTACAGGCTGATGACTTTAGACCAAAGCTGCCAATAAAATAGACTTATCTTGAAAACACCAGGATCTTTCTGAAGGAATGTAACTATAAACACACATGTTATAGGAAAATTTAATAGGAGTTTGGTTATTGACTTGGATGCCAGCTCAACTCTAAACTGGCCCTGTATGGTTTTGAGGGTATTAAAATCTATACGTGCTTAATATCCCAGCTACTCTGCCATCCATTAGGTTTGAATGTCCTTTATGGAATGAACTTGATCCTCCCGCCTTACTTTTGGTCTCTCTCCAGAGAAGCTAATGCGCTGGCATAGTTCTGCCATTTGTCAGCCAGAAGTCTGGTTACACATTTGCTCGTCAATCTAAACCTAACCTATTCTCATATGAGCACTTGGGGTTTCGTGTAAATCAACCAGACGTTCTGTCATTCACCAGCAATATCTCTCTATAGTATTCTACACCCATGTGCCTTCATGAAATATTTCACTATGTTTGTGGAAGAACTATTCCAATGAACGTGCTTTTTCAGGAATGGTGACACCAGAATGTTATAAATCTGTTCATTACCACAACAAGGATAAATGGTATTTCTGCCAAAGACTTTTGATAGCCGGTACAGTAATGAATCTCAGCACTCTCTGAAATTAAAGGTCTGCCCTGAGAGGTAAGTGGTATAATGCATGACTAACAAAATGCAAACCCAAATTTCAGAGCTAAGCTCTCCTTGTCAGTGTAATTGATCGTGTCCGACAGACACTGCCTTAGGAAGTTCCTAATATTATTTCTACTCTCTCGGTATTAACGTGCAGGTGAGGCTGACCCCGCCGTGTGTAAAAGGGCAGGTCCTTACTAACTTAGCATGTTTTATTGTGATTTTTCTTACATTTGAATTCACACATGCTTTAACAGTTGTACTTTAAATGTCTGCTATGGTTTAAGGATACTATTTCAGAGAATTATTAGTTCATCTTTCAGTGAAATATTTTTTTTAGTGTTTGAAGTTTTACATATGTCTCCTTTTTCCCCAATCGACCCCCTCCCCCCATTCAGTGAAATATTTTAACATTCAGTTGGATAGTCTCTGAGGAAGCTTTTAAAGATATTTGTTTCTGATTATAGTGATTAGTTGTTAATTTTTTTTTAGGTAGGTGATTTGACTGTAGCCTTCACTAGCTCTTTGGGCATTTTCAAGAGGCATAAAACAACTAAGGAATTGGGAATTTAAACAAGAAAAATAAATATCAGTCCTCATGGACATGTGCACGACATTGGCCAGTTAACTTCAGTGCTTCTGAACTGTAAAACGGTGTTTTAATGTAGAGCTCGCTAATTCATGAGAACTATGGAGAAAGTGGAGAGGGGAAGGCTTCCAATCTAACATTTCTTCTAATAGTACATTTTATTCCTGCAAGTGTCTGAGAATGCTTGGTATCGTTACTGTTCACTCTGAGCCCTGGAAGTATGACCATAAGTGCTGTAAAAAACCCCAATAGCTGTAAAAGATTACTAATTCAAATACTGTGTCCTCTAAAATTAAAGACCCACATATAGAGATGTATTGCATTGGCTCTCAAAATGCCTAAAATGGACAGAATATAGCTGCCTAAAAATGGTCAGCGAGTAAGGTTTCAGATTCTGAACAGGCTCAGCAGATCACAGTTAAAGTTTGTTGGGTTTCAGACATCAAGTCACTTGGTCATAGTATAAAGACTAGTGTCTACTTAAGTAAAATGCTGTGTCTTACTGAAAGGCAGAAATGCTTTTCTCCCTTCATTGCTGTTCTTTTTCCTCTATCTGACTTACTCCCTCTAGTGTTTACTGGGTAAAGCACAGAAACCAAAGCTCAATGTACAAACGAAAACCATTATTACAATCTCTTGATATTTTCCCCAGTTACCATGTACTAAAGCAAACTTACCACCGGATGTTTTGACATGAATTCTAAGTGACCACAATCATCTTTTATCTGAGAGTCTCAAAGTTAGATTTTTGTATTCCAACTTCAGATTCCCAAGAGGGGTCATTGGCTTCTACCCTGTTAGGGATAGGTTCCTCCTCTGCCCTTGAACCCTTGTATTCTACTTGCTTTGATTGTGATATGCAGCAGGAGCAAAGATTCTCCAAAGACTAAAGCCTGCAAGCAGACAATTCTTTGACATAGTTTCAAACGTATACTTTGATTCTTCTAAGTTACACAACAGGTTCATGATATTTTGACTCAAGAGAGAAGCGATTAATTTTTTAAATAGGTTTACAAAAACTCCTGGCTTATTTTCCACCACAGAAGTCCTTAGTCAAACCAGGAAGAGTAGCTTCTTGGGAAATGGATTGCTTATGGAAACTTCTTTATAGAGAAGAAAATATACTTCTAGAGTTGTCAGCTGCCATTGCTGCTACTTGGAAACCAGCCACAGCTGAATGTAAGAGCTAACTATAGGCCAAGGTCATCTGGGGACCCGTGCAGCCAGCTCACAGAAATGGCACCCACACCTTGCCAGAGCACATGGGCCTGCCAGCCCAGCCAGCCCAGCCCAGAGAGCTATTTTCAGCTGGAGTTCCCACAAGAAGGCTCTGGGACTGTCCTTCATGCTGCTGGCAATCAGTGTTACATGAAACCATTCCGAACTATAATTTTCTCTGTACTCTGACTTCTCTCCTTTACCACATCGTACCTTTTTGAGAGCCCTATAGGAGGTTCATAGATGTCAAATTATAATATTAAAACTGACCTTTTACTTAACAACACAAAGCTCACCCATATACATGGCTCTACTACATCGAATTACTTCAATTAATACCTGAGCAGGAAAGCTCAGGCTTAGTTAGCTTCCTTCCTCATTACTGCCATCCACCAACCTCCAGTCTTTGCCATGTTGGTGAATTGGAGGCAGGGAGATTGGCTTGGAAGTTATGGCAGCAATCTAGGCAAAAGTGAGTGAAATGTAATGACAGTAGACGTAGAAGAGGAGAGGATCAACAGCAGGTTCTTAGGCATCTGAATGGACTCTTCTGAGGCTCCACAAGCAGCTTGCGCGCGCGCGCACACACGCACACACGCACACACAGAGCACATTTCGCGCGCACATACACACACATACACACACACACACACAGAGCACATTGTGGACTCTCCTGTTCAGTGTGAGACTTTTTTTTTATTGTCTAAAGTTTTACATGTGTCTCCTTTTTCCCAAATTGACACCTCCCCCCACAGTGTGAGACTCTTTATGTAGGAAATTTATATTATTGATTTTGTGTTCCCCACATAAGCCATACTTAAAATCAGTTTTCAGGAAAACTGATGCTTCTGCCAAGAGATGAACTAGAAAAGTCTTGAGGACCAGGGAATTCAGGCAGAGAAAAAGAGTCAGGAGCAAGTACATGTGGGGCTGGGGCTTGCTGACCGATAAGCAGAGTCCAACTCTGGAATACTTAGAACAAAAGGGGCTGTTAAAATTGAGACAGACACTATGCATGGCTCATATACATTGTATGCCTTTAGGCTATTTCTTCTCTCAATTATATCCCTACTAGAGGCCCAGTGCACGAAATTCATGCATGTGTGTGTGTGGGGGGGGTGTCCCCTCAGCCCAGCCTCCTGCACCTTCCCCAATCCGGGACATCCCTCTCACAATCCTAGACTATTGGTTCCTAACTGATTACCTGCCTGCTTGCCTGATTGCTCCTAACTGCCTCTGCCTGCCAGCCTGATCATCCCTAACTGCCCGCAGCCCCCCTCTCCCCCCCATCCCGGCTGGCCTAGCTGCTCCCAATTGCCCTCCCATCCCCGCTGGCCTGGTTGCCCACAACTACCCCCCCTGCTGGCCTGGCCACTGCAGCCTGCTGTTCAGTCATTTGGTTATCCCTCACTAACCCCCTTGCTGGCCTTGTCGCCCCACACAGCCTGCTGTTCGGTCATTACTGTGACAGAGTCCCAGGTAATTTGCATATTCCTCTATTATTAGTATAGACTAGAGGCCCGGTGCACAAAAATTTGTGCACTTGGGGGGCGGGGGGAGGGGGGTCCCCCAGCCCGGCCTGTGCCCTCTCCCAGTCTGGGACCCTTTGGGAGATAACGACCTGCTGGCTTAGGCCTGCTTCCGGGTGGCAGAGGGCAGGCCCAATCCCTAAGTGCAGCCCCTGGTCAGGCTCAGAGCAGGGCCGATTGGGGAGTTGGGGCGC
>NW_005354385.1:12660935-12684876 GCF_000412655.1 Myotis brandtii | reverse complement strand
TTAGAGTTGCAACTGAGAGGCTGGCAAGTTAGGCGGGGAACGTTGGAGTCTGCAGCAAGCAAGCCTCGTGCTCGCTTCAGTGCCTGGCTGCCGGCTACCATCTTGGCTGACAGTTAATTTGCATATACTCACTGATTAGCCAATGAAAAGGGTAGCGGTCGTACGCCAATTACCATGTTTCTCTTTTATTAGTGTAGATACTCTCTGCTCATCCTTGTAAATTCCCAGCTTGGATCTAGGATTCACTTAGTAAACTTGACTTCACACTCATTTATCAGCACAGTCCCCACATTGGCCTTTTTCCAGTTTAGATATTTCCCCTATGGAGTTTCCCCTTGAAATAAATACTTCTTTAAGAGGCTGCTGAGGTTTAACTAATCTATGCTTGCCCTTGGTGACATTTGGGAGCTAAAGTTCATGACACACAGTCTTCTCTGGCATCTCTTTATCAAACCAAGTATCAACCCTGCTTAAATTCTGCTCAAAGCTCAGACACATGTGGATCACTCACCAGCTGTGAAAAATTGACTCCCAGGAAAATATTTTGACCATAAAACTCTTCTCAAGTCTGGCTAGCATCCATATCTAAACTTCTCTTACTCTTCATCTATACAAACTCTCCATTTTTTTCATTATCTTATTTGAAAAAGAAGTTGCTCAGCGTTTACGTGCTATACCTTGGATGGAGGCAGTGAACAAGACAAATGAAGTCCTTCCTCCCAAAACTAGCAGTCTAGTTTTTCAGTTGTCCCTTGAATCTTACCAATATATAAGAATCTGTCTGTACGTGTCAAATATGCTCCCACCTGCTATTCCTCTGGGCCTTTCTGAATTCATATACTTCATGTACGTCTTCTTACCTATGTCTGGTGGTGTCCCACTTATAGCAGGCTGGGTTATGAACCAGCTAAAGGATCATACCTAAATGTGCTGCATTGAGCCAATGCTGATTTTAAGGAGACTTCTGGTAGTATCTCCAAGGGCTCTGTCATCCTATAATTTGTATCATTTAGGGGCTTTAATAAACATACTAGTAGAAGGGGCATGCTTACTCCTTGTGTGAACAACATGACGCTGGATGGGTAAGAAAGGTCTCCAACCACAGAATGAAGATGTGCTAGTTATCTCTTGCTGCATAACAAATCATACCAAAACTGAGTGGCTTAAAACAACAAACACTTATTATCTCATCATTTCTCTGGTTCATAAATTTAGAAGCAGCTTAGTTGGGTGTTTCTGGCTCAGAGACTCATGTAGTTGCAGTTTGGATGTGGGTCAAGGCTGCAGTCATTCGAAGGCTTGACTGGGGCTGGTGGATCCACATCCCACCTGGCTCACTCACTACTCTGTGGGCAGAAGGGCTCAGTTCCTCACAATGTGAGCCTATCAAGACATGGCAGTAACCTTTCCACAGAAAGAGTAATCCAAGATAGAGAAGAAAGTCACAGTACCTCATATGACCTAGTCTCTACTTTTTTCTATTTGTTAGAAACAAGTCACTAACTTGTTTCCAGTCTATAGTCAAAAGAGGATAATTAGGCTTCATCCGTTAAAGAGAGGAGTTTAAACATTTTTTGTGAACATATTTTAATATAACCACTGAAGCTGCTTGAAAATTGGAGCTCTGTCCTCAATCCACGATGTGAAAGATCTAATTTTGCAGCAGTCTGAATAAAAATTCTTAGGAGTTTCAGTCAACAGAGTTCAATGTGGTGGGCCTGCTCCCAAAGTCAACATGATCCTATGCTACATGAAGAACCAGGTGCCATCTGGGATGAGGAAGTGAGTCATGTCTGTTTTTCTGTGTCAGGGTCAGGCCACAGTAGAGAGCTTTATTCAGTTTGGAACACCACATGGAGGGACACACTGGGGCCTATGTAGAGGACAGCAAACAAGGTGGTCAAGAAATTTGAGATGATGTCCCATAAAAGACTATTGAAGGAAAAAGAGACTTTTATGTCAGAGAAGACTTAGGGATGCTGTGGCCAATATCTTCAAGAATGTGAAGGATAGTCACTTACAGAGATAGACTTGTTCTGCTTTTCTTGTGCTGCATTCAGAACCAATGGGTTGAAGTCATGGGGGAAACACTTTGGATCAATGTAAAGAAGACAGTTCTAAGAGTCAGAGCTGACCTCATATGAAAGCAGCTGACTTCAAAGGCCACTCTTATTATCAGAGGCCTCTCTGTCAGAGGGCTGACTTAAGGTGTAGGAGGAGGGAACTGGTATGGTAGCTTTGTACAGAGTTTCTGTGATCTTATCTCACACACACTTTTCCCGTGTAGTTGCGTAGTCATCAGTGGAGGAAATTGATAGCAGTGGACAGAATCTGGTCTTTAGTTCTATTGGCCAGAATGGCATGATCATTTACAAGTTCACATTTCTGTGGTTAGAGATTTGAGCTGGGCTCAGCTGGTCGGTTCTTCTCCAGGTCTCATCTGGGCCAGGTGGTTGGTCTAGGATGAGCCTCAATCACATGTCTGTTGATTAACAGGTTGTCTGGTTTTGGGCTTTTTTTCATGGTATTCTCATGGATCCAGTGCAGCAGGAGTTGGTACGTATACCTCAATGTGCCAGTGCTTTTCAAGTCTCTACTTGTATCATGTTTGCTAATATTGCAATGGTCAAAACAAGTTACATAGTCAAACCCAGAATCAAGAAGTAAAAAAATAGACTTCTCAATGGGGAGAGTGGCAAAGGCCAATACACAAGGAAGGAAGGTATTTATGGCCATTTTGCAAACTACCACAGAGACTTTTTCAAAGTTACCTGAATTACACCTGGATGTCACTTTGAAGATCCCTCCAGCATTGCTCTGCATAATTTTGACCAGACCACAGTGAGAGTATCCTCTGTGTCATGGTGAGCCCAATGATGATGTGAAGCAATCACTGGCCAGCTGCCATGTGCAAAGTGCTCAGACTATCTCTGTGAGCAGACAAAGGGGCAAACTCTCAGCCTTCACTGAGGAGCCTCCCATCCACTTGGGGGAAACAGGACAAGACAAACCTAAGATAAATAAGGGACAGAAATGGCAACAAACTCCATGGCATGTTTGGGGAAGAATAGTATTTTAGGAGAATTCAAAGATATATTCTGGGCCCCCATTTTCACTCAGCAATAAGGCAACATGGCAATTAGTAAGCAGCTGCTCCCTGTGATAACCCACAAGCTCTCTTACAGGGCAGTCCCACCACTTCCTTGTCACACTTCCACTGTCTCTTAGCACTGAACCCCGCTGTCAGTTGCTGTTTGAATCAACACTTACCCTATTGTTGTCTTTTTGAAGAGTTTAAGAAGATATCCTAGTCTTTATTAAAAATGTGAAAACTGAAGATAGACCAGCAGGGCTATGATTTTGTAAAGAAAAGAATATTACTGCATATTAAATATACGGCAGGTCCTCAAATAACATCATTTCCTTCTGTTATAATGTTAATGAAATGCTGTAGCTACTTAACTCTTGATTACATCAATTAGCCTATAGTAAAATTGGCTTCATTATATATCGTTTTGCCAAGTTCCACAAACCTATTGATGACATTAAGTGAGGACTTCATGTACAAGGAAAATGCATCAGTGTCAAAAAAATGTACCCCAAAATGCTGTTACGAAATGGCTTCATTTATTCACTCAATTCATTCATGTTGCTCACCTGGTCTGTGTAGCCATTTGAGTCTTCCACTCTTGATGTACAAATACTCACCTCATTGTTCAAACTAAGGCTCCACTTCTCTCTGCACCCTGTGCTTTGTGAAAAATGGGGTGGGGAGAGTTGTCAACAAATATTTGATTGACTAATGGGTAGCCTGGGTCAAGTGTCTGGAAGAGACTAAATATGAGGAAAAGGGACCTCCTTCCTCATTTAGTTAATATTTTGCCAAACCCAAATGGTTGATTCACATCTAATCATTGTATTTTAAGCAGGGACAGCTGGAGCTCACTGCTTGCATCCTGCCCAGTCTTTATTTCTTCGATAAAGGCAGGAAACAGAAGGGCTCCACACACAGCAGTCACAAAACCTCATCAAAGACAAACCGCTGACATGGGAACCTAACCAGAAAAGGCTTGCAGGCCCAGCGTTGGCTTTTGGGAGCCACATGCAGGCACACACCATGTAGCATAGTGAGCAGCCTTCTTCCTTCTTCCTTTGGAGGTGGGGGAGGAGGAACAAGGCTTCCTCGGTTTCCTAACGAATGACCTATTTCAGTGAAATAAGAACGGGAGGGCGATCATGCAGTCAGTCAGTCAGTTATATGCCAAGTCAGAGCGATGTTAGTATTTCATGCCAGTAATCCTGTCTAACAGAAAGTCATCTGGCTTTTTTCCATTCCTTTTAGCAAGATTGCAGCTGTAAATCAGCGGAGTGTCCTGGCGGCTGCTTCAGGTTGCTTGTCGGGAGTGTCTAGGGGGAAGAATCTTCAGAATAATTTAGAATATGAGTCTGAGAGGGAAGGTCAATTTTGCTCTTTAGAATCCCAGCACTGTGCCAGCCTGGGCTTTGAAGGGATGTTCTAAATGTTGGGTTTAGAATTTGAATTAAAATATCTAAAAGCGCAATAATTCATACTTTGACCCCCATGAGACCTAGTTCATGTTTTCGGCTCTGACCTCTGACCATCCTCTAAACTGG
Source organism: Myotis brandtii (assembly GCF_000412655.1). NCBI lineage: Eukaryota > Metazoa > Chordata > Mammalia > Chiroptera > Vespertilionidae > Myotis > Myotis brandtii. The sequence continues at coordinate 12,680,241 of NW_005354385.1, read as the reverse complement.
GGAGACCACTTTACTAACAGTTGGCATTCTTTGGTGGAAAGAATCTAGTGCAGGAATCTATTGTGGCCCCATTGCTGGGAAGCATGAGTGAGAAGGACACGAGACTTTGGAAACAATCCATAGAGATGGCAGCGATCCATAGCTGTGGACTTCGCTACAGTCCTTGCCTGAAGCTCTCTGCTCTGTCCCTGGCCCTGCATCCTCAGCAGATGTGCCTCTTCCTTCGGTGCCTATGAATGCTTCCCCTCAGTAGGGTCACTGTTGGATTACAGCAAGGGTACCTCTCTCCCCAGCCATGATTTCTGCTGCACAATATCTCTGAAGACCTCCCACACTCTGTGGACTTAAAGAGGAAGAACAGAGACCCCTGGAGATAAAACCCCACACTCCTTCTCTCTTAAAAGCATCATTTTTGGGAAGTCCCACACTAGCTTCTTCTATCAGAAGTCATTTGGGAAGAAAGAAACACCTTAAGTAATATTAACTCTGATCACACTGCTTTAATTATTAACATTTGGCAGCCAAAGGCAACAATGGTACTTCATCCAGATACTTGGAACAGCTCACACCCCAACCTTCATAAGATGTTTGAGCAATCATTTTGGATGGGTACACTCACTCTTCACACATACCAGCAAACACTCCAGAGTGTAATGACCGATTCATTTATTCTGCAAATATTTATTGAACTGGCACTGTTGTAGGTGCAGGGAATATACCAGCAAACAGACAAGAATCCCTGTTCCTATGGAGGTTAGATTCTAGTGGGAGGTAGAAGAGGCAAATATTTAAAAATAAACATAATAAATAAACATAATAAATAAGGAAAGTATATGGAAGGTTAGAAGGTATGAGAAAATATAGTAGGGTAAGAGGAATGGGGTAGGGGCGGTGTCTTGTTTTAGATGGTATAGTCAATGTCAGCCTCATTAAGAAAGTGACATTTTAGCAAAGTCCTGAAGGAAAATAAGAAAGGAACCAAATGGATATCTGAAAAGTGGTGCTATAGACAGAATAGCCAGTGCAAAGGTCCTGAGGTAGGAACATGCCTAGAGTGCTGGTGAAACATCCAGGAAGCCAATGTATCTGGAATGCAGTGGTGAGGAGAAAAGTAGAGGAAATGAGGTTATAGAAGAAACAGTGTCCTGATGGGTAGGACCCTGTAGGCTAATGTATAAACTGCTTTCCTTAAGAGACATGGAGCCATCGGAGCAGACGAGTGACATGATCTGACTTGGGTTTTAACAGGATTGCACTCTGTTTTATGTGTGGTGGTTTCACTATATGCTCAAATAAGGCCACAGGGATAGGCCATATACCTACTGCCACTTATTTCCTCCAAGACATTCAGGGTTGGTGGGCTTCCAGACTAGCACATCAGTGTCCCCCATTGAACTGAATTCTTCTGTGGCCTCCATTATGCCTCCCTCCCCGCTCTCCAAAGTCGCATCATCTTCCACGCCAGCACCACATGGAGATGGACCGAGAAAGGGAAGAATCTCCCGTTTCCCTCTGTTTGCAGACTTCCCCATAACTCTGACTCCACCTAGCAAGATCCATTAGAGCTAATTAACAGCCCTCCTTTCAGAAGGTGTCTCTTCACAATGATTAATTCTGGGGCAGAGACAGAAAGCTCATTCCATTATGGTTCTTTTTAAAAAATTATTATTATTCAGGCTTCTACTACTGGCATGAACGGCGGGTGAATTTCTGAAGTCATGTTACTTAGCTGTCACAACTAGTAATAGAAAAATTCAATTTATAAAGCATTAGGAGAGGCAGGAGAGGCATGCTCTTCGGTTTAGAACAAAGGAGATCAATCCCGACACAGTGGCAGCATGACATTCGTGGACTTTGAAGATTCCAGGCCTCCTCTTCATTAATTAGAGAGAATCAAGAGTTCTGGTGGTTAATTATTTGCAGAAATTGTGCTCTGCAAAAGCAGCTGCCAGCTCACTCCAGCCCCCTCCAGCTGCAGCTCTGCATGATAATTAATCTGTGTGTCAGTCCTAAGCTCGATCTGGGTTGGCAAACAAACACTCAGATGGCCACTGCCACCCACCACCCCTTGGGTTTGGGCGGGATCATGAGACTTCCTTGCACAGGGACCCCATGGATTACCCTGGATAGGCAGGGCTTTAAAAGTCCACATCAAGAAACATAAGATCAAAGTCACCTACAATCCACCCTTACACAGTATAAGTTTGGAGGGGTTCAGAGTATTTCACGAAGGTACAGTCAGTATTCTTGTGTTGTTGCTGCTGTTGTTATCACAGGGTTAAGTAATCAGTTCTCTTAAAAACAACTTTATTTTTAAAATTTTTAAAAAATATTTTTATTATTTCAGAGAGGAAGGGAGAGGGAGAGAGAGATAGAGACATCAATGATGAGAGAGAATCATTGATTGGCTGCCCGCTGCACGCCCCACACCCCAGGCATCTGCCTTGACCAGGAATTGAACCGGGATCTCCTGATGCATAGGTCGACACTCAACCACTGAGCTACGCCAGCTGGGCTTTAAATTTTTTAATGACAAAAGTAATACACATCCTTTGTATCAATTGTAAGCCATGGAGAAATGTATAAAGTAAAAAATGAGGGCTCCTCCGTGCCCCCTTCCCATCCCCCTCCTGAGAGAACCATGATGAGGTCTGAGTCTTTCCCTGCAGACCGCAGCTGCCTTCAGACTGTAGTCGTCAAACACTTCTCTGACCAGCCGGAGCCTGATGGCTCAGCATGACAGCTTAGCGTCCCTGCTGATTCGGTACCCACGAGGTCCTCTACTCCCCGCTTCTCTGCTTGCACAAGCCTCGGTGGCAGATTCAACACAGGGCGTCTTGCCATTACCCTGGACTTAATGGCAGGGCTGGCGTGAGAACACAGGATGACACTGATACCTGATTGTGCAATCTTCACGTTTGCATGCAGGAGACCAGAGGTAACTCTGAGAACCCTGTCGTGGTGTTAGCAGTGCATCTGCAACTAACCACGTTAAACCCCGTCCTTTAATTTGGCAACAGATAATGTTGGAAAGGAGACGAATGTGCACAATATGAAAACCATCAGGGCTGTTGAAGTAAACAGATGCCTGTGGTCAGCTCTCATCTACCAGGGAAAGGGGAACAGGACACATGTCTTCCAGAAATATCAATGTTGCCCAAGTGAGCCCAGGGCCTCATTTCTCATGGGTAAGGCAGTGGGCAGAGTCCCATCTCTGACCTGCCCCCACAGGCATCTATTTCTTGGGGGATTTCTCCAGATGACTTCAGATCTAGAGCTGAGGGCACCTGATCGGCATTCAGGAAAAGCTGCTGGCAGTGGGATGAGAATGGCTGCCTGGCCCAGCTTTCCCCAAATACCCACATTACCTTGGGTGTTTAGACATTTGCTGGCAGTAAGACCCTTTGGCCATTTCACAGTCCATGCGTTTAAGGCACTTGAAACTCTCTCTACAGAGCAGCTAAGGTTGTAATATTAGCCTGGCTGACATCAGATCTCTCTCGGGTTACCAAGGTCATTCTGACCACTTAGAGCAGTGGTTCTCAACCTTCCTAATGCCGCGACCCTTTAATACAGTTCCTCATGTTGTGGTGACCCCCAACCATAAAATTATTTTCGTTGCTACTTCATAACTGTAATTTTGCTACTGTTATGAATCATAATGTAAATATCTGATATGCAGGTTGTATTTTCATTGTTACAAATTGAACATAATTAAAGCATAGTGATTAATCACAAAAACAATATGTAATTATATATGTGTTTTCCGATGGTCTTAGGCAACCCCTGTGAAAGGGTCATTTGACCCCCAAAGGGGTCGTGACCCTCAGGTTGGCAAGCCACAGGTTGAGAACCGCTGACCTAGAGGTTACCCAACTCTAAACAACAGTAAGCAAGTTTTGTCCACATCTTGACAATAGCATGTGTTTTTTACACCCACTTGTAATTATCTGTCTACCAGACTATCTCCCCACTAAAGAGTTACCATCTCTTTGAGGGAAGTGAAAATGTTTAGTATCTTGGTGCTGCCAGCACCTGGCTGGAACTGGGAACAGGTCTTAGGCTAACTCTGTTTTACTGGGCTTTTATTATGTAGTATTGGTTTGTTTGGTGGCAGGGGTGTGTGTGTGTGTGTGTGTGTGTGTGTGTGTGTGTGTGTGGTAGTTTTTTGTTCCTATTAACATAATCTGATACAGTATGTGATGGTTAGCTTTATGTCATGTGCAGTACCCAGTTATTTAATCAAACAGTAGGTGTTTCTGTGAAGATATTTTGAAGATGTGATTGTTTATCATCCAATTAGTTGAAGGCCTTCAGATAAAAGCTGAGGTTTTCTGGAGAAGAAGAAACTCTGACTTAAGACTGCAGCATCAACTCCTGCCTGTTTCCAGGCTGCCAGCCAACCGTATGGATTTGCCAGCTCCACAATTGTATGAGCCAATTCCTTAAAATATATATATATATATCACCTTCTATTTGTTCTGCTTCTCTGGTAAACCCACACTGATGTACTTAAATCCATGTAAAACACACCATTCATTCATTCATTCATTCAGTTGGTTAACTCAACATATATATTTCTATATTTAAAGATTTTTTCATTGAATTTTAGAGAGAGAAGAAGGGGAGAGAGAGAGAAACATTGATGTGAGAGAAGAACATCCACCTGCTTCCCCTGCACGACCCTACGGGGATCAAACCTGCAACTCAGGCATGTGCCCTGACCTGGAATCGAACCAGCAACTCCTCAGTGCAATGGATGCTGCGCAACAAACTGAGCCACACCAGCCAGGGCTCAACAAATATTTTTGAGTGTCTACCATGTGCCAGGCTTTGTGCTAGTGCTAGAAATAATGATAGGAGGAGACAGTCCCTGCTCTCAAAGAGTGGTTTCATTTAAGGCAAGTTCAGAGCAGTGAATCTGCAGGAACTAGACTCAGACGGTGAGTCACCTGCAGCTGCCTTGGTTGGAGAATGAGCAGCCAGGACTGGTACAGAGCCAAGAGGGAATAAAACACATTTGCTCAGGCATCCAGGACACCCAGGCTTCTTGGTGCCAAAAAAAAAAAGGACACAAAGCTTTGGGTAGAGAGAGACAAGGTGGCATGGTCCCCCCCGCCCCCCTCCCCCAGGAAGAAAAAAACTTTCCTCCTGGCAGGCACCGGTTCCTAAGAATTCCCCTTCCAAACGTGATGGGATGACCTCATTATGACCTCACTCCCTTTCCAAGAGCCCTGGGGATTTCTTATCAGCCCAGAAGCTTCGGGGAAGGGCTGCCTTGAGCTCTGTCATTGCACCTTGAATAGTTTGGCCCAGAAGACGGGCTGATGGGAAGAGCAGAAGGAGCCTTGGCTCTTTGCAGTCTCTGAAAGTGGCAACTTTTCAATTAAATTGTAAAGGAATATGTTATCCTGATGTTTGTAAGTCTTTGTTGAAAATATGTAAGTAAACAACGCCATTATCAGTGCCTACAACCCGTTCCCAGGATGCGCTTTTCCCTCAGCCCTTCCCCAGGCTCTGGAAAGAATGGCTGCAAAGGAATAGCCAGATGGAAGCCAACAAGTGTTTGGGAGAGGGCTCAAAAATGGGTCCCAGCACCGTTTTTGAGCAGCGTCACCAATGGAAAGGCACCATGAAGGTGAATCACTCCCTAATTGGGTGGTTTGAGATATTGATCATAATTTCTGATTCATAAGGTTACTGAGAACTTTTTTTCCCCCCTTAATTCTCACTCGAGGATATTTTTCTATTGATCTTTAGAGAGAGAGGAAAGGAGGAGGAGAGACAGAGAGAAATATCGATGTGAGAGAGACGCATCAATCGGTTGCCTCCTGCAAGCACCCGGACCAGGTACCCTTCAGTGCACTGGTAGACACTCTATCCAGTGAGCCAAACAGCTAGGGCGGGTAGCCATCCTACACACCTGGCCCAAACACCTTCCTAATACAAAGAGTTCTGAGTGTCCCACGGGTTCTTTAAATGATGTACACAAAGAGCTTAGTGCACAGTGGGTACAAAATGAGTACTGGTTTTCTGCTCTTAGAAAATTTTCATGTAAACCTGAGTTACAGAGAGGCCCATGTGATATACGTACATCACTAGAGTGGGTGGCTAAGAGCAGGCTCCTGGAACAGGCAGCTGGGCTTGAATCACTTACTATTTAGTAGCTGTGTGAGTGAGTTTAGAAGGTCTCTTAACTTCTCTGTGTCTTGTTCCCCACCTGTAAAATGGGACTGATGGTAATAGTGCTTTTCTCATAGGAGTTTTTGTGAGGATTAAGTGCATAGCAAAGCAGGTACGTAAGGAACATATACATATGTTAGCTGTTATTATATTATATCATTATGCTTTTGATCTTTATTTTATTTCTGCATATGCATGAGTTGCAATGTCATCCTTAGTTCATTCCTTACTTTACTATACAAATATTCTTTCACACCTATGTCACCTAGAATAACATTGTACAATTATGCTATGCGAAATTATCATTTTTGAGGGTGTTAGTAGGTGCTTTGTGGAAAAAAAATAGTGAGTACCTATTATGCACCAGACACTATACTAAATGCTTGGGTAAAGAATAGTGACAAAACAAAGCTCCAGTTTTCATAGAGTTTATAATCCTCGTATAGGAATAGTAAACAAATAAATATATAATACAATGTCAGGTAACAATAGGTGCTATAAAGCAAAATGAATTGGGGTTGGAAAATAGAGAGTAAATCGGGTGCTATTTTAGATGGGGTGGCCAGGAGTGGCTAAAAGGAGATGACACTTGAGCAGGACTGACTGAATTCCTGAATGAAGTGAAGGGGTCAGCCAGGCAAATATGCAGAAGGATTATGTTCCTAGCAGAAGGAACAGTCAGCACAAAAAGCTGAGCTGGTAGTGTACTTGGAGGGTCCTGTGTGAGGGGGACAGAGGAGGGAAAGAAGTCAGAGAGGCCATGAGAGGCCAGACTGTGCCATGCCTATGGGCCACTGTAAGAACCTTGCATTTTATTTGAGAGCTTGGGCTTTATTTCAGAGGCAAAGGGGTATTGAAGGTTTTGGAGCAAGAATGTGACAGAGCGGTATTACTAGTACGTAAGCTGTGTTTTAGGTCAGTGGTGTTACCATTTTTGGAGCACAAACGAAGTCTTACATAGAAGTATCATACTTAATTCTGATAAACAAGGGATGCTCTGGCTGAAGTGGGGATGGGAGTTCAGAGCCCCAACCATTGCCTCCTTCTCTTGCCTTCCCCAGGAACCTGTGGGACCCCCAGAACTCCTGGTACTAGGAAGGTGTCTGGGCCAGGTATGTAGGATGGCTACAAGCTACAAACATTGGAGGCAGGACAAGAGCTCAATCAAGGCTTCCCCAGTAACCCAGAGGGGAATACTGGGGTCTTAGGCTGTGGTAAGGGGGGAGTGCAAATGGAGCAGAATTGATTAAACAAATCTAGTCTGTTCTGCTTATCCTTCTGAGCTAGTGTATGCCTATGTTGTGCACAACCACTAAGAAGTAAGAATATGCCATGGAATGTGCCAAAGAGATGACCACGTTTGGGATTTGGGGGTGGTCTTTCCTGATGTGTAGTCTGTATAGAGATGAAGAAAGCTAAAGAGCAGTTTCTACCCAATGGGAGAATATTATCAGGAGGTTGGAATAGATTTTCTTCCCTCTCTCCACAAAAGGCCCACATTAAACGTTACCTCTTCATAACCACCATCTTCTCCTCACTCTGCCAGCCTCTTTAGTCTCCTCCATTTTCCTTGACTGCGTTGAAAGTGCTCCTGCCTCAGGCCCTTTGCACCTGTTGTTCCTTCTGCCACATGGCTGATTCTTCACTGCCTTCAGGTCTTTGCTCAAATGCTACCACTCAAATGCTACCGAAATGGGGGATTCTGTAGCTATGCTACTTGCTCCCCTCCCTGCTGTTCTCTTTTCTTCTTAGCACTGTTTTCTGCCTAATGTACTATATATTGTACTTTTAAAATATTGCTTATTACCTCTCTTCTCCCCTACAGTACATAAGCTCTATGAGAGTAGGGACTTCTACCTGCTTCATATCTCCAAGACCTGCAATAGTGCTTGGCATAATGGGGGGTGGGCTATAGAGATTTATGGAATGCAGAAAGGATTTTCCCTGGTATAAGCAACTGTCACAGGGTCTAGTACAAGTTAAATAATTTATTACAGAGGATTTGTTACATTTATTTTTTAAAGCAGCAAAGCACATGTATAGTGGCCCATGTGATGGTGTGAAAATAAGTACTTTATTCCTTGTTAAAAACACAAAAATAGAGGCTAAACAAGGGGTATGTTAGTCCACATGAGAATGTGAGACTTCGTTTGACAAATGTTTCCATGGAAACTGCCAGTAGCCCATATTGTGCTGGGCACCAGGGTGTGGTGTTGAGTGAATTTGGTAAAACACTGAATTCCAGGTGTCCTCTCCACTTTCTTGAAGCAATTCTAAGATGCTTACCCTATATCTGCAACTCACTCCCACAGTGCCAGGAAGGAAAGCTACACATGGCTTCACTCCTCATTGCTTCAGATCTAATAGAAAGAAACCTAACTGGGGCCAGGAGACACCTGGCCCTGTCAGTATCTAGGTGAATCAGAGAGTCAGTCCCCCAGGACTCCATTTCCTCAGCTTTAACATATGGACACCAAATCTGTTCTTCCAGTCTCATTAGACTATAGACAGAAATAAAGAGCACAGTGGAAATGAAATTGCTCTCCAGACCTAAAAGGCCTGGAAGCTATGTATTATAAATTATTGAAAAGTTAACTCCAGTCATCTCTGCATTCTTATTATAACCTGGATAATTTGGAAAAGTTCGGTCCTCTTATCTCACCCAGGAAAGTCCCAGGTTTTAAGAAAGAAGGGTTGAAATTACTCATAATCTCATATTTGTTTTGGAACTATTACCAATAAGCAGGAAGTTTAGTCTTAAGTACTATAAAATGTATTTGCACAATGAAAGCCAGAAAGAACAAATGCTGTGTTGAGTGAGTGCTAGATTTTATTCCTGCATTTGTTTCTCCTAAGTTGGGCCATTCGCCCTTTAGAACTGGAAAGAGGGCTCACACATTTACTATAGAGAATGTCCCAGATGGGAATCTTTCCATGTCAACTGCAGAATGAGGAACCTTCCTCCCCCTGGGGCCTGACTCAGGTGTCTAGAATGTATACTTGCTCATAAATCACAGGAGTATTCAGCATTGTGATTGTTTTTCTCCACCTGGGTTGTTTGGGGATTTCAATTCACTCTGGGGTAGAATAAATGCTATGATGTGTGAGAGAGATTCACAAAGGATACCTACCATTTGTCCCATTCCCCTTGCCAGTCAGAGGCTAGTATGGGCACAGCATCTTTTGCTCTATGATTCACTTATATGCCTGGTAGAGTGTTTCAGTTCAAGATTCTTTCTCAAAGGCAAACTGGGCAGACAGAAGATACTGTCTGCTGTTTTGAGGGTTCAGTGGACAGAGAATCAGGAACCTCACACTCTTGCCCTGAACAAGTGACAATGTGACTGTAGGTCAACCACTTAGACTCTCTGGACCTCAGTATCTCATCTGTAAAGGGAGAGACTCTTCCAACTCTACAAATGTCAAGAGACAAAGCCAATGTTATAAGCGCTATCTGTCCAGTTTACCACATCAGGTGGGCCTTATATATAGGTAAATAAAGAGGTAAAAAAAACTGAGGCCAAATGGACCAAATAGAGCCCTCAGGCAGATTTATTTTATAAAGAATAATTTATTAATTCTTAGAGAGAGAGGAAAAAAGAGGGAGAAAGAGAGAGAAACATTGAGGCATAACATCCTTTGGCTATCTCCTGCATGCCCCCTACCAGGGATGGAGCCTGCAACCTGAGCCACACTGGCCAGAGCCCTAAAACAGGTATTATAGGCCCTTTATAATGCTTGTTAAAGTTTTTATTTCATTGCAAATCTTCAAAAATTGGGAGATATTACATAAGAATCTAGATTTATGGCTGCTCTTGAAAAATCAAAAGATCTGGACACATTGGGCCCAAATCCAATATGGCAGCAATTAGCTAGAGCTGGATGGTTGCTGATTCCTTTGGACAGGCATATGCTCTTCGATTTGGCACAGTTCTCACCACTCTCTGTTGCCACCAACACCTGGTCTACTTTATGGTACCCTCCTGACCCCTGTTAAGTATTTAAAATTGTGATCCTTGCCCTAGTATCTCTCCCTAACCCAGAGCATGAACCTCCACTCCCAGTACCTTTTCTAAAAGTAGACGTTTTGGAGAGAGAGATCATTAACACCCTGGCATGACATAACTGAGCAGATCCCAGCTTATCAGACAGGAGGATCTGAGAGTCCTGGTGAGGAGGTAGGAGGGCGGAGAGGAAGGGCAAAGGATCAGGTAGAGCTTCTCTGTACCGTAGAAATATATTGTAGCCACAAATGTGAGCCATATATTCAACTGAAAATTTTTTAGTAGCCACATTAAAAAGAAGTAATGAGAACTAGATGAAATATTTAATTGAACATACCCAAAATATTTTTTTAAAAAAATATTTATTTATTTATTTCAGAGATGAAGGCAGAGGGAGAGATAGAAACATCAATGATGAGAGAGAATCATTGATTCACTGCCTTCTGAACGTGCCCCCTTCCCTGCCCCCCACACTGGAGATCGAGCCTACAACCTGGGCATGTGTCCTTGATTGGAATCGAACATGGGACCCTTCAGTCCGCAGGCTGACGCTCTATCCACTAAGCCAAACCAGCTAGGTCAACCCACAATATTTTCATTGCATCATGTAATTAATTGAAATTATCAATGAGCTATTTTACATATTTTTCCACTAAGTTGCTGAAATCCAGTGTGTATTTTATACTTGCAGTACTTCTCTGTTCAGACTTACCACATTTCAAGTGCTCAATAGTCACATGTAGTGGCTGCCAGAGGGGACGGCACAGAGGTAGAGAATCGCCTTTCCAGTGTTACCTAGAGCTCTTGCCAGATACCTAACGAGATTCAGAAAGGAACCACATTTATTGAGGCCTCACTAGGCACTATATGAAATACAATTATAATTTGTTTTCTTTTAGTTTGTGTGTCTCACTAACAAAGACAGCTAGAGCAGAGGTTAAATACCCTTGAAATGGTCCTTCAATGGGCATCTCAACTATGTCTCCTACTATTGCATGTCCCTAGATTTAGTATATTTTAGCTTTATCTCTAAAGTTTTCTCATCTCTAAAACTGGTAATGATTGTATTTACCTTAAAAGGTTAGTGTAAAATTCATAAAAATGCTTCACAAAATTAACTATGACTTTAAGAAAAATAGCTGTATTTTATTGAATATTAGCCTCTGTGCTAGGTTTTTGCACGTGTTGTCTTAATCTTTATAATACATCCATCTAATGGTATTATTATGAAGATTTTAAAAGGAAGGGACCAAAGCTTATAGAAGTTAAATATCTGTGCAAAGTCACACAGGTAGCAAGTGGCAGAGCCAACCACAGATTTGAAACTATGTTGGATTATATTCATTGCATTATTCTAGTTGGAGAGTGAGAGCAAGTGAATGAGAGAATGAATCTTATCTTTCACTTTCTGAGACACTTGAGTGTTTTAAAGATGAAGAAATTGGAGCTTTATAATTATGTCCAGGATCCCACACATGGCAAATTAATGACCCTGGTAATTTTAGAAGTGGACAATCTCTAGAGATGTTTTTCTGGTTTTAAGCCAATTGAACCCTCTGAGCCGAAGGAATTTCCTGATTATTGAGATTATTTTTTTAATTCCAAAAATGAAGAGCTAATCCCTTTGAGGTCAGGTCTCATCAATGCAGGAAATGAATGTATAGGACTGGTAGGGAAATCTGTTACCATTTGGTGGTTTCTGCCCCTCTTTGCTCAGATGACTTCAATATGTATTAGTTTATCCTAATTCTTCTTACTTCCTGGGAAGCAAGTTCCTTTAATGAGATGATTTATTATCAACTTGTCTAGCTCCAGCCTGACTTTTGCCAATACATTATAGATAAGAAAGATTATTTGTTACCAAGTTCCTTCACACTTGCACATGGACTCAGTGTGAGCTGAGGCATTACTGCCTCCGAAAGGATATCGTTTATATCATAGCAAGTGACATGATTTGTGTCAGGCTCCATTTTTATCAATGTGTCCCCACCAAACCTTCTCATCAGGTGAGCCCCTCTCTGGGCATGCACACCCTAATCCTTCCCAAGGTAGTCCCTTTGCATGTGCTGCTCCTACTGCCTGGAGTGCCTTGTCCCTCCGTCTTTCCCATCCAAAGAATGCTTGCCCTACAAGGATCATCAGCTGAGGTCAGGAATCTGATGACTTCAGCTGCACTATTTCTACATCTTTGACTTCCAAGCACATATTGTCGGTGCTTCTCATTTTATCCCACCTCACATTCCACCTTGTTTTGTCCTGAAACTAGTTCGTGTGTTTGTTTTTACCCAATGAGATAAAGGTTCCTCGGAGACAGGGCCCTGGTATCTACAGTGTTCTACACTTCAGCGGTACTTAAGATATTTCTTTTACTAACTGCTTGAATGTACTTATTCTGTCTAATGGGGCTGGGTTTACAATAGATATGTAATATCTGTTGAACTAAATAAACCTTAGATTTGAAAATTGTATAGAGTAGTTCTTCAGAGGCAACAAAGCTCTGCCATTATTTCAAGGTTCTTAATTGTCTCATTCTCCTTTCCTCTGTCACATCTCTATAGACCTCAAATGTGAGTGACTAACTCCTGCTGTATTTCCATTTTCACATCTGTTTAAGAGTACTTTGATAATGCTACTCCCCACTTACAATATGTACTATTGATATCCTCAAGCAAAAGACTGAATTATCTTGCAAAGTATATAATCAGAGTAACATGGGAAGCAATAAAATTAGTATGGATATAATAAAACTTTGCTCCAGGTGAAATTGAAAAACTAATTGAAAACGATGACTCAACCGTCTGCGTTTTTCCTGGTTTAACAAAGCAGCACAAAATGTCCGATAGCCAGGGATAAACTCTTCATGCCCTTCAGGTAATGAGTAACTGTGTGTGACTAAGACAGAATTAGAAGAATGGCTCAGACCTTCGGGAAAACGTTTCCATAACCAGCTAGTGCTGGATACTCCCAGTCTGGAAAAGATGATCACGTCATAGACTTGAGCGACATCCGTGTTTTATTTGTCAATAAGAACCTGTAAGGAGTAGTTATTGTCTTTAATTGAAGAATAAGTACACTGCCCTGACCAGTTTGGCTCAGTGGATAGAGCATCGGCCTGCGGACTGTAGGGTCCCAGGTTCGATTCCGATCAAGGGCATGTACCTGGGTTGCGGGCACATCCCCAGTAGAGGGCGTGCAGGAGGCAGCTGATCGATGCTTCTAACTCTCTATCCCTCTCCCTTTCTGTAAAAAAATCAATAAAATATATATTTTTTTAAAAAAGAATAAGTACAGTGATAAAATCCAGGGAGCTGTAAATTCCCTGAGCTCCCAAAGGGTCTTTATGTTGCCAGGTTTTGCATATTTCCACCAACGTGTGTTTGTGCAGTCAGCAAACACCGGGCATAATGGATTTGGCAATGCGGAATGTTCCTCTGGGGTCTGGGTTTTCAGGTCCTTGGAGAATAGACTGGGCAGGCAGTCTTCATGAGAACAGGCACTCAGGTTTACCTTTAAGTAAAACAAATTGAATTCCAACGTGAAGACTGTTATCAGAAATCACCAAGACCAGCCCAGCTCCTGAACTCTGCCTCCCACTGCGGCGGGTATTTTATTGGGTAAACATGCTGGCCACTTTTATGCACTCTACCTGCCCTAGCTTATTTTAAAGTTATTTGACTTTCTAAGCCGTGCAATTGGCTGTGGTTTGCTTTCAAAACTGGTGTGTGTGTGTGTGTGTGTGTGTTTTATCTGAAACCAGTCGATTCCTCTAGTCTAGCAGGTTTTCTCCATGTTTCTTCAGTACTTGCACATGTAGAATAAACCACCCTCCAGACATTTTGACAACCACCCTAGTTGAGCCACCCACATCCTGAGCTGGTGGGGGCTTCTGGTTTCTTCCGCTGCCAGTCTGTAAATCCTTCTGGCACCCATCACTTCCTCATTCTCCACATGCAATCAATCAGCAAGTCCCCTCAGCTCTGCTTCCGAAGACCCCCAGTCTGTCTCTGCGTCTGTGCTCTCCAGGTGTGACACAGTCACCTGATCACCATCCTCTCTTGCCTGTCCTACCGCATCAGGCTTTTGCCTGGTCTTCCTGCTGCCTCTCTTGCTCCACTAGAGTCTGTTCCTCCCACAGCAGCCTAAGCTAACTTTTTAGAACATAAATCAGATTATGTGGCTCCCCTGCTTCAAACTCTAATTGCTTCCCATTATGCTTAAAGCAAAGCACTAATGCCTCTCCTGCCCTGCACAGCCCTCCGTCATCTGGGCCTTCTCTTGCCCACCGACTGAGCTCTCTGGCACCACCTCCCCTTCCCTAGGAGACCTACGTTCTTTCCATCATCCCAGCTCATGGACCGCGCCCCACCCCCTCGCCCTTGTTGTCCCTCTGCCAGGAATCCCCTTTCCTCTGATCTTCATGGGCTGATCCCTTCTTCATTCTAAATCTGCGATCACCTCCTCAGGGAGCCCTTCCTTGGTGTGGTTTGCTTTCAAAACTGGTGTGTGTGTGTGTGTTTTATCTGAAACCAGTCGATTCCTCTAGTCTAGCAGGTTTTCTCCATGTTTCTTCAGTACTTGCACATGTAGAATAAACCACCCTCCAGACATTTTGACAACCACCCTAGTTGAGCCACCCACATCCTGAGCTGGTGGGGGCTTCTGGTTTCTTCCGCTGCCAGTCTGTAAATCCTTCTGGCACCCATCACTTCCTCATTCTCCACATGCAATCAATCAGCAAGTCCCCTCAGCTCTGCTTCCGAAGACCCCCAGTCTGTCTCTGCGTCTGTGCTCTCCAGGTGTGACACAGTCACCTGATCACCATCCTCTCTTGCCTGTCCTACCGCATCAGGCTTTTGCCTGGTCTTCCTGCTGCCTCTCTTGCTCCACTAGAGTCTGTTCCTCCCACAGCAGCCTAAGCTAACTTTTTAGAACATAAATCAGATTATGTGGCTCCCCTGCTTCAAACTCTAATTGCTTCCCATTATGCTTAAAGCAAAGCACTAATGCCTCTCCTGCCCTGCACAGCCCTCCGTCATCTGGGCCTTCTTTTGCCCACCGACTGAGCTCTCTGGCACCACCTCCCCTTCCCTAGGAGACCTACGTTCTTTCCATCATCCCAGCTCATGGACCGCGCCCCACCCCCTCGCCCTTGTTGTCCCTCTGCCAGGAATCCCCTTTCCTCTGATCTTCATGGGCTGATCCCTTCTTCATTCTAAATCTGCGATCACCTCCTCAGGGAGCCCTTCCTTGGTGTCCCAGCCCAAAGGAGACTGACTCCTAGCCACCCTCTACCTCATCACCCTAACTCAGCTCTCTGCAGAGCACTTGTCACCGTCTGAGATTTTCTTGTTATTTTTACTCTCTCTCCAGTGTCTAGAACAGAGCCCGGCAAAGAGTAGCTGCTTAATAAATATGCTTGAATGGATGCCTAGATAAATGCTAGTAAATGTCATGGCCAATAGCCATTCAGTAATGGTTTAACCTTTTATTACACTGACATGACCAGTTTCAATTTAAGTATACTTCCTCCACACTATCTCATATGATCTTTGTGGGAAACTATGGGGAAATCAAGGAGAAGGAATTGAAGGACCTGGCTGCCAAGAAGCTATAAGCTGCTTTCTGTTGGATGCCAGAAAAAAAAGAATATGCATGGGCCCTGGCTAGTATGACCACAGGTTCGATTCCAGTCAGGGCACATACCTAGATTGCAGATTTGATCCCACCAGTCATGGAGCATACAGGAGGCAAGTGATTGAGGTTTCTCTCTCACATTGATGTTTCTCTCCCTCTCTCCTCCTCTCTCTCTAAAATCAATGAAAACAAACAAACAAACAAACATATCCTCTGATCAGGATAAAAAAAAGAAAAGAATATGCATGTTAGAGGTTCTATGCTTTTCTTGTAGCAAGGCCAGAGGAGCCCAAGCAGAGGTCAGACACCTGAGACCCACCCACAGATTCTGAGTGTTTATTAACATGGTGGATCTGCATAATCATGTCTTTCAGCTGAAGGAGCTAGGAAGAGTTTTATGAATGGGGGTGGGGACATAGGGAAAAGGGAAAGGAAGGATGTTGTTCAAGACCATGAACATAGGCCTAGCAAGGCTTGATCCTCTAGGGGAGTGAAACCAGAGCCAGAAGCTGAGGAGCTGTTTGCACAAGAGAATGTTGGGTCCTCAAACACAGCTTTGGAACTCAGAATATGAAAAACGGCACAAGGTGGGGTGAGGGTGTTGTCCTTCATGTACAAGGAATGTGGTGTAGAGGAGGAATGGCAGGAAATACAGAGCTCTGTGACACTTTGCAGGTGGGGCAGGGGCAAAGGGACAACTTTGCAGCACTAGAAGGAAAGTCCCAAGTGACACAGAGGTGTGCTCACACAAGGCATCAGCAGACTGGCAGCTTCAAATGACCAACAAGCCAGCACTCTCTGAGAGCTGAAAACAGTTTCTGAACATACTTGAGACGTCCTGTGGACTCACCCCAAATAAGGAGAGAGGCTTTGAGAAAGAGGAGGCATGGAGGGCCAGAGTTATGCAGGTGGAGCAATCAGCTAGCAAACAATTTGAGTGAAAACGTGATCTAATTGGCCCCCACAGGCTGGGGAGGCCTGGAGACATTTGGTTACATCCCTGCCAAGGAGGCTCAGTAAACAGGTTCAGACCTACTCAGTTGGGAGGCAATTAAGTACCAATGCCAAGGGGGAGCCAAAGGCAACACTGGGCAGAACAATGGCCCTGCTGTGGCACCCAGGCCTCGTGGGGTTCTGGGTGGTGTTCCAAGCCAGCCGGCCGCACTGCTTCTGCACTTCAATCGGCTTAATTAATTAATAGGAGCTAATTGTAATCACTTCTGCCCCAGGGCCACATTCTGCATAACTTTACAAAGTATGGGAAAGAGTTTCCTGCTCTGCAATGGCACCATAACCCCAACAGAAAGGAGCCCCAGATTATAAAAAGGTCTATGGAAAGGGGTCCCATTCAGATTGGGTCTGTGAAGTTATCTATTAAGAAGTGAAATATAAATATCTATCATTATCTTCCATATCACTAACAAAGAAATTTATCTTTGTTTATCAGGGGCAGAGACCATATCTTATGCATTCTTACATTCTCAGAAGTTTCACTGGGATTTTGCACATAGTAGGTACTTAGTGCAAAATCTGTTGCATGAAGGGATCACACTCCAAAGAGATAACTGTCCTTTCTGACTTGGGAGCTTGTCTTGTGCGGTGAGACTCTGGAGTGTGTTGTGAAGAAGGCATATCGTAAGGACAGGAGAGAACCAGGTCTTTTCCCATGAATGCTCCCAGGAAAAATAAAACAATTCCACTTAAACAGAGCTGCATGCAGGGCAAAACAAGAAGTTAATGAAACAATCTTACCTTTTACGGCTGTCTAGCCACCCCCACTCAAGAAAAAGTCTACACATTTGGTTTCGTCCTGTTGTTTGGAAAGCCCTATGTGTGTACATATGGACACAGACTGGTGGTATGTGCACCCATGTGTGTTGTGTGCTGTGTAAATAAAAGGACAGAGATCATCCCATTGCCCAGCCACAGCCATTGCAGTGAGCACTGCAGATGCCCCTGCCAACCAATTAGAATAAAAGCTCTTCAGTGGGCAGGACGGAAACTTAACCCTGGCCTAGCCTGGCCGATGTGGCTCAGTGGTTGAGCGTCGACTCTATGAACCAGGATGCCACAGTTCGATTCCTGATCAGGGCACCTCCCTGAGTTGCGGGCTTGATCCCCATTAGGGGGTGTGCAGGAGGCAGCCAATCAGCGATTCTCTCTCATCATTTGATGCTTCTATCTCTCTCTTCCCCTCACCCTTCCTCTCTGACATCAATAAAAATTGTGTACGTGTATATATATATATATTTTTTTTTTTTAAAAGCTGGCCTAAATCAATGGACTCTTACCACCCTTGAGTAGCCAGGAATCTCTGACTGGTCATAGCATGTGGGGTTAGGGGAGCTGGTGTTGTGACTAGAGGATGAGAATGTCCTCAGGATGGACAGGTGTCTGCTGCCCCAGAGTAAGGAGCTCCCAGCTCCACCTCCCTGACCCTCCTGCAATGGGCCTCCCTGGGGCCGCTCAGCAGACCAGCTGGTTGCATTGGTCCCACCTGGGATCCAGGCAGCATCACCACCAGCTCTGGGACGTTGCCTGTCTCAGAGTTGACTTCACAAATGGATCTCCCGGGCGTTTTCCGGGGAGCTCAGGAGGCTGCGGCTGTGGCATTAGGGGCTGTTTGGCATACTGCAGTCATTCCTACTGCATCTTACAGCTACTGTGACCAGGAAAGCAAAGTAACCCTTAAGAAATATGCCAGTCCTTTTGGAGAATTCAGGCTGCCCCGAGGCCCTGACTTCAGACTCATATGACACATGGCAGCCATACATCCTGGCTCCCGAGAATACACTCCCTCTCAGATGCCCTGCTCCTTGTCCCATGAGAACTTCATGAGTAGCCCTTGTCAGGGCTCGGTGTTTGCTTTGGGCTGGGAATGAATCACTGCCTCAGTGATAGCTAAACCGAGGTTCTTTCCATCAACTGTTGCTTCTGAAATGATGGTGACTCACCTTTCCCCGCCACCTTCAGAGCCAGAGGTGAGTCATCAAAGGCAAGAAATTGCTATCCAGACCCTGCGGGCCTGGGTTTAGGAATGAAAGGACCAAGTCAGACATAACAGGGAAAAACCAGAAGTCCTTAACCACTCTCCCTGAGCTGAGCTGTGTTAAGCTTTAAATAAATTTAATCCAGTTTTTCTCCCACCACTTTTCATTTTTATTTCTTACTACCCATTGAGCCAGAAGCAAAATGGTCAAAACACTGCCAGTGAAGCTGAAGCTCGGGGTATTGACAGTCAGGCTGGAAGCAACAGGAATAGGATTTACAGATGTGTATTGCCAGGCAGGCAGTCTCCCAAGCCCCAGCATTTTGGGCTGGTTTTTAATTAAATAAATGTGCAGGCTTTAGTGGGACGAGATCTCTGGAACCCTGGAGGGCCTCCCGATACATTGAGAGAAGATCCTGCACTCAAAGGCATTTGCATCCCCTAGAGAACGCAGACAGGTGCAGAGAGAAATAAATCCCTGGGAGGTCAGCAAGGA
>NW_005354385.1:12647947-12660906 GCF_000412655.1 Myotis brandtii | reverse complement strand
CACATCTACTAGAAGGAAAAGGTTCTCACAGCACCATGAGCTACTTCAGCAACGGCAAGGCAGTGGCCATCGGTGATAAAGAGCATGGCTCCTTCTGCTCAGGTTCAAATCCCCGCTCTGGTCCACACTGGCTTCTTGAATTCTCCCAGAAAAGCTTCCCTGTTTCAGGCCCAGGATATGAATAGTGCCTCCAATGGCTGCTGGTTTAGGAACCTTATCTGCATCCCTCAGCCCATAGCACTTCTCTGCTCCAAACCTCAATGACTGTCTGTTTCAACCGAGAAAACCCAGGTCCCTCTAGGACAGTGGTTCTCATCCTTCTGGCCCTTTAAATACAGTTCCTCATGTTGTGACCCAACCATAAAATTATTTTCGTTGCTACTTCATAACTGTAATGTTGCTACTGTTATGGATCATAATGTAAATATCTGATATGCAGGATGGTCTTAGGCGACCCCTGTGAAAGGGTCGTTTGACCACCAAAGGGGTCTCGACCCACAGGTTGAGAACCGCTGCTCTAGGACCTCCAAGGTCCTGGTCCCCCGCTAGCTCTCTTGCGCCACCACTCTCCCCGGACCCATGGCTCTGGCCCCACTGAATTCGGTGCAGTTCTTGGCACACAGAGCAGCCTGCCATGCTCCGGCCTCCAGGCCTTTGAACTTGGCTCCTCCTCCTGAAATGCCCCCTCTCCTATGTCAGGCTTCTCTTTAGAGTCAGTTGAAAGACAATGTCACCTCCTCAGAGGGTACCTCCCTGATCACACTGGATGAAATAGCCAGTGACACTTCCCCCAACACGCCCTGAATATTTGGTGAATGAAAAACAGCAGGCTGTGGGCTTCCCCCCAAAGGTCTCCCAGCTGCTGCCTGGTGGTTGTCTCCAAAGTCTGTGAGGTTTGTAGCTATGCCCACAAAGACAGTGAGCATGGGTCAGCCAGGGTGCCCACCAGTCTGTGCTACAACGCTGCGGGGAACCTCTCTGCCGCCACCCATCCTTGGGTGGGCAGGGTTCCCGCCCCAAGGGGGCAGGCTGCTGCACTGGAGGCCTGCAGTTCACAGGGGCCCGAAACATCCCGGGTGCCGTACAGACAGGAAAAGAGCTCCTTTCCCAGGGTCTTGTCACTGACCGCACCTCGCCGCCCCAAGATTTATGGATCAGTTTTGATCTGCTTTAGCCATCTGCTCTGTGACCAGGGTTCAGAGTCCTCCAAGCAAGATGAAGCATGGAGAGCATACCAGTCACACCACCCTCTCCACATCTTCCCTCCTCAAGCAGCTCCCCCCTCCACCCCAATTCCCTCTCTGAAAGGAAAGAAAACAGCTCTTGTGCCTCTAGTGTGTACAGATGCCAACAGATCTAAAGAGCAGGGGTGCCCGTGTGAGGAAGCGGTGGTCCCAGTGGATCAATAGTGCCCACCTGGTGCCAATATGCAAGTTGGAAAGGAAGATACCCCTTCCTCAAGACACTTTACCTCCAGCTCCCAGAAAATCGTCCTAATAAATAGATGAATCTACAATGCCAACAGTGAGAGTTGTGTTTACCCAAGTGTCCTGCTGTGCAAGTTATCAGAATTAAGGTAGCACCTTCACCCCAGTGCCGGGCACACCACAGGCAAACTTTGGCTTGCTCAATCAATATTGTTCATCAACATCAGGAGCCCGATGAACAGTCTGGCCCTTCCCACAATTACTAGTCATTTGCAGGTAACCTATCTTCCCAGCCTCTCTCTCTTAATCATGACATCCGAGCAAAGCCATTGCGAGTGACAAGAGGGCCCAGCCTGGCTGCCACACCACTGCCAATCACCTTCCACATGGCAGGTCATCATCTCACCCAGAGTCAGCTGGGGTAAAAGAGGGGCACGAGGCAGAGGGCGGGCTGGGGTTGGCCTGGTGCTACGACTGGCATTTTCCTTCTCCTTCAGGTTGAGGGGGGAGCTGAGTGGGGGCAGCTGGCCCAAGAAGCCAGAGTGGGGGCAGCTGGCCCAAGGCTCACTCCTCTCCGCCTCCACTAGACTCACCCAGAGCACAGCCACTTGAGACCTGCAGGAGACTCCCAGGGCTGGAAGCTGGCGGCTGAGAGGACGGACTGTTTGCATTGTTCTGTTTGTTTTGTTGAAAGAAGGGCAGTCCAGCTCTGGTGCTAAGCAGAACCACATTACTCTGGGATGATTTATTAATGGAAGAACAAGATTTAAAGCCTCGCCCTCACCGGTTTGGCTCAGTGATTAGAGCGTCGGCCTGCGGACTGAAGAGTCCCAGATTCGATCCCGGTCAAGGGCACGGTCAAGGGCATGTACCTTGGTTGTGGGCACATCCCCAGTAGTGGGTGTGCAGGAGGCAGCTGATTGATGTTTCTCTCTCATCGATGTTTCTAACTCTCTATCCCTCTCCCTCTCTGTAAAAAATCAATAAAATATATTATTTAAAAAATGACTTAAAGCCTCTACTTCCCTCCCAAACAAATATGCCAAACACTGAGGCCTCCAGGCAGATCCCACTGCCTGCTCACACCCACCAGCCACCCTTGCTCCTGCCCCAGGCCGCTAGCTGTCCCCACCTTGATGCTCCATTTCTCTCTGCCTGAAGCTGCCTGGAGAAGCTGAGGAGAGAGAACTCCCAGCGGAGGCTTTAGGGTGGTTCCTGGGATATGGAGTCCTGAACTCGTGACAGCAGATGTGGCACCAGCAGCACCGGCTGAGCCCTCTCTCTGCTCCCACCTGGCTGCACCGGCGACGTCTCCACCTCCCACCCCCTGGGCCTGCACCCTGTACCTCAGTCACAAAGGAGAGAAGACCGTGAAAGTGAGCAACAGGTGAAGAGTCAAAATGAAGCAGAGACCGGACCAGTTATGACTAGGGCTCTGAGGGGAAAGGGGGTGTGAATCTTGGCTTGAATCCAATTATTAGCAGCATGACATTGGGCTACTTACTTAGTCTCTCTTAATATGAAGCAAGAGTTACCTTATTTATGAAAAGGAAAGAATAATATTTACCTCACTGTGCCAGTCAGGGTCCAGCAGGAGACAGAAAGGATACCAGCTATTTCAACAGAAGGAATTAAATATAAAGGATTGTTGACAGGGTACAAAGTTGACAGGGCAACGGAAAGCGTAGAAAGAAACGTCTAAGGCAGTGGTTCTCAACCTGTGGGTCTCGACACCTTTGGGGGTCGAACGACCCTTTCACAGGGGTCGCCTAAGACCATCGGAAAACACATATATAATTACATATTGTTTTTGTGATTAACCACTATGCTTTAATTATGTTCAATTTGTAACAATGAAAATACATCCTGCATATCAGATATTTACATTATGATTCATAACAGTAGCAAAATTACAGTTATGAAGTAGCAACGAAAATAATTTTATGGTTGGGGGTCACCACAACATGAGGAACTGTATTAAAGGGTCGCGGCATTAGGAAGGTTGAGAACCACTGGTCTAAGGTATCACTGAGATAGCAACTGGGGAAGGTACCTGCCACTCTTGGGGCTGGGAGAGAAAAGGAGAGGATCTGAAAGTATTCAAAATTAGAAATGCAAGAAGGCTTAACACAGAGCTGGGACTCAAACCTCTGAAGAGGGCACTGCTGGGCTGGCACTCAGGTCCCTGAATGGGCATGATGAGGCTGGTTCTGAGTGTTGAAAAATAGCAAACTGGATTTGACTATGCTACTGGAATGAGCTCCAAGGCCAGGGCGAAGAGGCGTTACTGCGGAGAAACGGAAACAGGAAGCAGACATGAAGCAGCAGGTCCCTTCTCCCTCCCAAGCCCTGAGCCTCCCTCTGTTGCCCCTGTTGGCAGAGCCAAACATGAACCATCTGGCAAAGCAGAAATGTGGTATGCAGAGTCCCCATTTCAGCATCACAAAGCAGGGTATAGAGGCCTGGGTCTGGGGCTCAGAGACATTAACTTCACAAATGGCACAGTTAGGATTAAATGGGGAAAAAAAATGTGTGCAAAATGCTTAGCACAGGGCCAGCACACAGTAGAGTCTAAATAACTATTGTATTATTATTTTTTAATTATTATTATTTTATCATCATCATCGTTGTCATCATTATGATAGATAAATGGGCTTGACAATTAGGTGGAGGATAAGGCAGGCTCTGTAAAGGGTTGATTGTGAAACTGGAGATTAATTTCTGGATTCCTTTTTGGAAGTTGCATTGATTTCAAGTATAAGGTAAAGGAGGAAAATGCTATTAAATAGTAGCAAGTTGGTAAATTAGTCACGTAAATTTGATCTCCATCCCTCTTCATTCCCGCGGCCCCTGCACCAGTTCAGATTCCCTTCACCTCTTGCCTAGATTCGTTCTCCCACCTCCAGTCCATCTAAAATCACTGCTATGAGTGCAATTGAGTGCAATCGTCATTCCTACTGACTGCTGTCATCTCATTAGCCTCTCATCACCTGCAAATTAAAAGCCAAATTCCTGTGACTAGCACACTCAATGATGTGGTTTGGGAGCTGCGGAAATCCTACTTTCCATTGGATCTGGCACTGCCCTCTAGTGTGACCTCAGTTTGACCTGGGTCAAACTAGAAAAGTGAGTGGGGGGAGGGAGGTCAGGTTAGACCTAACACCTAAGGAATCTCACTTTGGATGCACTAATGTCAGCTCTAATTCAGAATGTCAACAACAGTATTAATGATTCCTTAGCCTCCCATCTGTCCTAAATCTTTCACAAGGTCCACATTGCTGTTCAGGTGATGTCCTGAGGCCCTGAGCTTATGAGGAGCTGCTCTACTCTTCCTCATTAAATTAGCAAAAACTCCCTTCCCCCTCTTTATTCTCTTTAATGGAGTCTTCTTTTACAGTTTTCTGTATCAGTCAGCAAAGGCTAAATTAAGCTGTGGTGACAAGTAACTTCAAAATCTCAATGAGTTACAATGACCATTTTTATTTCTATAGATGTGATTGTTGGCTCTGGGTCAAAGGTAGCTCTACTCCACTTGCTTTTCACTCCAGTATCTGGGCTTGTGGAGCAGCTCCTCTGAGGAACATTACTAGTTTTATGGCAGAGAGAAAAGAGAACATAGTGGGGCCTCCCAGTGGCTTGTAAAGTTTCTGTTTGGAAAGAGCATGCATCATTTCCACCATATTTTATTGGCCACAGAAAGCCACATGGTTTCTTCTAAGTTCAGTAGGATGAGATGTATGATATTTATTAGATTACTAGAAGCCTGGTGCACAGATTCATGCACCATTGGGGTCCCTCGGTCTGGACTGCGACTAGAGGCCCGGTGCACGGATTCATGCACCAGTGGGTCCCTCGGTCTGGACTGAGGGGATCAGGTCAAAACCAGCTCTCTGACATCCCTCGAGGGGTCCCAGATTACAAGAGGGTGGGTCTCGGATGACGCACCCCAGAATCATGCTCCCTCTTCTCTGGTTCTGGGTGCATCACCCGAGAACTGCTGCTGCCAAGTGACCACAGCTGGCTCAGCAGCTCCTGTGTTGAGAATCTGCCCCCTTGTGGTCTGTGCATGTCATAGCTACTGGTCGGCTTGTCACTTAGGCTTTTATATATATAGATGGGAATTTCAAGTCAAATGACCAAGCCTGACATCAGTGGTCTTGAATGCATAAAATTAATATTATGACCAATAAAACAATGTACCACATCATCCTAGTCAAGGATCCTATAAAGTTAAACCTGGATTATTAAGTCCCAGGGGATGATGAATTTAATTTAATCTGACCTCAAAGGAAGTGTTTCCACACATTCTTTTGGGTATCCTTGTCTCAAGTGTCTCCATATTATATCAACGGTGGAGTAGCCACCACGATGTTATTTCCTAAATGCTTTTATCATCTTGTCATTCTCTTGTCCAGAACCTTCAGCAGCTTCCTATTGTCAATCACTTCAAACTTAAATTCAGCAGCCCAGTGTTCAAGATTTCCATCAACTGGTCCTTCTTTTCAAATCCAACTGCATCTTAGCTCCAACTCCTCAGATCCAGCCAGGGGGCTGATGCTTATCTTCATAACTACCAAGGTTTTGATTGATGTTAATCTTTGCTTGTTAATCTTGGCCCCTCCTTCCTTTCTTTTTCAACCAGTTTATGTCCTTCGTTTTTTTAAAGAATTGTCTCAAATCTCTTCAAAAAATGTTTTTGAATAATTTTCCTCCACTCTCTACACTCCGTAAAATTCAAACTTACAGTTCTATGCTCTTGTTTTTATTTTCTGCTTCTAAAATTATTGTGCACTGCTGTGGGAAAAGACCTTGGGGATTTTTTATTCCACACTCACCACCTCCTTTGAATTTAGATATGAGGAAATTGAGACCAAGGGGGAAAATGAGGAGAAAAGTCACTAATTTATGAAGAGACTAAGTTGGGAAGGGAATTAAGTCTTCTAGATCCTTGTTACTATTCTTCCCCTATATCAGGTTGTCTCTTTTAATTTATATCTATTTCTCAAGGCAGATGATAATCTGCTTTAGGGTGAGAACATATATTATTTCTAATTCTAAGAACAACCTTGCAAGGTAGCAATTATTCTTATTTTACCAATGAGTATACCAAGGGTTATATAAGTCAAATTAAGAACCCAAGACCAAATAATCAATAAATGGCAAAGCCATGGTTCATTGAATGTTTACTGTGTACTTGAAATTGTGCTAGTTATCACTTCAAAGAAATACAATTTACTTAAAAAACAAATGCCACCCCCAGCAGGCATGGCTCAGTGGTTGAGCTTTGACCTATAAACCAGGAGATCCCAGTTTGACTCCTGATCAGGGCACATACCTGTGTTGTGGGCTTGATCCCCAGTTGGAGGCATGCAAGAGGCAGCTGATTAATAATTCGCTCTCATCATTGATGTTTTTATCTATCTCTCTCTCTCCCTTCCTGTCTGAAATAAAAAAATATATATATTTTTTAAAAAAAGAAAGCATGGGACCTGTTGTATAAAATACCTATATGAGCAGGGAATATTTACCCAAAGTGAAAAAAAAAAATCTACAAAATAAATAAATAAATAAAAATAAATGCCACAACTTCAATATAGATCATAATGAATCCTTAATGACTATTATTTTCAGGGCTATGGAAATTCATGTAGAACAGGGTGGGAGTACTGAGGGTGGTGCTATTGCATTCCTCCAGGCTTATGCTGTAAGGAGAGGAGTGCTCCACTCAAGAAAGGTATCATCTGGGTATGAGAGAGGGGCTCAGCATTGGGATCCTGGTGGCTGTTCCTTCAGCTCTCTCTCTAGAGCCACAAACCCTAGTCTCTCCTTACATGACTCTAGTCTGTTCTAGCCTTCCACCACCAGAGTCCAGGGTGAGTGTGTGTGAAGGAGGTTTTGGGCATTGGCCCTTTAAGAGGGTACCTGTCTCTCCCTGATGGACAGAATCCTTGCTGATTTTGCCTCTTCTTGGCTCTGGTACTCTGCGCTGGGAGCTCATTATGGGATTGTGACCCCACTCTCTTCATGGGAAATGGTAGCAGCTGAGAAATCCCTCCAGAATCTTAGTGACAGCCCGTGGGAGCAGGGCCACCCTTTGCAACTCCACCCTTCCTACCGTTCTCCACGTGGCTTCTTCTGTAAATCCTTGGCTATAAGACTTCTGTTCATCTAGTCTTTGGTTGGTTATTCAGGTTCACTGATCTATATTTTAGTTGTAATTCCAGTTTGGTCCTGGGAGGAAGTGAATGTACCTTCCACCTACTCTGCTACCATTTTGGATCTCCCAGGAACAAGACATGGAAGCATGGAACAGAGTGCGGAGTCTCAGAGGGAAGGCAGGGGAGGAGGTAATCAATCAAAGAACGTGTATGCGTATATGCATAATCCATAGACACAGACATAGGGTGGAGAAGGCACAGGGTAGGAGGGAGGGGTTAATGGAAGAAAAAGAGGGGTTAATGGGGGGAAAAGAGGGGCATACTTACACTCGGCAAGTATGTACTTTCAACAACCAGTGGCTGAAGCTGGTTCTTTAAAGCCATCTCTCTTTATTAACACTTTAAATAACAAGGTCCGGTGGCAACTCTAATGACTACTGTGATTTTGATACAATGATAAATGTTGACAACATTTCAAGATATCTGTAACAACTATAAAGTGATATTAAAAGTAGCTGTGATTTCACATGGCGAGAGCTACAGGCACTGCTACTATGATAGTAGTTTGTTGCCTACATTTATAATGGAAGGAAATATTTTATTTCAGTCTGGGATTAACACAAATGAAGATGCACTATTTCCCCCTTCCAAGGTGACAGACCCTCCTTTCTCCTGTTAATAGACAGAATTCAGGTTAAGAACATATATATTATAGGATTGTTTCTAAGCTGAACATAAGCTATCAATGCTCATCAGAGATTATAGATAACTACTCAGGCCATGTGGGGGTGACTCACTGTCATTCAGGGGAGCTGCCCATTAAGCTTGCTCACCACTGTAACTAGCACCTAGCGTCCTGCCTCACCATGAGTGGATGTTCAGTGAAAGTCTGTTGATTGACTTGTATGATGAAAGGATTGGAGAGACGATGGAGTGGGTCTGGACTCAACTCACTAAAGGCTCTTCCTGCTGCTCTTACATTCTGAGGCTCACTGACTTTCTGATAAATGCAGAAGGAATTCACTGAAGCCAGCTCAGAGCCCTGTGACCACAAGGAAGAGACCACAGGAGACAGTACAGGCAGGGGATGGAGCAGCCATGCAATGCAACAGGTGTGGCATGGAGTGGGGTTCAAAGCTCTGTCATGAGTTGTAACTGTTCCTGAGATAAAGATCCAGATCGGAAAATGGGAATGCTGCATCTGATGACTACAGAGGGTAACCAAGGGGCAGAGAAGCAGCTGAGGCTGCCCACCTGTTTCTTCTGCTCAGTGTCCATCAGCATGGACACTGAACAGGAAATTCCTTCATCAGGACCCTGTCTCATCACGCTCTTGATGAGGAGATCATTTGTAAGCTTAGAGTCTTTTTGTATTTCTGACAAGTGTCACTAACTGAAAGTGTTCACTGAGGATGTCCCCTAATCTCTACCACCTAAAAAGGGAATAAGAGAGAGTGAATTCACACAGCCTTGTGAAGTTCCTGGCAGGACTACATGTTAGAAACTAAGACTGTAAAACAATTGTTATGTGAATAACAGTTGTATAAACTAGACACAGATAAATACCTTTATTTCAATAGAGACATTTACTCAAGTTAACCCTTTTGTAGGGGGGGAATTCATGTATAAAAAAGTATTAAGAAAAAATGGCTCTCATTTATTAAACATGCTTACCATGCATCAGGTACCTAAGTAATTTTATCTCATTTAATCCTCACAGTAACCCAGGGTGCATTACTAGCCCCTATAGTGGGTTGAATGTGTCCCACCAAAAGATACATTCATGGGAACAAGATCATGAATATGATCTTATTTGGAAAAGAGTCTTTGCAAATATAATTAAGTTAAGGATCTTGAGATTAGATCATCCTGCTGGATTATTCGGGTGGGCCTTAAACCCAATAAGTCGCCTCATAAAAGAGAAGACACAGACAGAAAAGAAGAAACACGGTGGAGAAGGCCATATGAAGACAGCATTGGAGTGATGTATCTACAAGTCAATGCCCTTGAAGTACGTCTGAACACTAAGGATGGGCAGCCAGCAGACGCTAGGAGACAGATATGGAAGGAATTTCCCTCAGAACTTTCAGAAGGAACCAACCCTGCCAATATGTTCATTTTGAATTTCTGGTCTCCTGAACTGTGAAAAATAAATTTCTGTTGTTTGAAGCCTTCCGGTTCCGTCCAGGATCTATGCAAAGCTCTGAGACTCAGGGAGCTGTACTAATCTAAAACTGTTCTAAAATATTAAATTAAATATTTTAATGAAGGAAATATCAGTACGTCGCCTCACAGTGTAATAAAAATTTAGACCAGTGCTTAGCAAATTGTAAGGGCCATTGTTCTCTATTATTTGAGGGGTATTATAAGGACCAAGAAATTCATATTTGCAATGTTGCATGAAATAGGCCAAATGATTTTTTTTTTCAAAAGTAAGATGATGCTCTATTTGTAAAGTAAGGTTGTGAGAAATGTTATTGTAACTGTGGTTTTTGTCTCACTCCAATGCTAAGTAAAGCCAAATACAGTCCCTAAACATTTTTTTATATCTTGATGTTTTTTGGTTTATAGATTTTCAAACTGATTTCTGACATCCATTCTACTACCTGCATATAGTTCAAAAGAATAAACTAGCTTCCTTATCTGAGAAACATGGGGAAAAAATCTTGAAAATATAGCTTTAAAACATATCTTCATGGTTTTGGGTTTGTTTTTTTTTCTAATCTGCTACTGGGATAACTTTTTTAAAAAACACACACCTGTATCATATTTTACTCTTTCCTTGGAAAGTAAAGTAAAATGAGTTAGTGACTCTTTGCGATGTTGACATCCCACAAGATAGACAAATGACCTGTTTTTCATATAGTTGTTTAGATTCCCACCTCAATGAAATAATAAGGCTCTTATTGTTAGAGAATGACATCAAACTGATCATTATAAGAAGTGAGGCTTTTCAAGAGAAGAGAATCAAGCAGATTGTTCTTGCCTTGCCTCCCTCTGTGCTCCCAATAGGCTTGAGAACGCAGGGAAGAAAACAGGTTTGGAACAGAATGCTGCACACTTTCTCACCTGAAGAGATGCTTGCTACCCAAAGAAGAGAATCTGCTGTCATAAGGGGCCTACTCTTCTAGCCCTTCTGGGAGCAAGAGGGGTTGATTGATAGACAGATGGGAGCTGGAGGATGGGCTGTTGTACCAAGTAAGGAACCCGCAAAGGGCAGACTCCGGCTGCTATGGAGTCCTCTGCCCAGGGGAGAGTGTGCCATAGCAATGTACAGCCGCCCTTGGAATCCACTTCACAAGAGAACCCGGCCTGGGTCATTCAGCACTAGCACTGTAATATCTGGGCTTTTTTCATAACCAAGGTCAAGGTGTGGAGTCTGAGTTTAGAGATTTATAGTGAGTCATCAATACCCCCAAGTGTTCTCTCTGAATTATCATCTAAACAGAGCTGTCCTGTGGACTTCCCTTAGAAACAATATGTCCTCCAGGAAAGTCCATCTTGATAGGTTTTTAAATTGGATCATGTACTTTAAGTACATCAGGAAACAAATGAATTCACATTGGATTTTCTTAAGAAATTTGGTTACAATTTTTGAATTTAATTCTTGGTCTCTGACAGCAGGCTAGGTAAAATTTCATAAAGCTTTCAGTATACCTATTCTCTTTTGTAGCACTTTTTAACTATGTTAGGTACAAATGGATCCAGAGATGCTAATGAGTACATGAAGAAAAAAGGCTTCCCCTAAGCAAATGCTTGCTTAATTGTTACACAAAGATACATACTTCTCTTCACTGAGGGGCTTCTTAATGTGTTTAATAGGTTAATGTGCATTGTGAATTTCTGATGGGGGTATTAATGGTCTACATTAACTATAGCATAGGGACATTTCATTTTCAGGGCAAGGATTAACAGCTCTCTTCAGAACACAGTTTGGGAAATAGTATTGATACATTATTATCTAAAGTCCACACTTTATTCAGTGCTCTTCCTCCAGTGACAGACATTAAAATAAACCATTCTATTGGTGGAGATAATATTTCAATCCTGTCTTCCTAATTCTGATTGCCTAAAGTTTAGGCCCTAACACATTTCAA
Source organism: Myotis brandtii (assembly GCF_000412655.1). Classification (NCBI taxonomy): domain Eukaryota; kingdom Metazoa; phylum Chordata; class Mammalia; order Chiroptera; family Vespertilionidae; genus Myotis; species Myotis brandtii. The sequence goes on along the minus strand of NW_005354385.1, from coordinate 12,649,224 downwards.
AATGAATTTACACTGGGCAACGAATGTCCAATAACCCACCAAGGTCTGTACTAAGCCCAGAGCTGACAACTCCATTTTCCATGCTATTGGGCATTACTCTATTGATGCCCAAGGAATCATAGTTTCATCAATGTATAAGGGAATACTTGCCACAAAAATTCCCAAAATATTTGCAACTAAGCAATTTTTTTTCTAACAAAAATGTTCATTATATTTTGGTTGGGATTTTAAAAAACTTTGAACGCCTTCCTATGAAGAAAACTATTGTTCACTACTTTAGTACATGTTGAAACTATTGTTGAACCATTCGCTGCACTGTGCAGCGGTTGAAAAAACCCTGTTACACTTTCCTCAGCCACTGGCGCAAGGATGGGGTCATCTGCACGCACAGCTCCACCCTAAGTAGTTCTAAGACGACAGGTTGCAGGACAGGCAGGTGGTTTTCATACTCCCTCAAACAAGTCTCTCACATCTCACAGCTCCGGGGAGCCACTGTTTGCCTGATGAAAATTATGCCAACAATATGTAGATTCATTACTTCTGTTGTATAAAAATCCAACATACCATCTTTAATTAGATGACATCAGAGTTTGCTTTTAAAGGCTTTTCTTCTTTCATTCAGTTCTTGAGACATCAGGAGGTAAATGACACTTTTAATAGCTTGTTAGAATAATTTATTGTTTAGCCTTTAAAACGATTAGGGTGTTTGCATCATGCTCAATCCTTTTCCCTGTTTGATTCTGTGTAAACTGGCTGATCAGATTCAGTGAGTGGGCATCAGCAGCAATCAGAAAAGTCCATAAAATGGCCGTTTGAAAGTAATAAATCCTCCTCATATCTCCTCGAAGGTATTCCTCAGACATAATTATTGGCCACCATTTCCCCCAGCTTTTTAAAGAATAACACTCTCCCCCTGGCCAGGTAGCTCAGTTGGTTAGAGCATCATCCTGGTATGCCAAGGTGGTGTGTTCCATCCCAGTCAGGGCACATACAAGAATCAACCGATGACTGGGTAAATAAGTAAAGGGTGTCCCAAAATTCACGCAAGAAGTAATTTTGATAGAAAACACAGATTTCTAATTAAAAATTGTAAATTTTTTATTTATTCATAAAGTATACAGTATAGGGTTATGTATGAAATAGCATATCGGGTAAATGGCTTCCACAGCTTTGCTGGCACATACGCACTCTTTTGTTAAAATTTTCCATGACCGTTTTTGCATAACTGTGGCTGAATTTTGATGAGGCTCATTTTCATCTTGATGGCTTGGTTAATC
>NW_005354385.1:12611994-12647738 GCF_000412655.1 Myotis brandtii | reverse complement strand
CTGTGTTTTCTATCAAAATTACTTCTTGCGTGAATTTTGGGACACCCTTTAGAATGACAAAGTCAACATCTCTCTCAAAAATCAATGAGTAACATTAAAAAAAATTTTTTTTAAAGCATAACAACCTTCCATACTATTATATCCTTAAAGTAAAAAAAAAATCTGAAATTCTTCCACTATGCAAGGATTTATTTTTAAATATACCCACCTCTTCTACTTTCTTACCAAGTGACCTGATGAGGGACAAATTTTTTTAAAAATCTGTTAGGAAGACCCCTTTGCTACTGAAATCGACCCAGTCTACCAGTGCAACTAGAGAGAAACATTGGACCATGAGGCTTTTCTGTGTTTTCTTTTGCTCTCCAAATGCCAAGTCATGGAGAATCCCTAAACAGAGATACCAGCTAGCTGGACTGAAGGAGTGTTAAGGACACAAGCATGTATATAGTCTCATCACACAGCACTTGTCTGCATAGTTCCACCCTTTCCTGTTCTGCCATAGAACACCTTTTACATTTATGACTCCTTTTACAGGACTCCACAGGTCATTAGAGTTGACTAGATCTCACTGTCACAAGTATGATAAATAGAGACTAGATGATGTGTTTCTGACATGTCCAGAGAAACCTGTGAGTGTCGATGGGGTTATCAAGTAGGGGCCTCCATGACTCTGGACTCCTGAGCCCTTGATTGCTCTTTCCCTACAAGCAATCCACTGGAAACGCTGTCAATATTAGAATCCAACCACTCTTCGCCATCTTCCTTGTCCAAGCCTTTATCATCTCTGGCCTCAACTGCTGAAATAGCCTCTGATAGACCTACCAGTTTCCATCCTTGCTGCTTAGAGTGATCCTTTCAAAATATATGCTATGGCATGTCCACCAAAACCCATAAAACTTTTCTTCTCAGAACACAAGTCCAGAGTCCTGAACATGGCCCACAAGGCTCTCCTGACAAGCTCCCTACTGCCCTCTTGCCTCTCTGGATTGTCTTCTGTTATCTCCTGTGCTTACCCACTCCCTCCACCAGCCTCATCGACCACCCTGCTTGTCCTCAAACACTCTCGCTAGGAGTCCTACTTGTCCCCAAACACTCTCCAGAGAGCCATGCGACTTCCTCCCTCACTTCCTTAGGATGCTGCCTAATGCCACTTTATCAGAAGTCTCTCTGGCCATCCCATCTCGGTCACTCACTGACTTCTTACTATTCTTTATTTTTTAGCATTTATTACTTTCTGACATCTTTATTTGTTTGGGTGTTTATTATCTGTCTCTGCCACAGATTTTTTTAATTGATATATTTTTTAGAGAGAGTGGAAGAGGAAGAGAGAGAGAGAGATTTGTTATTCCATTTATTTATGCATTCATTGGTTGCTTCTTGTATGCCCTGACCAGGAATTGAACCCTTAACCTTGAAGTATTGGGACAATGCTCTAACCAACTTAGCTACCTGGCCAGGGCAGACTTTGTTGGTTTTAATCCATTTCTGTTCCCAAAATAGTGCCTAGGATATTGCTGAATGAGTGAGTGAGTGAATGAATGAATGAATGAATGAATCAGAGTTCATTTTTACCACAAATACCATTGCCCATTGCAGTCCCAAAAGTAAGAGATGGTGCTCATCAGAAAAACAAATATTTGCTTTAAAACAAGGAATCCTAAGCCCTGGTTAGGCTGTCTGAATGATCTTTTAAAAAGAAAAGAGGAAATAATGCTTAGCATGCTGCAAATGAGCAAATCCCTTTGCAATCAGTTTTTCCATTTGTTCCTGTGGACCTCCTGCCGTGGCATACCATTTGCTTTTTAGATAAGGAAATAGGGATGTAAAGAGAGTGCAGTTCTCAGAATCAAGTCTGAGTAAACTCTCATTCACTGGTACTTTACAGAAAAGCTCATCTCTGGGCTTATTCCACACACTAAAGGACAGAAGGAGCTCAGTTCTTGTAGACTTCAAGGTCATCTCCGGAACCTGGGTCAGCGAGTTTCTCAAGCCGGACAGACGTACAGGATTTGCATCAGACTTGCCAAGTGAGAACTGTCCTTCTTAAACTTGCAGTGTGACTGACTACTGAGCTCCAAAGTGGGTGGAGGGCCAGGACTTAATCTTGAGTCACCGCTGAGCCACAGGAAATGCCTGTGACTGCCCTCTCCTGGACTCAACCCCAGGCCTGGCTCCCAGGCAGGGCCTCATGCTTTGTTTCAAGTTTGTTTTTAAGAGATATGTACCGGACTTAAACCAGAACAAGAATAAAAAAGATTGTATGATCCAGGACCACATTTCCGTCTCATTTTTGTGGTGAATAACCCACAGGATGAACAACAAACAAACCAAGAAGGAGACAGCTAGATACAGAGCTGGAGCTGGAACAAGGGGTCTGGAGACTGGGAGACATGCATTTACGGGTTCCTTGGAGAATGTCACTTCTTGTTGACAGCTGCTTTATGGTTCTACAAACATCTTTTATCTACTAGGAGGCAGTTTGCGTGGTAATGCAGAGCTCAGGTTGGAGGGAGGGATCTGTTTCCAGGGCTCTGCTGCCTGAGCTGCAGTGTGACCTTAGGCAGGTAAGGTAGCCTCTTGTGCCTCAGTTTCCTCATCTAGTAAATGGAGATAAAATAGTCCCTACATCATAGGCATATCATGAGATGAAAGAGGGCAACGCTAATAAATGTTTAACCGTGCCTGGCACATGAGAAGTGCTCAATAAAACTAACTACAATAAACTAGAATCCTGAGTAAAATCAGAGGAGAGATTTACCATGAAACAGATGAAACCTCAGTTCAGTCCCCTAGCTTGCACAGGTGCCTGTGAGTGGCTGGGAGCCCAGGTGAAGATGGAAAGCCAGAGTACCATCAGGAAGGATTTCTAGGTAACCATTTCTAGTGAATTGCTTAAGATGATATCAAGTAGAAAGGACCTGGAATCTCTAAGACTTCAGTAATTTGTTGTCATAGAATTTTTCTTTCTCATTTTAAATAAATATACACTTTCATACATAATTTATTTCCAATTTGCATTCCTTTTTTAAACGAAAGGATTTTTTAATTAAAAATTTTTTTAATTACAGTTTACATTCAATATTATTTTGTATTAGCTTTAAATGCACAGCATAGTAGTTAGCAATCATTTACTTTACAAAGTGTTCCCCCTTATATTTCCAGTATCCAACTGGGAACTTACATAGTTGTTACACTATTATTGACTATTTTTCCTTTGTTGTACTTTGCATTCCCATGACTATTTTGTAACTACCAATCTGTACTTCTCAATCCTTTCACCTATTTCATCCATTCCACCAACACTCCTCCCCTCTGCCAATCTTCAGTCTGTTCTCCGTATCTTTAAGTCTGTTTCTGTTTTGTTTGTTTATATTGTCCTTTAGTTTCCACATATAAGTGAAATCATATGATATTTGTCTTTCTCTGACTGACTTATTTCACTTAGCATAATGGTCTTTAGGTCTATCCATGTTGTCATAAATGGTAAGATTTTTGTTCTTTATTTATGGCTGTTTATTATTCATATTTTTTATTTTATTTTTCTTAAAGAAGAACCTTTAACATTTCTTGTAATATTGGTTTGTTGGTGATGAACTTGTCTAGAAAGCTCTATATATGTCCTTCAATTCTAAATGATAGCTTTGCTGGGTAGAGTAATCTTGGTTGTAGGTCCTTACTTTTCATCACTTTGAATATTTCTTGCCAATCCTTTCTGGCCTGCAAAGTTTCTGTTGAGAAATCAGCTGACAGTCTTATGGGAGCTCCCTTGTAGGTAACTAACTGCTTTTATCTTGCTGCTTTTAAGATTCTCTCTTTGTCTTTAACCCTTTGCATTTTAATTCTGATGTGTCTTGGTGTGGGCCTCTTTGGGTTCATCTTGTAGGGACTCCCTGTGCTTCCTGGACTTGTATGTTTATTTTCTGCATTCCTTTTCTTAAAGATGGCCTCCTAAACCATATAATATTCAGGCCTCACAAAATCTGGATATATCTCAGAATGGTATAATTAAATCTTTACCATAATCCTGAAAAGTATATATTATCACTGTTTCACAGTCTGAAAACTAAAGTGCTGAGAGATAAATGCTATTTCCAAAGATATACAGTAGGACCTGGCAGGGCTACAATTTGAACCCAGGTCTTTCCACATACAAAACTGGGTGAATATACTTAATGCCAATTAACTATAACTGAAAAATGGTTATAATAATAAATGTTATGTTATATATATTTTGCCACAATAATAAAAAAAAAAGGCAAACTCCAGAATGTTAGGCTTAGGCCATAAAAATTTCTCTAGTATTTAACACATTGTGAGCATCATACACCAAGGTGATAGAAAACTATTGCACACCCTTCTTTAAAAGAATTATTCTGAAGGTCTTGAAATATGAAACAAGGTATCACTTCCAGATTCTGTGCTTCCCAAGTTACACCCACAAGCTGTAGCATCTACAAACAATCCACTGTGTGGCACTTCACATATAAAGTTACATCAGGGCCAAATGCACCCATTTCCACTATCTTTTAGCTACTCTGTCAGAGACATTTTCATGAAAAGACAACAGGAGGTAGACTTGTCACCAGTACTTGAAATAAAGCAGGTTAACACAGCAATGCCATCCCAAGACCTGATAGTCATTACTAAGGTCGCCAGGGTTTGAACTGGCTCCCAGCCAGCTTGACTCAGTATTTACTCTCCCAGAGGTGTTTTGAGATGTTCTGGAGTTGGCCCAGCTGGGCCTAAGATTGTCATTCTCTGATGTGGATGAGTGACAGGGTCCTAGAAAGACCAAGTCAAAACACAGTGACTCAGATGGGCTCACATGGCTTGCTGAAGTCAGGATTCCACCGAAGGCAGCCCATTTCTAAATCTCAGAAACCAAGGCCAGCTGAAGGGCAGAGTGCGAGAGGTGCTGCTTCCCTATCTGTGAAGTGCTCTATGAGTCCGCCTTCCCCCATTTCAGACCCTTTGAAAAGGGTCGGACCCTCAAATAGATGGAAGCATGCTGCCTTATGGGCCTGAGCAGCCTATCTGAAAATATAGATGGTGTGACTTGGGATCTCTTCATTTTAAGGAACATAGAGACTCCTTCAACCACCCACAAATGATGATAATTTTTTGTAAGAATACACCTTGCTCTAAAAGAGACAGGATGCTGGGGAAACCCAGGAAGAGCCAGGCCTTGGGGAGATCCGATCTGGAGGGGCAATTAGGGTCCATGGCAGCTCTTGACCTGGGCCATGTTCTGTCCCCTCAACAGAGTGAGTGTGTGGGTCTGACTCGAGCACTCCTCAGTTCATGGGGCTCAGGGGCCCTTCCTTCTCCACTGCTTTGACACTCTCCACCCACCACCTCATCGACTCATCATAGCTTTCCTCTGCCCGGGGTTCTGTCTCCTTGTAGCTGCAGATTCCTCCCAACACTGCCTCGCTCCTGAAGCATTATGTTCCCTCTAAACTCATGTCCTCTCTCAGCCAGCTTCAGCCCCCATGACCAAACCCCTGATTTTGGTCTGTATTTTCCAGCTCAAGTTCCATCCATATACAGAAACAGAGGTAATTAATCTGGTTGACTTGGCTAAGGGGACACCGTTTTTCTTCCGGTGCTGGGGTGCTGGCCACTCCTGGAACAATAGGAGCAGGGACAGGTACTTTCCAGGAGAGGGCACCAGGCATCACATCTTCAGGAAGCAAGAATGTTTCCCCTGTGCCTTTTAGCTGGTACAAATTATCCAGCGCGGTGCCAAGGGGAAAACACCGTGGGTGGATGTTTAATTGTAGCATTGCTGTACTCTGTATTTTCTCTTAAATTCAGCTGCTTCTCTGCACCCTGCATTTTAAGCTTTCATCACCACCCAAGTGGGAAGCACCTTTTCCCTCTCCTAATTGCATTACGTACCTTCGAAAACCAGTTATTCATCTAATCACTTATAAACTTAATATTAATGGAGTACGTGTTTTATAACAGGCAAAATTGTAGATAATGAAGACTTAAAATTCATCCACGTACTTGATAAATAGTAATTGAATACTTACAAAGTACAAGCATTAAGCTGCTTGCTGGGAATATAAAGATAACTAAGACAGTCCCTGCCTGATACCAAGTAAAAATACAATAGATGCGTGTTGAATAAATAAATGCCTTAAAAGACCTCACAGCCTAGTGGGGGGAGAGGCCAGGATGTAGACACTTACAAGGACAGTGAAAAGGGCTAGCTTGGGGAAAGCCTCCTGGAAGAGAAGCCTGGAGAGACCATGAAGTTCTGTGTGGGGGAAGACCCAGTAACATCTACACTGAGACTTACATGGTGAGTTGAGTTAGTCAAGTGAAAGGAATAAAAAGGCAAGAGCGTCCAGGCAGCACAAATGGTGGGTGCAAAGGCTTGGATGTGGGGGAGAGGCTGCAACTGGGCTGGAGAGCAAATAAAGCAGTGCCCTTGTTATTTAGGGACTGGATGGAATTCTGTACTTGGAATAGCACAAGGTCCCCAGTTTAGCAACAGGGTCACATTGAGTGTCTGGAGTTCCCTGGGACCTTGTTGTTGCTGCCTGCACCCAGTTGGAGATGGTCTGACAGTGGGATATATCACATTTAAAATAAAATTCACGGTCAAGACTACATACAATCTGATCTCTGCCTCTCGATCTAACCTCATTTGATTATGCTCTGTCTCTCGTCTTGCCCTCCACTGTCCTTGGAAATGCTCAGCACGAGGCTGTCTCAGGGCCTTTGCACTTCGTTGCCCAAGTCATTTAGGGATCTGTTAGGTGTCAATTGAGCAGAGAAATCCTCCCTGACTATCCTAAACGCAGTAACTCACCCTTCCTATCCCTCTTTCCTTTTACCCAGCTTTATAATGTTCATAGCCTTATCACTGCCTGATTTTAAGAATCTTTCTCTCTATTACTGCTCCCCAGCCTGGAATATATGTTTTATGTCTCAAGAGCTTGGCTTTGTTTACTTGGCTTCTTCTAGAACAATCCTTGGCACAAAGTAGATGTTCAATAAATATTTGTTGGATGAATCAATGAATGAAAACTAATACTAGATACAAAAATGGAGGCAATATCAGGGACACAGATAACTTGTGTAGCGATCTTTGTTCTTCAAGCTAAATCAACTTAATTCATAGGACTGTATTTTTCTCCCAAAAGGCATACTTCCAACTCTTTCATAATTCTGTGTTCTCTCTACAGGATTGTTGCCATGTTCTTCTAGGTTCTTGTGTATGATAGAGTTCAAAGCCTTCTGAGAAGAACCTGTAATTAGTTTTCCTCTTTTCATAGGTTTCATGTGCTTGCTTAGAAATGCACTTTAAAAAATTAAATTTATTGGGGTGACATTGGTTAATAGGATCATATAGGTTTCAGGCGTAGATTTCTATGTTACAAGATCTGTATATTGCACTGTGCACCCACCACCCAAAGTCAAATCATCTTCCTTCACCATATGTTAGGACAGCCCCTTTCACCGTTGCCCCCCATATCTGCTCCACCCTCTTCCCAGAACATAAGCCACAAAGAAGCTTAAGTTCAGTTTGGAGAGAAAGTGAATATTTTATTATTACCTGTTTGTAGTCTCTACACATCCAAAATGTCCTCTTTTTAAAATATATATATATATTTTTATTGATTTCAGAAAGGAAGGGAGAAGGAGAGAGAGATAGAAACATCAATAATGAGAGCGTATCATTGATCGGCTGCCTCCTGCACGCCCCACAGTGGGAACTGAACCCACAGCCCCGGCATATGCTTCCACCCGGACTTGAATCGTGACCTCCCAGTTCAAAGGTCAACACTCAACCACTGAGCCACGCCGGTTAGGCGCAAAACATCCTCTTGAATACATTAGGAAAATATATGAATCACCCTCATGAATTTAGCCATGGCTTGTATGAATTTTAAGTTTGTCACTATTTTGTTCAACAAATAAATACCTCCTATGCTCCACGGGGTGAGCTAAAAGCTGGGACAGTACACAACCAAGAGCACTTGGTTCCTATCAGGAACGACTCAGAATCTTGGGCATCAATGTTTCAGTTTCCACTATTGTTATTTTGAGACTAATTCTGGTCTAATTTGATTTTATTATACTTATCTAAAATATTGTTTTTAAAATAAGATTTCTATACTTATATAAAAAAGTATCTTCCATCCAATGTGAAAAACAAGGGAGCATAATGTTTTGCTTTCCTTAGCCTGCCCTCTAAATTGACTGTGAAATGGTTTCTATTTTTCAGAATTTATTTCAATCCTCTGCAAAGGATTTAAAATGGAATACAAAAATCTCAGGTATTTTTCTTTAGCTCAATTTTTTAAACCCTCCTTACCTATAACTTACAGATTTGTGTTTCATTTATCATCTTTACTGTTTTTCTTTAAAATTATTTTAGAAACAACTTTAAAACATTTCAGTTGCTCTTTTGACATTTCACTGATCAATATTTCTCTGAAGGTACTGACTTTCTCTAGGATGCAGAGAGACTAGTAGAAATTACACAAAAATTTCTACTGAATGAATTTCTCCACCTTCTTGGTGATTGTACACCTGCTTTCCTTATAAGGAGAACAAGGAAGTAAAATCATGTTGAAGTTGCTCTTAAGCACAGCTTTTCTTCTTTACCTGTCCAGGTAGCCTCTGTTTTCATTTGTCTTAATGAAAACTTTTTTATTTACATCTCAAGTTTCTTTTCAAAGCAGTGTAAGTAGTATTCAACATTTTACACTTCGAGGAAAAAAAGACTTTAACGATGTTCAGCTTTGGTCTTGTAACGCTGAAGGTAATTCATTTTTTAATCTGTTTGCACAGCGAGAACTGAAACGAATGGGGATTGAACTGCTTTGCCTGTTCTTTCTATTTCTAGGAAGGCACGATCACGTACAAGGTAAGACCTGAGCTCTCCGATATATTGCTTTCGTGGTATGCTTGACAAACCTGTCATTTGGTTCAGAAACGCGATCTGAAGTCATTTTTTATTTAACCGGTTTGATTGCTTTCTTGCCATTGAGTGAACACTTTAACAAATTACAGGCAGACGCGGGACTGTTCCACAGTATATGCTCTAGGCTAAAGTAAATAAATACAAAGGTTGCATGGGCACTTTAATGAGGAGAATTAAACAGCATTACTACACAATAGGACTTCTTAATACATTTGTGACAACTATTTTGTTAACTGTACTAGCTGGTTTGTTTTTTTTTTAATACAACAAGAGTAATGACCTTGAGAGAGAACAGGGATTTATTTAAAAACTAAAACTATAGTACATTTAAGAGAGGAATATTTTTAAATAGGTGCAAATATTTTTTTTAAAATTAAAGTGGATAATAATGAATGAGGACAGTAAATGATGATTTTATATTTGTGAACATTGGAATATTTCCTATTTTAAGAATAAAGAGAATGATCATTTTGGGATAATAAGACATACATATTTTCAATGTGGTTGATGTCAAATATAAACTTTATCAATTGGTAACATTTTGAGGACTGATCTTTGAAGACAGAAATAAACTTGGCTATTGCTTCGTTCAAGTACTTTAAGAGCCATAAGCCTGGAAAGTGAAGTGACTGAGAGGGTGCTGAATCCCTGTGTTTTGCTGGGTTTAAACACAGGTGGCTGTGCCATGGGAGGTGCAGAGACCTGCGGAGACTGTTTGCTCATTGGACCTCAGTGTGCCTGGTGCTCTCAGGAGGTAAAACAAATGACCTCAACGTGATTGTAAAAGCCTCAGTTACACTTACATTAATGCCATCAATGATGTTCTGACTGTGTCCTGCTCTCTGTGGGGTTAGAGGAATCAGAGAAACCTAGGAGGGAAAATGTGAGCATTAGTAGATGGATCAAAGTAGTCATTGCTGTGATTACTTTCAAAAGCAATTTGCAGAGGGAGTGAATGTCAAATTCTTCAGAAAAATATTTAACTCGGGGTCCGTTATTTCACCTGATTCCTCCCCTTATATTAAAGCCAATTCTAACTGTTCACCGGTCAAATGCCATCAGAGGTCATGGAGATGGTATTTTCTAATGTTAAAAATATATTTGACTTCAGTACCATAATTGTAGTCCACCTGTGAATCGGGATCCATTCTGAAACATTGCGAGATTCTAAGAGAAGTGTTCTAGGTTTGGGTTAAACTTTACTATTCAGACATTACCCAGTTCTTTTAAACATTACATTTTCATGAGCTTGGTGACTGTACCACAATGACCAAGCCCCAAAATAGCATTCCTTCTCTGTTCAAATGGAAAAGTATGTGGAGGTAGTACAAGGACTAGGGGATGTATTATAAGCCAGCCTGAGTCAATGCCTCCTGTGACACTAGAGAGCAACCTATAAATGATTCTTGATAAAAACAACAAAAAAAATCTGCTTAGCTTTTTCTGGATTTAGAACACTGCGCTACTGAATCTCATAAAGAGAATCTAAACACAAATCAAAACATACTAACGCCAAGTTCAGCAAGGACTGGTAGCATGCTCAAGGGGAACCAACCTGGACCCCTCACTCAGACCAGGCTAGAACTGTTCAACTCGCCTCCCAGGCTGAATGTAAACCCGTGGAGGAGGGCTTCAGGGACCCCAGAGTGAAAACCAAGCTCATGCCCCCTACCTCTTGACTGATGAGGCACAAACAAAAGTGCAGTGCGAGGGAATTATGCTTTTTCTTTTCTTCTTTGTATTAAGTTTATTGGGGTGATATTTGTTAGTAGAATTATATAGGTTTCAGGGGTACAATTCTATAATACATCATGTGTCTATTGTATTGTGAATCAAGTTTTCTTCCATCACCATATCCCCTTTTGACCCTCTCCTACCTTCTCCCATTCCCCTTGCCTTCTGGTTATCACCATACTGTTGTCTGTGTCTGTGAGCTGTGTGTGCATGTGTGTGCATGTGTGTGTGTGTTTTGCTTAATTCCTTTACCTTTTACACCCAGCCCCCGGGATTATGCCTTTTTGAGCTCGTGTATGAAGAGTAGGTTTGAGAATATACAAAGAAGGGAAAACCCACATTTTTTTTACATTGACTCCCTGAAAAAGACAATATTAGTTTCCTACCAGAGACGTAAAACAACAAATCAGTCTAACAAACTGTTCACTCTGGAATTTTTATTTCAATGCATCTTTTAGCACTCATTTAAGAGAGCTTCTTAAGTTACTACTGATAGCTTTACCTGGGGATGATACTTGGTAGTCAGTTATTGTCAAATTTTAAGGCCAGATTATTCTAAAAGATTACTCTAATGGTAGCAGTTATATCAGCTGAGGCAGTTGGAACAAAAAGTAAATTAGGCTTCTTCTTAGAACATATAGAAGAATAGCTTCTATGATTAATACCAGCTCTAGTCTTTTGGCAAAGATAGTAATTATAGGTGGTAGCAGTGACATGTTGAGAAGGGTTGCGAGGCCTTGTCCAGCCACTGTTTACCTTGGATACATCACAGAAAGTTAGTTTGCTACCCGTAGCCTGGTGCCTCAAATATGCACAGGCTTGACTGATATAGAACGAATTACAGTCTCAAAAATCAATTTCAGAAGGAAAGTTTCCTAGCTGGTGAAACAGCAAGAGTGGCTTAGAATTCTAAGGAATGAGAACAACAATATGAGCATTGGTTTGCCTCTTTCCAAGCATAAGAGTCAATGGGCCTCAAGTTTGACTGCTTAGAGCCTCACAAGTTCTTTCCAGGTAAGACAAGTATTTATCCTTCCACTCCTTCTGCCTTTTTGCTGGGAATCCCTGGCCACATGTCTTCCTGGAAACACTCATCTCACTGCCTCCTGCTACTCGGCTGAATCAGAGCTACTGGGAAATTCCCGAGTCTTATACACAAAAGCACTCTATTCTCTCTCATTTCATTTCCCCACTTCCAAATCTTGGGAAAAGTTCTAAAAGATCTTAAATTGAATACTTTAAGACACTGAGTTTAAAGTCCCCAAGAGGTTAACTTTAATGAAGTACTACTGTAACGTAAGGGTGATGCATCCATGTATTAAACCAGGACAGAGAGCTAGATAAAGCAATGTAGGAATCCACAGAAAAAGGTCACTGGATTTGGCATTAGACACACTGAGAACTTGGACAATCCTAGGATTCCACAAACCTCCAGGTCATCTGTGAATTTATCACAAATGATATTTACTGCATTATCTGACTCATCTATCTCACGATTCTGGACATAGCAAAGGAAATTTGAAAAATAAGCATTTTATACAACCAAAACAAATTATTAGGTAAATTCACTTGAATATAATAAAAAGAAGAATGCAATTTTACTCTGAATTTTAGTGGCAAAATTCTCTGGTTATTCTGCTATAACTTAATTTTAGACATACAATCAATAGCAGGGATATGACATTCTGAGTATGGCAAGATGCCTAACTAGTAAAGCAAGCAAAATAAAATTGTATCTTACAAAAATACAGATTTGTCTTTTTCTTTTTACTGTTTTTCTTTTTTAGAATTTTACCCAGCTACCTGGAGTTGGTGAAAGGTGTGATACTCAAGCAAATCTTCTAGCTAAAGGATGTCAAGTAAACTTCATCGAAAACCCTGTCTCCCAAGTAGAAATACTTACAAATAAGCCTCTCAGTGTAGGCAGACAGAAAAATAGTTCCAACATTGTTCAGATTGCACCTCAAAGCTTGATTCTTAAATTGAGACCAGGTATGTTATGATTGACATGAGCATTAGATCATGTAAAAATATCTAAGATCACATGGTAATATCACTGTTCTGCTCAGATACCTTGTACCACATATTACAATACCATTGTTTATTATTTCCTTTTCCCATTCTTAAGGAAATAGAGAACTGCTTTTCTTTATTCATATTGGTCACTTGTACTCCAAATGTGTCACTAAAAAAAGCCTTATCTAATAGGAGCATTTGAATTGCTCAAATGTTGTTAAGGTTTCCCTCACATTTCTTCAAGAGTTGTAACGTAGCTTTAAACTCCTTTTCATTTTGCTCTCCTTTTCTAAAAATACAAAAAAAATCAGCTTATCTCCCATCTAAATGGATGCTAGTCCTCCCAAGGAGATATAAAATATCCTAACTCTCACCTCCTTCAGTAGCTCTAAACACACTGCTGAAAGATTAGCATGGGCTCATTCATTTATAAACTTTGCCACTTCGTTTATGAAATCTTTAGTATCTTCAGTAACTTCTTATTGAAATGAAATAGGCAGCTAGCCTAGTGATTGGCTAGTCACAAACATGTCTCAATGCATATTTATGGGCTCGCTTTTCTTGCTTGGTATTTGCAGGTGGTGAACAGACTGTGCAAGTGCAAGTCCGCCAGACGGAGGATTACCCAGTGGACTTGTATTACCTCATGGACCTCTCGGCCTCCATGGATGATGACCTCAACACAATCAAAGAGCTGGGTTCCCTGCTTTCCAAGGAGATGTCTAAATTAACTAGCAACTTTAGACTGGGCTTTGGCTCCTTTGTGGAAAAACCCGTCTCCCCTTTTGTGAAAACAACGCCAGAAGAAATCGCCAACCCTTGCAGGTAAGTAAATGATTCTCTGGAATCTTTGAACACTGATTTACTGTAGAGATAGCCCCCGCTCTGAGCTGCACTTGGCAGGAGCTTGCTAACTCCCTGGCATTTCCCTCCTGTCTGGTTAGATCTCAGCAGCTCTCTCAGTTGCCTGGGTTGTTCAGAACCAAGGGAAAGTCATCTTAATACATGGTTCTAGCCTTGGGTCCTTGCAGCATCTGTCTCTCTGTGTAGGTCAAAATATGGCAAATTTGGCTCTGTGTTCTGCAGACAAGGGGACTAAGTCTTTCACTATGGGTTCCACTCACCTATGCCCATCCCCAGCCCATTTGAGACCATCTATTCTAAATGATCACCACTTTCTGTGGCCATTTGACAGTAAACCACATGTTCTCAGAGTCTCCACTATAATGACTTCTACCAAAATAGCATGTTTTGCAGCTTCCTCTGACATGCTTTGGGAAATGTGGATTTCTCTTTCTGCTTGGAGAAGGCCTTTGTAGCCTTCACTGCTACCTAATTCAGTACAAAATTGGGTGGTGACTCCATTATAATATGCTGTAACCAGCAATTAAAATAATGTATTATGCAGGTGGTGATGGTTGAAGGTGAACTGCTTTGTGATGGTTTACCTATAGGGTCAATGACATGTTCCAAATAAAATTATTTCATACCCTTCTAATGAAAAATAACTATCATTTGGTTAGTGCCAGGCCATATGCTGAAGGTTTTACATAAATGACACCCTTCAGTCTTCATAATAACAGCAAGTCAAAGCAGATTCTCTTATCCCTATTCGGAGGAAGTAACAGAGGCTCTGAGAGTTTAGGAATTTCCCCAAGGCAACATGACTAATCAGGGATTTGTACTAAGATCTGGGTTGCTCCAAAACCAAGCCTTTTACTGCCATAAATATGGCATATATGAAATAATTTTCCAAGCCTCCATTGACTTTTAATACTTGTATGCACCCAGGCATCCATCTCTGTAAAAGACAAACAAGATTAATAATATCACTTTAAGACATTTCAGTGTGATTTCCAACTAGAATCTGACATAACCCAAAATAATTTGACCATGAAAGGAATTCATTACTGATTGTAACTCTTGGGAGTTGTGTTTGCATTCAAGTATCAGAGATGGTGTTTGTCCCCACTTCCTTTTTTGACATATAATTAACATATACTACAATGCATACATCAAAAATGTTCAGTTTGATGAGGTTTGACAATGGAATACACCAATATAATCATTACCTAAAACATGATATAGAACATTTTCATCAATTCAGAAACTTCCCTTAGGCCTTATTACAATCAGTTCTAGTTCACCAGAGGCAACCACTTTTTGGTTCCTGTAATTTAGATAGGTTTTTCCTATTTTGGGATTTTTTATAAATAAAGTAATGAAGTATAGCCTTCTGTGTTTGCCTTCTTTTGCTCAAAATAATGTTTTTGAGATTCATCCATGATTTTGTGTTTCTCAGTAGTTTGATCCTTTTTGTTTTAAGTAGTAGTCCATTATATGGATTTACTGTACTTTGCTTATTCATTCTTCCATTAATGGACATTATTTTGGATTGTTACCTATTATTTTGGCTATCATGAAAGATGCTGTTATGATCACTTGCATATAATTCTTTGTGTGGATAGATGGAATTTTTCTTTTTCTTAGGTAGATAACCAGAATTGGAATTGCTAAATGGTATAAGTATAGTTTTAATTTTTTAAGAAACTATCAAATTATTTTCCAAAGTGGATGTGCATTTCCATCAGCAATGTTATTCAAAAATCCTTGCTAATACTTGGTGTAGTCAGTCTCCTTAATTTTAGCCATTCAAATAAGTGTGTACCTCATTGTAGCTTAAATTGCATTTCCTTAATGACAAATAATGTTGAGCATCTTTTCATGTCTTTATTTGCCAATCTTATATCTTATTTTGTGAGGTATTATTTCAAATATTTTGCCCACTTTAAAAAATTAGATTGTCTTCTTAACATTCTACTGTATATGTTCTTTATACATTCTGGATAAAAGTTCTTTATCAAAGTTCTTTATCTGTTTTGAAAATATTTTCACTCAGTCTATGGATTGTATTTTTATTTTTCTAGCAATGCCTGTGGTCACGCAAAAGTTTTTAGTTTGGATAAAGTACAATTTATCAATCTTTTATGTAATGGTTAGTTCTTTGTTTTCATACAATAAATACCTTTATTTTTAAATCATCACTGAAGTTCAAAAGATCATGAAAGCATGAAAATCATGAAGTTTGTGCAAAGAGAGCTGGTTTTACTTTAACTTCCTTGGATGCTTAAGTTAATCCTCTCAGGAATGATATAAGAGAATCTAATGACACCAGTTATTTTCTTGAGATGTACAACTAGTTACCGGCCTGCTTAGTTCCTTTTTTGTCCTAAGAAATTTTTGTGAACCCCAATGTCACAAAGATGCTTGCTATGTTTTCTTTTTTTTTTTAATATATTTTATTGATTTTTTACAGAGAGGAAGGGAGAGGGATAGAGAGAGTCAGAAACATCGATGAGAGAGAAACATCGATCAGCTGCCTCCTGCACACCCCCCACTGGGGATGTGCCTGCAACCAAGGTACATGCCCTTGACCGGAATCGAACCTGGGACCCTTGAGTCCGCAGGCTGACGCTCTATCCACTGAGCCAAACCGGTCAGGGCGCTATGTTTTCTTTTAGAAGCTTTTCCATTGAAGCTCTTGCAGTTATGACTATGACCTCAAAATATGTGCTTTTATTTGAATGAGGAAAAAGGCCTATGTTTCCATGCAAATATCTAGAACTATTTGTTACGCAAGATTTTCCTTTCCCCATTGAATGATCTTGATGCCTTTGAAAAAGGGCAATAGACTGAGTATGTGTGAGTCTAATTCTGGGAACTCTATTCTGTTCCATTGATCCTTTGAATACAGTCATGTAACCCTAATGCTTTATAAATCTTTATTACTGTAGCTTTATAAAAAGTCTGGAAATCTGGAGTGCAAGTCCAACTTTGTTGTTCTTTTGTTTTGGCTATTCTACATCTTTTGCATTTCCATAGTAACTTTAGAATCAGCTTGCCAATTCCTTAAAAAAAATATGCTGAGATTTTGATTAGAATTGCATTGAAACCACAGGCCAATTTGGGCAGAATGTACATCTTAAAAATATTGACTATTCCAATCATTGCACATGACATATATTTCCATTCATTTAGATCTTGTCTCATTTCTCTCAGCAATGTTTTGTCATTTTCAGGATAAAATCCTATGCATCCTTTGTCTGGTTTATTGCTATGGACTTTTGAATGCTGTTGTTAAAGTTATTTTTTAAATTTCATTTTCTAATTGTTTGTTGATAACATATACAAATGCAATTGATTTTGCATATTCACTTTGTATCTTGCAACCTTGATATATTTTCTTATTAGTTCTAGTCTGATTTTTTGTAGATTCCTTAGGATTTTCTATGTACATAATCAAGTCATCTGTGAATAACAACTTCTTTCTCTTCAATATTTATTCCTCTTCTTTCTTTTGCTTGCCTTTCATGCTGGCTAGGATCTCTTGTACAATTTTAAGTAGAAATGGATAGAAGCTGCCCTTCATCTTGCTTGTGATCTTCACCTTTAAGTATGCTGTTACTTATGGTTGTTTTTGTTGTTGTTGTTACTGTTTTTGATTCCCTTTATCAGATCAGGAAAGTTTCCTTCTATTTCTTGTTTGGTAATATTTTTTTAAAGTTACAAATGAATATTGATTTTATTTCCTCAATTTAAAGAGTTTTGCCAGAAAATTTAAGAACTCCTTACACTTGTGTATCCTTGGCCAGGACTTAGTTACATAGCCACAGCTAGCTGCAAAGGAAGCACATTGCTACCCCAAATAGAATCAGAATTTTGTTAGTAGACAAGAAAAAAAGAATGGATTCTGAGTGACATCTATCAATTCCTGCAACACTGAACAGATATCTATAGAGATATAATGATTTGTATCCTCAAAAATGCTGTATAATAAATAAGTTATGATTATCATTATAAATTGTTTGATTCACTTGTAAAGGGAAAAAGCTTGGTGCTATGAGCCTCCTAACTCTTTAATATAAAGGCATTTCTAATGCTGTTGGCCTTTTTAGAAAAAAAAAATCAGAATATTGCACCAGTCTAAAATTTCTATATATTATGTCTTTCTCCTTCAACAAGCTTCAGTAGAAAGTCTAGTAAAACAATTCTATCTAGCATTACAAAGTGCTCCCTCTGCCCCAGGGGTTTGTTTAAAATCATTTTTTATGTCACAGGTCAGATCAGATGTGGTAACATAAAGTACAAAAATGACCATAGGGCCCCAACCGGTGTGGCTCAGTGGTTGAGCGTTGACCCATGAACCAGGAGGTCACAGTTCAATTTCCAGTCAGGGCACATGCCCAGGTTGCTGACTCGATCCCCAGAAGGGGATGTGGAGGAGGCAACCAATCAATTATTCTCTTTCATCATTAATGTTTCTCTCTCTCTCTCTCTCCCTCTCCCTTTCTCTCCCTGAAATTAATTTTTAAAAAATTTAATAACAATAGGGAACAGTAGGTATGGAATGTTATCAGGAAAAAATTAAAATTAACAAACTTGAATGGCTCAGCTAAGCTGACAGCCCAGTATCTTGAATTAACAAGATCCTGTTCTTAATCAGGCTTCTAGAGAAGGAAAGCAGTATGGCATTTTATAGCTTTGATTGCATTTCATTCATGCATTCATTTATTCATTCATCCATTCAACAAAAACTTACTGAGCTCCAACTATGTGCCAAGTATTGTGCTAGGCATGGGATCCCTGGGAAAAAAGATCTGGGCCCCATCCTCCAGAAGCTGAAACCCTTCGGGGAGCAGGCACATGGTATGGTGTGGTTAAGAGCATGGGCTTTGGAGTCAGCCTGGAATAAGTCCAGATTCGTCTACTCACTCCCAATGTCCCCGTGAGTGAATCATTTCACCTCTCAAAGCTTTAGTTTGGAATAACAGCTGATCACACAGAGTGGTTTTAAGGATTGGTGGAGGTAATGAAGGGAAGCATTTAGTACTGGGCTTGGGCTTGAAGCTCTAAATAAATGGCAGCTACTATCAATAATAGAGTATTATATATTAGATCTCTTGAAAGGTCAATATTTTTCTATTTTCTAAACTGCTTATTTTATTCTTGTTGGCAAAATTACCATTAGTTAAACTTATATATAAAGTTCTTTTTTTGCTGCAACATTATATTTTTTTTCCTTTTCCATTACATCCTTAATGCTCCCAATTTCTTTGCCCAGATACCTCCCCCCATACATATACACACCAAGAACTCAAACACTAAACACAAAAGTCAATCCTTTGATCAAGCCAAACCTTGTAATTATGGAATAAAAATGTTATTTAGTAGAAAGGCAATAAGACGTAAGAGGAAAGAGCATGGAGTTTTTCAGACCTGGGTTTAAATTATAACCTTGGACAAAATCTTACTCTCTTTGAACTCGCTCTCTTCACCTTTAAATGGAAATAATAATATTCACCTTTTCGGGCAATCGTGAGAATTGAATGAGCTCAGAACATGACAAACATTCAAAAGTGCTAATTTTCTTCCTCTCATCAACACTTAGTATCTTTAATAATTTTAATCTAATGGTTCTCAAACTTAGATCTCAGGACTCTCTTACACTCTTAAAAATTAAGACCTCCCTCGAGAGCTTTAGACTGTGTAGGTTATATCTATCAATATCCAGCACGTTAGAAAACAAATATTAAAAAATCATTAGTTATTAATTTATTTGATAATTACAATAAGAAATGCACTGTATATTACTATAACACATCTTTTTAAAAAACTGTTTTTTCTAAGACAAAAAGATTAGCCTTGTTTTTACATTTTTAAAAATCTCTTAACATCTGGTTTAATAAAAGACAATTGGATTCTTATACCTGCTTCTGCATTTGATCTGTTGAGATACTTTGTTTTGCTTAAATTCCATGAGGAAAGTCAAACATCACATATATAGTTAGAAAAGAGAGACACATTTAACAGCTTTTTCTCATGACTGTGGGTATTCTTCTTTGATACTACATTCAAACTAAACAAAAGATAAAAGTTAGTTTCAATATGGAATCTGAAACAATGTCAATGAACTTTTCATATTCTGTCATGTTAAAAGCCATTGGTCTGTCTTGCACTTTGAATGGCTTTTACTAATGTGTGTGATTTTGTAATAAAATGCTTTGATCCTTTGAAAACCATTGCTTCACTGAGTTAGGCAGATCTTCCCAACTTCATGATACAATGTCAAAAGTATCCCATTTGTTAATATCATCATCAAGATCATCAGATATTTCTTAATACATTGGGTAGCTATTAATCTCATAGGTGGCAGATGAAAGTTTTCCAAAATTCTAATTTTCAAACTACCTCAAATTTTATCTGTGGCAACAAATACCAACGGTTGTTTTCCTTGAAGTAACACCTCACTTTTCTCATTTTTAAGAACATGTCTGCCAAATATCTAAGTTGGATTAATAGTGTGTCAAGCATCTTTCAGGTGAAGATAGTATTCCGTATCTATAAAAAAAGGGGGCCAGTTTAGCTCAAACAATCACAAAAGTGCTTTTCTACTATCAACATTTACTTTGGTGAGCAGCAGAAATGCTGTATGCGTATTTCTGTCTTGGTCATACAGAGAAAGAAATGTTTAAACATGCTTTCAAGGGTGTAGACTTAATAAAATTAGTAACTTTTACTGCCCCATCAAGGACAATCAAGTAAAAACTTGCATTTTAAAAGTTATTCTAGTAAATGCTTGCTGGTGAAAATGTAAGAACAACTACACAGCTTGGTGCCTTTATCTGTGCTGAGGCACCAGCAGTTCTGCTCACTGTTGCTTTTGCATCATCACTGCGAATGTCAACACAATGAAAAAGGCACATAACATTTTTTGTTATTGTGAAAGAGTTTGACCTTACACTCTGAAAGATCTTAGGGATGTCAGAGGGTCTGTGCACCACACTTGTAAAACTTGTTTTAATCTAATCTGTAATGCTTTTTGGAGTGTTCAAAGGATCACACATTATTTAATTACTGAAAAGTTTCTGAAATAAATTATCAGTAATAAAGATGGTCAAATAAACTATGATACATCTCATAACCATTAAAATTTATGTTTTCATTTTCTTGTTTACACTTTTACATAAAACCCAAATTTTCTTTAATGAACATACATTATTATTTTAATCAGGAGAAAATATATGATTCTAGAGATATCATTAGCCAAATGTAGACTCTGTGTGAAGTGATTTATGTAAGAAATGACACTAATGTTTAGGAAGCACTTATTCGGAAAAGCTCATTGTGCTGTGTATTTCACGCATTTTATTTCATTCAAGCCTCACCATTATTCTATTAGGACCATAGATGCTATCTGTGGTCAACTCTTCAGAATTTCAATGACAGCTCATGCAAAATATTAAAAATAAGAGTTTAAGATTGCCTCTGAGAGCTAAAGTTAATATAATGAATCAGAAAGAAAATATGAAAAGTTCCCTGGAAGTGACAGACTGGCATCTGGGCCCACCAGGCCAGGTATCCTGTCATAGCTGAAAGAATGAACAGAATTGGTAGGTTAGGGGAGGGCGAAGAAACAGGGATCACAGATGTAAGTATGGGCCACATTCAATCCAAGGGCCTTAGCCAAGGCACTTACAATTTCTAGTGTCATTGGCTTTCCTAGGTTCCCAAACTTTTATTAGCCGACCACAGATGGGGTGACCAGGAGCATCCATTCTGGAGATGGTTGCATTGGGACGTCTCAAACTGTACCAGTCAGTGCTGGGGTCCTCCAATTCCCCTTGTTCTGAATCCTGAGGACACATCAGATTATGACCTGCTTTCTGTGAAAGTCTACTGATAGTAAGAAAATGACTACCCTTGCAGACAGCAGCATTCTGGTCCCAGTAGAACTCCATTACTCTGTATGAATGAATCCATAGTCATTCTGATTTGTACATACAATTGATTCTCATTATTCACAAGAGTCTTGTTGTGTAGTCTCCTGGAACACTGAATTAGCAAATGTTAAACCATTGGTCCTAGAAGAGACACAAGGTTAGGTTCCTGTGAGCCTCTGGTCATGTTTTCGGCAACTGATCAATATATAATTTTGTTTACTGTGTATAACACCCTATCTATACTAATAAAAGGGTAATATGCTAATTAGAGCAGATGTCTTCCAGACATCCTTCCAGACAAAGCCAAAGTGGCTGCCTGAGGCTCAGGCAAGCCACAGATGGCGGCTGCCACTGCCAGGGCCAGCCCGAGGCTCAGGCAACCCACAGTGGCTGTGAGGGCTGAGGCTCAGGCAGCTGCAGTGACCAGCATTGGCAGCAGCAGATTTGTGATGGCGCATCGCCTTCCCCTGATCAGCCTGTTCACTTACCGCAGAGGGAGGCCAGAGGTAGCAGCAGCAAGGGGGTGATGGGTGTGGTGCCTTCCCCTAATCTGCCGTCTGGTCGCCTCCCGCAGAGGGAGGCCAGACTGTGGCTTAGGACATCCCCTGAGGGCTCCCGGACTGTGAGAGGGGGCAGGCCAGGCTGAGGGACCCCCTCCTTCAGTGCACAAATTTTCATGCACCAGGCCTCTAGTTTAATAGATATTACTGATTCATTAACATTGAATTCACAGCCAACAACTGCTATAACTCATGCTAGAGCAAAGCATATCTAATACACTTACGTTCTCCATAAGGCACGTCACACCCTTGTGCACTTAGGAACACTAGAGAGCCCTTCAGCACCACATTTGAGGGCCCTTCTAAACAGCAAAATCACCAATGAAAAGCACAAGAATGCAAAAGACATGGCACCAAATAGACCATGGAAAGGACACCTGTTTATGGCATGAAAGCTAAAGCAAGAAGACAAAGTCTTGTTTGACCTCAGTTGGGAACATGTGTACCAGGTGATTCAATTATTTGGCCACTCTGTGCATTCACATGAATGACTGAGAAAGTACTGAGAGTATTGATTTGGGAGTTACAAAGAAATTTTAGCAAGTAGGTGAGTTTGCAGATATGGAATTATGAATGATGAGGATTGGCTGTATACCTCAGACAGATGAACTTGGTGAACAGGAGCCTGACCCTACAAGATGTACTAGCTCTATCTGTGTTGACAAGATAGGCTTCTGAACCTGCAAAGCTGCTCTTATAAGAGTCAACCAGCTCTCCCCAGACAGCACACCACAACCTCACTGGGAGCTATACCTTTTGTCTCTACTACACCAGTGTTTCTCAAGCTTTAGAATAACACAGATTTCTGAGCCCACCCCTAACATATCTAACTCAGTAGGTCAGGAATAGTACCACAGATTTTACACTTATGACAGGTGATAATCATGCTACTGGTCCAGGGGCCTCACTTTAAGAATGTTTGCTCTGTACTATTATCTCCATTCTATAAATGAAAACCTACAACTCAGACTGCTGAGTAACTTGCCCCAGGTCTTATGCACAGTTACTAACTGGCTTTCTGAATAAGATGTGGCTGAATTTATGATTAGCTTTTTCTGTTCTACTGTAATATTTTGGGGCAGATATCCTAACATGACATTTTCCCATATGTAAACTGTATTAAGTGGTGGTTTTATTTCTAGGTTGGTCCAGAACAGTCTGTTCGGTCATAGTAGAGTTGGGATCTAGAACCAAGAGCCCTGCTCTGGTTTTTGGGACATTGGCAGCAGGGCTGGGAGTGCAGGAGGGAGTAGAGGAGGAAGAAGAAAGGTTTAACTCTCAGCCCTGCTACAGGGTGATTCATACCTGTCATTGAGTATGAGTCACCCTGTAGTAAGGCTGAGAATTGAGAGGCAATAGGAGATAATGATTACACACACACACACACACACACACAGGAGTGGAGAGTTTAATCACCTGATTACCTATTATCTGAGCTTGAGCCAGTGTAAGGTACAGTGATCTCTAAGTGTTAGATAATATGGTTAATTTGGAAGGGGTGGGTGGGAAATGATAACAACAACCTTAGCAGAGAGACTCATAGCCAAGTTATAGTCAGGCTCTTCAGAAAAATTCATTATCATGTAAGAAAATGTTGCCAGACTATTAGGTCTATAACTTGTGTGTTATCTCATATTTCATCAAGAATCTTTTCACATTTTGCTTTTGTAGTAGTATTCCATACTTCTGCTTACCTACTTTTGGATTCAAGCACATTTTGCCATTGACAAATGATGCTGAAAAATTCAATGAAATTGTGAAGAATCAGAAAATTTCTGCTAATATTGACACACCTGAGGGTGGATTTGATGCAATTATGCAAGCTGCTGTGTGTAAGGTATGAGGGAAAGTGTGTTTTACTCTGATAATACAAATTTCATCTCTTATTAACACATCTGCTTTGAAACGCTTGGCTAACTTAATCTTTACTTTAATTGCCATATTTCTACATTTGATATTTTTATTAAAACAGAATCTCTGTAAAATCTTTAATTCAATCATGTTACAATGGGACAGTTTTATGCCTAATATTTTGGTATCCTAATAAAATTATAGATGTCTTGGGGAAATTTTACTATAAGTCATGTGTGATTAATTTTCAAAAATTTAAATCAGATTAATTAGTTTTTTAGTTAATCATGGTAAAAAATCAAAGGTAGAAGTCATTTAAAAAGTAAAGATGACCTGAATCAGTATAAATCTCTACATATGAATAGGTATCTATTGTTTTGAAGTAACAAAATAAGCATTCAAAACCACACGGTCTCTACAACAGTGCAGGAACATCACTTGTCCTTGACAGTCAGCAACATATCCATAGGAATCATTCCCCTGTCTTCAGGTGACAGCTCTTTGTGGAAAATATCAGGAAATGGACAGGCTGAAGCTCCTAGAAGGTGGGAGAATTAGGGAATTAGGGAAGAAAGGAAAGGAGAAGGAGAAGGAGAAGGAGAAGGAGAAGGAGAAGGAGAAGGAGAAGGAGAAGGAGAAGGAGAAGGAGAAGGAGAAGGAGAAGGAGAAGGAGAAGGAGAAGGAGAAGGAGAAGGAGAAGGAGAAGGAGAAGGAGAAGGAGAAGGAGAAGGAGAAGGAGAAGGAGAAGGAGAAGGAGAAGGAGAAGGAGAAGGAGAAGGAGAAGGAGAAGGAGAAGGAGAAGGAGAAGGAGAAGGAGAAGGAGAAGGAGAAGGAGAAGGAGAAGGAGAAGGAGAAGGAGAAGGAGAAGGAGAAGGAGAAGGAGAAGGAGAAGGAGAAGGAGAAGGAGAAGGAGAAGGAGGGATGGTGCAGCCAGGATGAGCTTTTGCCCAATTAGTTCCAGGACTACTGTTAACTGAAGGGGAGAGCTCTGCTAAGAAACAGCCAATAGACCATTTTAACTGGCAGTACCTTGAGGCAATACTTTGATAAGCAATTCTAATCCTTCTATTATGTTTATAATTTTTGGACGATACAGTAGAGACATATGTGCTTAAATGTTGGGTGACAGTTGAATAAAACAGGCTTACTCAGGTTCCATTTTGTGCTGCATTCCGCCTAGTTTGGCTTCATCTTGGATTTGGGATAATCTGTGACCTTCCTCCCCTTATTTTTCTGGTACATTGAAAATGGACAGTAAAAATAACCATGTAAAAGTTGGGATCAACTGAATATTGATTGTAGTGGAACTATTTTTTTCTGAAGCATAGATCATCTGAAAATGCTAGAAAGAAACAAACATCACAAAAATTTTGTGTTTTTAATACATTAATATTATCAACTCATAATAGATGAAAACAGCTAAAATAGACCAGCAATACAATTTTTATATTCTGAATGTGTCCAATCATAATTGATTCACTCTCGATAAATGCTTGCCTCTATCCAATGCAATCCAAATGTTTCTCTCTCAATGCAGGAAAAAATCGGCTGGCGGAATGACTCCCTCCATCTTCTGGTCTTTGTGAGCGACGCCGATTCTCATTTTGGAATGGACAGCAAATTGGCAGGCATCGTCATTCCTAACGATGGGCTCTGTCACCTGGACAGCAAGAATGAATACTCCATGTCAACTGTCTTGGTGTGTAATCTGCACTCTACACTGTTTTCAGGGATATTAGAAAGCAAATGAAGCAATAATGGCTGTAGGACATAGGATAACCCACACTTGGTGCACACAGTACATTTCCTGATTTGAGATGAATAGATTTCCCTGTCTCAATCCTCACCACCCACAGGGGTTCCCACAGGAGTACAGGTGGGTGGTGGGATTATGTGAGAAGTTTGGATCTGCTATATCCCAGATGACTCCAGAACCTCCCAATTTTTCAAAGAGCCAGAGGCCAGCAACACAGTCAGTTCATTCTGTTCCCAACCACAGCCCCAGAAAGGGGGGCTCAGACCAAAACAGTCATCCCCTAGGAGTTACTGTGAATGATGGGCCCAGTGCATGCTCCTTAAATAAGGCCATGCTTTCCCAGACCAGGGCTCTATGGGAACAATTAGTCAAGTACTGCTTGCTCGGTGCGTATTCACATTTGGCGTATTTTTTGTCATTTAAAAAATGCTGGTGACATGCAAGGAAAAAAAATACTTGACTTTTGTAAAACAAAGTAAAATTTTCAGAGTTCCTTCAATGTACATTATCTCATTCAATTCTCACCAGAGTCCTATGTATGTAACTGCTTTCTTTGAACAGACCATAAAGCTGCCATGTGTGTGCGTATGCTATTCCCTCTGTCTCGAATGCTCTTCCATCTTAGGCTGCTGAGAAACTTAATTATTCTTAAAACCCAGATTGATCATGGCTGCTCCAGGGGGCCCTTTTTTACCTCTGCTGGGCCAGGTAGTGATCGCCTCTCCCTTGCTCCCATACCTAGATGTCTTCTTGCCCATCACTATGTGGAAATGTGTTTGCTCATGTCTGTCTCTGTTTATTTAATGTGTGCTCCTCAGGGCCAGGAGTGCCTGGAACGCAGTGGGTGCTGACTAAGAAATAGAATTGAATTATGAAGCAACAACCTGAGAAAGTTATATTATCCCCACTTACTAGTAATATCTGGAAAAATATGCTACAGAGAATTTAAGTGACTTCTTAAAATGACAATGCTGTAGACCTGTATGGAGTAGAGAGAAAGAGAAAGAGAAAAAAGTTAAAGATAAAGATGAAGATGAAGAGAAAGAGAAAGAATGAGAAAGAGAAAGAATGAGAATGAGAAAGAGAAAGAGAATGACAAAGAGAAAGAGAAAGGGGAAGAGAAAGAGAGAGAGAAAGAGAGAGAGAGAAAGAGAAAGAGAAAGAATGAGAAAGAGAAAGAATGAGAAAGAGAAAGAAAAAGAGGAAGAATTCTAATTTCAGATTGAAAAACACTATTCTCCAAAAAAAGAATTCAGTGAGATAATGCATATAAATGCTTAATACGGTGCTGCCAATTAATTTTTAAAAATCTAATGGTTCACAAATATCTGCTACCATTTCTTGCCTAAATTTCTAAACTTCAACATGAATATTTTCTCCTAATTTT
The DNA here is from genome assembly GCF_000412655.1 of Myotis brandtii. Lineage (NCBI taxonomy): Eukaryota > Metazoa > Chordata > Mammalia > Chiroptera > Vespertilionidae > Myotis > Myotis brandtii. Next base: position 12,620,710 of record NW_005354385.1, on the reverse strand, counting down.
TGATCAATAGTATTCCCCACACTTATATGTTCTTTAATCATATAAACTGCCTTTCCATATTACAAGGTCAATGAGGGCAGCCACATTTTGTCTTTTAGCCAACAAGGAGCAAGAAATTGTGAGAGTGAGTCCGCTCCTCCCCACACCCCATTTTTGCAATTATTGAAATCTCCCTAATAGAATCTTGGAAAAAGTAGGACCATAGAAGCAAACATTACCTGTTGCTTAATATGACCTTCTCATCTAATAAATATTCAATTAATTCTTGCTGAGTTTCTACAAATGCACAGAAGCCATGAACTATTTCTGTGTCTGCCTGTAACATAGCTCCCTGCACCCTTTGAGCACTTCCTATGCACACAACACTGGGCCAGGCTCCAGGAGCCATAAAGTAATAAGACATGGTCCCTGGCTTTGAGGAACTTACAAGATAATTGTGTGGGAACTAAGCCAATTGATGTGGATCAAATGGAAAATCATGTTTGCACACCCAGGAGGGGCTACATGGTATGATTCTGACTACACATGCACAGAATTTGAAAGGTTTGAGAACACGTGGAGATAAGGAGGGGTCATCACTGAAGAAATTCATGCTTCAGGGTTTGGGCAGTTGAACAGCCAAGGAGACTGAAAATGTCAGACCCAGGAAGATTTATATTATCTGGATTTTATCAATATCTACTAATAAAAATCCAAATGGTGTGGAAAGCATGTATTACACAGCCAGATTTGCCGTGGGGTCATTTACCTAAAGTGCTGAGGACATGTGAACACACCACACCAGTATACAGTGTCTCTCCACTTTGGCTGACTTCAGAACCATCGACAAATTCTTAATTTAATTGTTTGCAGACTACTCTTTCACGTGCATTTCCTCTTTCTCCATGATCCACATTTGGATTCATATACTGTAAGAGGCAACTGTGCTGTGTGTTCTTCAGCCTTGGAAAATAGTGGCCATCTTCAGATCTGATAACAAACAGCTTCTTTACTTTTTAAAGTATCCTATCACTTGGGAATGATGTGCAATGTGTTTTCAACTGTCCTGTAAAAATATAGCAGGGTCCCCTAAAACTAATTAGTGGCATCAAAAGGCAATAAGACCAAACCCAGGAACTGGTATAGGAATGTCTCAAATCTGACAGACGTGGGAGTTGTTGTGTGCCATTCCTCAGCCTCAGCCCACTTCATGCGATTGCAGGGCCAGTTTCAGAGCTATAAGAGCCACCTAGTCCCGACCTTCATAGACTAACTACCTCTCTCCCCTCTAACATTCCCTCTAACTGGAGACTGCTGGCAAGTGGTTCTTAGAAGAGAAAATGTGAAAATATGGCCTACTCCTCATTGTTAAATACATTTCAAATGATCTCCCTTAGAAGTAACAGACCATAAATACACCATAGTCACTGACAGGCACTGATTTAGGAATTCACTGGATTTACAAGATTTAGGAAATGATTATTAAACAAATTAACTAAATAATGCTAATTGTGTATTTGTTTACTTAGAGTGACAGATACAATAATGCCTACGAGCATTGAAATGTCAAACTCATTAAGATACCTGAAAGAAACGGTCTTTTCTTTATTTTGCATGTTTTTCTTAGGATGATACTTAAAATCTATATATTAATTTTAGGAATATCCAACAATTGGACAACTCATTGACAAACTGGTGCAAAATAACGTGTTACTGATCTTTGCCGTAACCCAAGAACAAGTACATTTATATGAGGTAAGCAAACAACGCAGGAGATTCTTTCAGGGGCACTATTCAACATGAAACTTTAACATCAACCCTATGAATTGAACACAGGGGATGCCATTAGAAAGTCATTAACACATGCCAACTAAACTGGACACTTGGCAAAGTGGACTCAGTTACTGTTTGCAATTTAAATTATAAATACGGCAGTGCAGAGAGGAGTGGGGGACAGAGCTATGGTGAAACAAGGAAGAAAGAGTCGTGGAAATGAAAAATGTAAGTGAAAGAGAGGACCAATAAGCATGGGACCACCTACCTAATGAAAAATTAGTCTGTCTTTCCTTGAACTACTTCACCTGATAAGGAAGGAATCAACAGAAAGCAGAGAAAATTATGAGAATGGGAGGAGAATTGACTTTAAATTCTCTGAGATTTGCAAATTAGACACATAAAAATATATGTAAGTAGAGACACAATTCAAGCTTTTGAGGAGTGAAAGTTGAAAGAAAAAGTTGTTAAATTGGGCCAAAATGTTATTTCCCCCTTAAAGCAGCTGGTCTGCAGTTCAAGTTTTGGGATGGAAGCACCACCCACATACAGACAGAGAATGGTTTCATTAGATGAAATAATGTTTGGAAACCAATGCATAAACTATAAAATGCTTGTGCAAAATCAAAAGATTTCTGTGGTGTCTTTTCAGCCTAAGGAGAACAATGTGCCAACATGTTATGAAATGGGAGACTAGCAAATGATCTATTCCTAATGAGCAATGCCACAGGGAAGTAGTGAGTCTGCAGCCTGGGCCCTGGAAAATGCAGAGGAAATAGGTGTACATTAAATTGTTTCTGACTTCTATGCGGAAGCTTCAAACACGCCTAAATTCAGAGTCTGATCTCCCATTCTGTTTGAAAGGGCCTCTTAACAAGCTTGGTGACTTAACAGGGCTCAGGAAACTCTGAGATTATTTCACAGAGGCTTTGATTAAATGCCACTCACTGCTAAGGACCGCGCAGCCCATGAACTTGCATCAGGTTCTGTAGAAAGGGTTCAGGAGGAGATTCTATCTTGCATTTTTAATGAGAGGAGGATATTGTACTCCAGGTGAGATTGCCTTCTGCTGAAAACCAAGGAAGTCCCCTGCAATCAAGCTGCATACCCAATGCCTTTGTTCTCAGAGACCACGTGGGTTCACCTGATCTGGGCATTTTCTTAGGGCTCTTTAGTATGTGATACTTGTTGCCAATGGTTTTAAGTAGTAGAGCTGCAATACACAAATACAATAGTGAGTCTATTCTGCCTTTGATCCTTAAGGCTAGCATGAGAGGACCCTGGGGGTCTCAACACCTCCTCCACACCAGGGCTCCTGTTTAGAAGTGAGAGGAGGGGTTGCAAAAAAAAAAAGAACTTTTCTTAAAAGGAGAGTCAGGGAAACACGACTGATGATCATGAACATGAACACCCATAACTCATGTTGGTAATAGTCTTTAAAACTCACAATTCATTTATACAGCTCCTCAAAACTGCTATTAAAAAGACAGAGGAAGGTGGAAAATAATTATATGGCAAAACAGAACCTGTCGGGTTTAAGCTAGTTGCATCCTCCGTCCTCCCGTTGCAAAGAAAATGATCATTTCCATGGAAAACACCAGATTAGAGCCTGCCTCTAATGTAACAGCAGGACATTTATTTTGACTGCCTGCTAATGTCATTATGAGACGAATTTATGTTCTGTCAGGATCTGTGGTCTTTACCATCCAGGTTCTGCTAAATTCAAAGGGACATTTTCAGGGAGCCATGCAGGGGACCAGGTCAGCAGTCCACTCTGTGACTCCAGTCCTTTCGTGATTTTATTTTAATTTTATTGGACTCGCCATTCCATTTGCATCAGTGGGGCAGGCGGCAGCCTGGTCTGAAGATAATGACAGCATCATTGCACTTCCCTGAAGGCTTCACACAGCATGAAAATGCTGATGTCTTGTTTTATTGATAATGAAAACTGAAAATAGACCAATAATGGCCTGTGTTGCTTTTCTATTTAAATCTCTTAGATTTAAATGTGTACAGGAAACCCTGTGCAACCTTGATGTTTGGATAGCTGTAATAGAAGGAACATAACTACCAAAGAATAACTGAAAAATAAAACCAGCGCTAGGATTAATAAAGCCACTAAGTGGTTGAATCTAATGGAAATTCCAGAGGACAGATTGCTTGCCCCAGTGCTGTGTTAAGCATAATTATGTGATACACCCCTGGCAGGGGATGGGCCAGGTTCAATGACATCCTGTCTTGCAGCAAATAAGACTTACGTTGCCCATTCATAGGATGCAGGGAAAAACGACTATTTTTTCGGTAATTTTGGTAAGATGCTTTGGACTGCCCAGGTGTGTAGTGTTGCTGCACTTTGTGGTAACAGCGATGAACAAACAATGGAAAGGAGGGAGTAAGCAGTTTCACCTCAGTTCAATATGACTGCAATGTGCACCCCCAGACTCCAGCAAACAGATGATTTTGAACAAACTGATTATTATGAATAGTTTCCTCTTTGTCCAATTACAGGGTTCAAAAGATAATGATAGATAATAGACTGAGCAGTAGGTAGTATATTATATTCTAGTGCTAAATACCATTTTGATGCAGGGTTTAATTATCCAAGCTTAAAAAAAAATGTCTTAACCTCCTCTGTTGTTTTCAAATGTTTACTATTAATTTACATTAGGATAGTATCAGGCTACTAAACCCCAACTATCTAATTTTATCAGTCTTTCCTTTCTAGTGAAATACTGAGTTAAAAAGCAATTAAATCGGTGTTCTGTACTACATTGTAAAATCATATTATTAATCACCTGGCATTATTTTCAAGGTTTTAAAATAGCCTATATCTTTCAAAATGTCTACATCTGCCTGGAAAGTGTGAGTGTTGTGAAGTTAATAACAATAATTATTATATGACCTGGTATTTATGATGCAATGTTGAAACACAGCACCTGGGAAGTAAACAAGATGTATTGGCAATAGACACATCCAGTTTAGTCAGTAACACCTATGATCACTAATTGACGTCCCCATGGTTATCAGGACAGAGTGATGTGTCTAAAGCATGGGGACAGGGGACCCAAGCAGGTTTTTATACCACCGCAGGACCCTTCTCTCTGGAGGAAAAAAGCCCTCGATTATTAGCTCTTTAAGGAGAAAGCTGAGTCTTGCTCAACTCTCTGTTTAGGCCAATTCTCCATATACAGTAGATTCTCAGTATTTGTTGAGTGAATTCTTTAAAAATTGCAATGCAAGCACCTTATCTTTTCCCAAATGGAGTGAAAGTTTCTAAATAAGAACTTGGAGTGTTGGGTGACAAATACCTGTCACGGTTGAGGGAGCCCACGTACAGGAGCAGTGGGGGTGCCTGACCCTTGCTACTGCCATCCCTGCAGCCTGGGTTACCCCATCGCCCTCCCCTTCCACTTTGACCCAGAGGCACCAGAGAGGAAAGAAGTACTTTGCCATCAGTCTTAGTACCAAACTGTTGGAAAAGCTCCAGAGCCTCCTTACAAGGCCATGAAAGGAAACCCCTGAGCAATTGCCCTCTTGACGGTCGTCATATCCAAAAAAAAAGCATGAAGAGTAGCCACAATATGCTCTGAGCCTGATGTTCTCTTGTAGCTTGTGAAATGTATCGACCATATATGAGTCTCAATTTTTCAGGAATCAATAACCCAGTTTTTATATCACCCCTTCTTTCTTCTTTTTGTTTATCTTTTGAGCTTTTCACGGTAGCAAGAGAGTTGAAAAGTGAAAGAGAAATTAGGAAGGAAGGTAAAACAAAAATTGGATCCTTTTGCTATTTGTTAGCTGTTTTGTTATTGTTTTGTTTTAGAATATTCACTGTTGGGAAAGATCAAAACAATTTTGATGGGATGAAAATCCCTTTATTTCTGGCCTCAGTTTTTACAAAACACACACACACACACACACACACACAACCTCCAGCTTTAATAGTCAGTGACTCAGCCTGGAGGGTGGGAATCATGAAGGATTCCAATGATCTTTGCTCAGATAAAATATATTTAGCTGTGAGATAGCTAATTTTCGAACATGATCTAGAAAGTTGTTCTTTATCCTATCAATCCCATCCTATAATTGGGGATTCCAAATTTATAGGCTTTTAGAAAAAATAAAATCATCTAAGAATATAGAGAAAATGTGTGGATTATGAGAAATATCCATGGAGTTAATATTTTTTTTAATTCAGGTGTAATGAAAAGGATTCTGATTTCTCTCTCTAATTGAGGTTCTGGGAACAAAGGCTGAGGAGAGCCAGCTGCCTACACTTTCATCATTAATAAAACCTCTCTTGGAGAGGGAGGATTCAGAAATAAAACTCATCCTCAGATTATCAAGGCAAAGTTGTTAGAAATATTTTCTAGTCTGATTAATACATCGCAATCATGAAAGTCATCAGTTGCTATCTCATAGAGTCCATATAGTACTTTTCTTCTAAAGAACTCAAAGGCTTGTAATCCAGACGATAAACAAAACAAAAAAGATACAGATTTAAAGTAGGGTCTTCATGAGATGCCTATTAAGCCAACCCATGTAGAACTATTACATGGGATTGCATCAATACAAGCCCTAACATATTTCAAGATTTACACAACACCCAGAATGTCTAGCATATGATTTAAAACCAAGACATTATTGATTGCATTCATTCATTTATTCATCCATTCATCAAACATTTCATGAGCTCCTCCAAAGAACCAGGGTGTCTGGCTATAAAGGAGAATGAGACACAGTGCCTGCCTCAGTAAGTCTCATAGAGCATGAGCAGACTTGTAGGTCAATCAATTGTCTAAAGAATAAGATAAGGGCATTTCAGAAGTTGCGTTCTGGAAAGAGACCCCAAGGCAGAGCGTTTGCTGAGGAGCCAGAGCTTTCATATCTGTCAATATTTTTACTCTTTTCTATTTGTTAGAAGGGGCTGCAAATTAATTGGCAATCATAAGCTACCCTTGATGCTATCAGTACCAAAGTGTTGGATTAAGCCCTTCACTCTATAGCGGTGGAAACCGAGGGCCGGAGATAAAATGCAACTATGATTATGAGAATAATGGGGAAGGTTTGCTGAGGGCTCATTAGGTAGCAGCCTGGGGTTAAGTATTTCAACTCATTTTATCATCTAATCTCCATTTTATGACAAAAGAACTCAAAATAACAAAGCAGGTTGCATAAGAGAACCAGGATTTGAACCTAGGCAGTTGGAGTCCACAGCTTCAACCACTGAGTTAAAGGGCAATTGAACGTGGATTGATGTTGTGAAAGAACTTGCTAATTTATAGCCACTAGACTACCAGCCTTTTATAGTAACTGACTTCGAAAGTCACTGAGCAGTGAAAGCCTAAGGGTAGAGCAGAGCTGCCTGACAGATGAACTGATAGGTGAGATTCTTATAAATGGCAGAATCCTTCAAGGCCAGTAAACACTAGGGTCCTTTGATGTTGCTGCTAATTTAGCCAGTTTTAAATGTGTGGATTTGAAAAAAGAGAGACATTTGGATTCCGCCTTATGGGTTATTTAAGTTCTGAGTGGTATGAGCAGGCTAGGAAACATGATTTCATTGGTCAACCATTTACAACAGCTATTATCTATGGTAATCACTATCTATTGTTTCAACCTAAGGGGGTTTGGAGGGAGGGAAGGCCTGACAAAGGATATAGGTTTATTATGATACAGTTTAAGCACACAGAATAATAGAGTAATGTAATGAACATCCATATGCCTACTATGCAGATTTCTTAAATCTCAACATTTTGCCTCCATATTTGCTTCAGATTTTTTTAAAGAAATAAAACATTTCAGATGCAGTTGCCTGCTGTATAACTGCCCAGTTCTGTCCAACCCCACCCCCTCTTTCCTCCCATAGAAATAAGTTCAGTATCCTGAACTCAAGTGTTTAGAATTTTGTACTATTAAAACTATATGTACATCCATAAATAATTGCATAGTTTTGGCTTATGAGTTTAATTTCATATTATTTCTACAATTTGTTTTTTGACTCAATGTTATATTTCAGGGTTTTCTTTAATTATGGTAAAACTAGAGGCCCAGTGCATGAAAATTCATGCACTGGAGGGGGGGGTCCCTCAGCCCGGCTTGCCCCCTCTCACAGTCCGGGAGCCCTCAGGGGATGTCTTACTGATGGCTTAGGCCCACGGGGGGTGGGCCTAAGCTGCAGTCTGGCCTCCCTGCGGCAGGCGACCGGGCTGATCAAGGGAAGGCACCGCCCCCATCATCCCACTGCTGCTGCCACTGCCAGCCATGGCAGCTGTGAGGCCTGAGCCCCGGGCCTTGCAGCTGCTAGGGCTCACGGCTGCCTGAGCCCCAGGCCTTGCAGCCGCCAGGGCTCACGACTGCTTGAGCCCCAGGCCTCACAGCCGCAGGGGCTCACGGCTGCAGGGGCTCACAGCTGCCTAAGCCCTGGGCCTCGCAGCCGCTGGGGCTCTGGCTGCCTGAGCCCATGGCTACTGTGAGCTCAGGGCTGCTGTGAGCCCCAGGCCTCACAGCTGCTGTGGCTTTGTCCGGATGGACATCCGGATGGACGTCCAGAAGACATCTGCCCTAATTAGCATATTACCCTTTTATTAGTATAGATATACATAACAAAATTTACCATTTTAATCATGTTTAAGAATACAGTTTTGTGGCATTAATTGCATTCACTTTGTTGTACTCCCTGTTATGTTTTTGAGGCTTATCCATGGAGACATGCATAGCTTTCAGTTACTCTATTCCAGGGCCATGCATATTCCATTAAGTGTATTTACTGCAATGTGTTCATCCTACAACTGAGAGCATTGGATCTCTTCCACTTGTGCAGCATTACAAATGTTGCAGCCATGCATACATTTTCTCCATTGAGGAGCCATTGCTAGAAGTGAAGTCCCAGGTCACAGGGGAGTGGCATCCTCAGCTCACCTGGGTGTGTCCAAGGGGCTCTCCAAAGGTTGTATCAGTTACT
>NW_005354385.1:12601472-12611938 GCF_000412655.1 Myotis brandtii | reverse complement strand
CCCCACCACAAACTTTAAATTACTTCTTCAGATGGTAAAATTAACATATTATTTGAATGGGGAAAAGTGGGGATACAGAAAAGCACAAAGAAGAAAATAAAGATCACTCAAAACTCACCACGCACACATAACTAACCATTCTTGACATTTTAGAATAAGTCCTCTCTTGTTTCTTTGAATGCATTTACATATTTTAACATAATTGGCATCATACTGTACCTATTAAGTATGTTCATATTTTTTAATGAGTTTATATATTTACAGTTTTATAAAGGCATAAAAATTGCATTTAGGTATATGTCAAACACTCACTTTTATTGACAAGAATAACATTAAATGAAATCAAGGCGATTGTACCAAATTCGGAATCTGTGTTTGCTATCCTCACAGGGCACCTGCTTTAAAATAAAAGCAAACTTGCCCTCCTCCCACCAGCAGCTCCAGAACATCACAGTTACTACATTTTTACTTACCAGGTGACTTTTTTACATATTCCCATGATGCTTGGTTACTGTTTTACATGTTCATGTGATAACTTTAATAGGACCAACAAATTATTTCTAGTATATGTTTTCGTATGCCTGAACATTCCCCGTTGGTGAGGACTCCAACATCTGTGAACAAACTCAGTTTCTCCAAAGACTCTTCTCCATACTGCAAAGTGCTCAAAGCTGTGTGATTACCTCCTTTATGCCACCTCAGAGCCTACAGGATGCAGGCACTCCTGTTTAATGCAGTTACCCGTAGACCCCCTGAAGCCTGGCCTGTGGTTGCAGTTGGCCCCCTCTGGCTGGTCCAAATGACAGCTCTGCTTAAAGGAAGCTCACTCCGGCTGGGGTTGCCCTGCAGGAGTCTAACTGCAAGCAAGCATTCTCCACGTGGCAGAGCCCATTGAACAGTTACATACGGCATCAAGGCACCAGGGACAAGTTAAAATGATAAGAAGAGTTTGGGAGTATTATATATTTTAATTTTGTGCCTAATTGTTATTGGTGATACGGAGACTTGGTTCTTGTCTTCTTGAAGGAAATTTTTTTTTAAATATATTTTATTGATTTTTTACAGAGAGGAAGGGAGAGGGATAGAGAGTTAGAAACATCGATGAGAGAGAGAGACATCGATCAGAGAGAGAAAAAAATCGATCAGCTACTTTCTGCACACTCCCTATTGGGGCCTCCTGCACACTCCCTATTGGGGATATGCCTGCAACCAAGGTACATGCCCTTGACCGGAATCGAACCTCAGACCCTTGAGTCCGCAGGCTGACGCTCTATCCACTGAGCCAAACCAGTTAGGGCGAAGGAAATATTTTAAACAAGAGACAAAGTGTAGCAAAGTAAGTAAGAATTTATTGGCGGCAGCAAAAATATACTTAGGACAATGAAACAAGGAAAGGCGTAGAAGTGACAGGAGAGCCTAGGCTGGGCTGCTTTTGCTCACTGAGAAGTCAGAGAGAGGGGGACCTCGGAGACAGGTTTAGGGGGTGAGCCTAAACCTGTCCATTTAGCTGCCCATTGCTCCCCTGGTTGCTGGTCTTGTGGGGTCCCTTAGAAGGAAGAAGGGGGGAAGGAATGGTACAGGCCTGCGCCCTGGGGGGAGAGTGAGCAATGAGTTCTTCATCCTGAGCTCATCTCTCCCTTGCAGGTAGAAATCTTAGGGGAGGTCACAGGGGAGGGTCTTAAAAGAATATTCATCAGCTTTCCAGGTGTGCTCTTTCAGGGTCCTGGCCTCCACTGATTAGCTGTTACCAGGGCAGGGGGTCACTAGTTAATGTACCTGTTCCTGAGGCAGTTATGGTATTACTTGTCTGGTTCTGCTGTTTTTCTGGTCCTGGAGCTGAAACACAACTGAGACCTAGATGTTATATTTAGGAAGGAAAAGGTCAGGGGCTCTAAACCACATGACTAGTGATATGAAAGATCAGGGGTCCAAACTGTGATATGGTAGGTGCGGAAAGGTTACCTTGGGTGTGAGGTTCTTGTTTTCCCAGTTTTGGCCCTTGCTAGGCCTCTGGGGCTTTCTGCCCTGGTGAATTTCTGTACCTGGCCCATCGTCCTTGCATTAGTCATGTCTGTCTAATTGCCTATAATATGATTATCTGAAAGAGCCCAAAATCTGCTACAAAGGGGCTAGTATTAATTAATTAATAGTTCAATATTTTGTTGCCCCTATATATTGAATGTTCAAAAAGTAAACAGATAATTTTGGAAACAGAAAATATGGTTAAGTTTGAACAGTTTGGGGACACTTCATTCATTAATTCAAGGTTGGCATACTTTTTTTCTATAGGATTGCCAGATTTAGCACATAAAAATGCAGGGTTAAATTTGAATTTCAAATAAGCAACAAACAATTTGCTGAATAAGTATATCCCATGTAATATTTGAGACACATTCACACTAAAAATCTAAAAATTGGGGGGAATTAACTAAAAACTGGGAAAGAATATTGTGCAGAGATGGAGAATAATGAAAGGAGAGAGCCTAGGGTCGTACTTCAATAGAATCTTTAGGGAAGACTTCTTACAGGAAGTGTTTATGTTACCACTTCAAGGTTTGTGTGCCTGACACTTCAAAGGCCAATATTCAACACATCAGAGTTTGGAGTAAGGAAAAGTTTATTGATTGAGGAGGCCCAACTCAAAAAGATGGGTGTGCCTTACAGTTTCCACAAATCCATCTTAAGAGGGCCCAGAATTTAGGCTTCTTTTATGTCAAGGGAAGGGAGGAGGCCAGGGACAAAAGGTGTGTAACATCTAAGCACCAACAGATCCAAGAAAGAGTGAAAACTCCCTAAATCTCTTTGTTCCCCAGTCAGTTGACCCCCCACTTATTTGAGTTTGGTCTGGAGGCACCTGTAAATCTTTGATAAATAGTCATTATTTTGTACATTTTCCCCTAATTCTTCGGGAAAGGCACCTTTTGGCAAGAGGCTGTTCTTGTGAAAACTTAAGCCTCAAGCAGAATTCCTCTAGTTAATTAGTATATCTACAGCAGGAGCTATTAGCCTAACAGCCCTGGAAGAAATGCAGGTTAGAATTAAGATAGAGTCAGAGAAAGCAAGCTTTTCACTGTTATAATTATGAAGCAGCAACCTGAAGTGAAAAGTTTTCAAGAGGAGAAGGCATGTACAAAGGCCCTGAACGGTAAAGGACTCAATGTTCAGTGTATTTGAGAAACTGAAAAAAGGCTAGTTGGTTGAGGTGAGCTGTCTTAGGAGAGGAAGTGGGAGAGATAGGGTAAAATCAGGCCTTCTGTCCTAAAGGCCAAGGGTAGTAGCATGGTGCCCTTCTGTGGGCAACAGACATCCAAAAACACGACTTTTGTCATTGAATGGAGAATAGATGTCTTAGGTGTCAACAAAATGTTGAACTATATTAAAACTGAGGATCCCTTCTGAATTAAGGGTATACAAGTTTCAGAACATGACACCTTTATTTTCCAAATTGCCACAGCAACATTTTTAACTTTTGGTGCTCTTTAGAATTGCCTAGGGAGCTTTCTAAAAAAACTCAATGCCCAGGCATCCCCCTCATTCAATTAAATCAGCATCTCTGGGTCTGAGACCCCAGGCACCAGTGTTTTTCAAAATCTCCCCTGGTATATCCAGTCACCAGTGGAGGTTGGTAAAATGCAGACTGATTCAGAAGGTCTGGACCAAGGCCTGAGATTCTGCATTTCTCACAAGCCCCCACATGATGCTGCTGCTGCTGCCGCCGCCGCCAGTCCACCCAGCACACTTCAAGTAGCGTGGGGCCACTCTCTCTTTAGCAGTCCTTGTACATACACCTGCTTTCTCTTTTCTGCTCCTCTTCATTGTGCTCCCAGCAGTCATCCTTCAAAGTTTTATTACCTGCCATTGGGTCTGCAAAGCAAAGGAGCATGCTAATGACCCCAATGTGGTTTCCCATTTTAAAAGCACTTTCTGAAGCTTTGGGATTTGCATTCCACAACAAGGTCTGCAGTTCCTCTCCAAAGGCAGGTTAATCTTATTAAGAGATGATCTGCGGGATCCTCAGTAACAAGGACTCCATGTAGCCTCTTTGTTCTCTTAAGTCTCCATTCTCCATCGCCTCTCTGCACTTGTTTGTCTCACAACAGTCACGCCTGGCGGGTCCATTTGTCTTGCCTTATCACTCCAGTACTACTGCCGATCACTCGTTCAGCTGTGTGCTACAGCTCCTCGGCTGACAAGATAATTACATTCCGGGGCAGACTGGGAGAAAGACAGGTAGTGCTCCAAAATTCCGAAGCCGACTACTAGTCATTGCTGGTGCAGACTTCAACATCAAGCACCTGATCTAATTAGCACCCTCCCATCCTGCCTGCCTGCTGTGGAATGCTGACAATTGAAAGCCTGAAGGCAAAGCAAATATCAGGCAACCCAGAGACAGACATTCACACTTCCTCGTGCCAGAAACAATTACACATTCTTTTAGGAATCCTGGGTGTCCTAGTAACACAGTCCAACCTGGGGGTAAACTTTTGCATAATACTGGGAGCCCTGCATTTACCGATAATGAACGTGAGAACCAGCCGAATGAAACCTCACAGGGATGAAAGACCTCACGGGAAGAAAGCCCTCTGACTACCTTCAGAAGAAGGGCTTATTCCAGCGCGTGCAGCCTGCTCCTAGCTCTGGAACAAGCTCACTGCTTGACAAAAGCAAGGCGTCACCAGCAAAGAGCTATTTTCCTTTGACCAGATAAAAGCTCAATACAGTGCCCGAGGAAAAAAATATTTTTTGACCTCTATGGTTTCACTACTTCCTACATTTCTTTCAAGAGGTAGCCTTTCAGTTTGAAAGTGATTACAGCCACAACCCTTTTTCCTCCTTTCTTTTTGCTTTGGGTACACAAGTGTTCTTTAATCTCTAAGCCCCTGCATATAAATACAAGGCATCATTATTGTGTCTTTCTCAGGAGACTCACCCTCGATGGCTGTTGGCATTTGCGCCAGTTCCTGGCAGGGCCTGGCGGAGCAGGGTGAGCACTGGCTTTGCAGTGGAGACCCATTGTACCACTTATTAGCTCTGTGAATGGGCAAGGTTCTCACTTCCCAGCTCAAGCTACAGGTTTAAAGGTTAAAAAAGTCAAAAAGAACTGGAGCAGAATGTCAGGGGTTGAATTGTGTTCCCCCTAAAGCTATAGGAAAGTTCTAATGCCTAGTTCCTCAGACTGTGACCTTATGGGGAAAGAGAGCCTTTTGGATGTTATTAGTTAAGATGAGGTCGCACTTGAGCATGGTGGACCCTTAGTCCAGCACAACTGGAGAGTACTTAGAAGAAGAGAAGAGACATGGGGACAGAGACACAGGAGGGAGAACACCATGCAGCTGTGGAGGCAGATGAGCGTGATGCACAGTCAAGCCAAGGATTGCCTGCGACCACCAGAAGTGAGGAAGAGGAAGGGCAGAGTCTCCCCTTCAGGCTTTGGAGAGAACAGGGCCCTGCCAACACTTACTCTCCATCTTCTGGCCACAGAACTGTGAGACAGTAATTTCTGTTGTTTCAAGCCACCCCGTTTGTGGTACTTGGTTACAGCAGCCCTTGGAAACGAATACATCAGTTAACATAGGCTTCCTCACGAACCTCCATCAGGCTCACCTAGGACATCACCAGACCACAACAGCCGTTGCCCATATCGGGCATGTCCCATCAGTGTCCTGGTTCAGAGACCTGGCTCTAGGGCATGGCAGGTGGGTCCAGCTCTGCTACTTCCTGGCTGGATGACCACTGGCAAGTTAACTAAAGTCCCTGGGCCTAGTATTATGGCAGTAAAACAAGGATAAGAATGAAATTGACATAGTAGAGCTTCTTTGAAGGATGAAAGAGATGACACTGCTAATTGCGAGTGTTAGCTCTAGTGATTCTTTCCCAGATGGTGGTAAGAGGATCGTTATAGGCACCTTTAGCCCTGTCTGCAGCGTGGGCTCATTGCACCAGAACAGCGAGCCACATGGAACCGAGGAGATAAAGAGCAATGTGGTCCTCTCCCCGGCATTCCCGCTACTTCCCCAAGCTGTGCGTGAGTCCCCATGACAACATACCCTCCAGGAGCTTGGGTTTCGGAAGATGTGTCCAAAGGCAGGAGGTGCTTGGGGATGTCAGGAGGCTTGTGAGGACCTCTGCATCCTGTTATAAGGCCCTCTAAGTTACTAACTGCAGCTCATGAGGGACCAGCTCCTGGACACAGCCAGGCTCTGAAACCTGAAGATGAGAGTTAACCCACCAGGTAGTGTCAGCAAAGCAGGAAGGAAGGTCACTGTCAGGATCTATGCTTTCTATGGGCCAGAGCACCAAAACAGCACCAAAAGTAGCCAGGTTTGCCAACGTCCTCAATCTAAGTCTTTTTTAAAGAGAAAGCCAAGCAACAGCCTGCCCACAGCTAGCTGGGGCAGCAGGTGTGTCTGCTTGGTTCTCTGCCCTCAGCCAAGCAGGAGCACACACCTGACAGCTGGTTCTGGCACTGAACTTGGAGACAGCCTCTGAGAGTCTGCAGGTGTGAATTCAGTCGCTTTCTTCTGTATCCTTTCATGCCTGTCCGCTAAATGACCCCCTGTCTATTTCTTACCCTCTATCCTTGACAGGAGACTTTTGAAAAAAAAAAAAAAAAAAAAAAAAGAAAAAAAAAGAAGGGTTTTTGTGTTTGTTTTTTTGAGATGGGGGCAGAATGAATAAATAAAAAGGGCTTGATGAAAAAAGTTAAGAAAACTAAAGCAATCATCAGGAGACAAACTTGCAAACATGGATGAGAAAAGCAACCTCAGGAACTCCTGGGTGGCATGGTGGGAAGGGGGGAGGGCGCGGAGAAAGTCCATAATTAGGATAATCCATGGACAGATAACAGGGAATTCAAGCCCAAGAAATTCAAGCCCAAGCATAGGAGTTTGCATTTCTCATCAGCTCATGTAACATCGTGTTTTCAGAGCTCACCATTTTTAATATCCAACAGTCATCTTTTATAGTTACAGTGCTATAATTTATCACATCCAGGCATGCAAAAGCACCCTTTTTCTAACATTAAACATGTTTAATCAGGACAATTTATAATAGCACTTTAGGGATTTAATGAAAGAAAGGCATTTGACACATGATATTTACAGTAATCATAACACTACAAGATTTAAAGTATAATTTTTTACAGTGTTAGATCAGGACGCCAAATTGCCCATGCTTCTAGTTAGTTATTTGCAATGCTTTGGGGGGAAAATCAGCACACAGGAATTAATTAATAGTTTCCCTCTACACAATTGTCAGTGTTGTCACTGGGCACCGCTGCTGGTGGCCAACTCCTTTCTCCCCCAGCTCCAGTGGCAATCAGCAAATACGATTCATGCTAAACCACTTGTCCTAATAGCCAAATGCCAAATGACATACCACATGTAGGACCATAATTATGCTCTAGGAAGTACATGGATTTGGCTTTGTTAACCAAGAATTAACCCCAAAATTGGAGGCCACTTGAATTAGTGCTTATGGAAAATACCCTTTAGACCTCAGCCTCAGGGATAGCTGGACATTTTTTCAAGGGAAGCAATTTTTATGCAACGCTAAGAGCCTGAAATTCTTTTTCAAAAGGATTTAAACCTTTTCTTGTCAAGCTCTAAAGATTCCCTCTGCCTTCTCTTCTGGGACTAGTCAAATTTACACACATTCCAGCTCCACTTGAGTGAAACTCAAGTTCCTACTTAGGTATTCCCCGTTAACCACAGGCCTCACGCTTCACGGCCCTTTTGACGTGTTTATTTGAAAAGGCAAGTTGATAAACCGGTGCCTTCCCTGTATTTGACAAGTTCTACCTGACTCAGGGAAACAGAGTGGGGCCCACCTTCACCGGGCAGGGATGTGGCCACAGAGAGATGGGAAGAGCGTTACCTGGATTACTGCCCACGGCCCTTCAATAATAAAGCACAGCGTCCGGGCAGAGAGGGACAACGGACACTTTCAAGGGTTCAGATTTACATCAAATGCAAATTGAAACACAACCATGAACACTGAAATAAAAGGAACAAAACCCACAAATTAAAAACAGAGTCACCCCCCCACACACACACACACACCTGCCACCGCTTTTTAATACAAGAGGCATAGAAAGCTTGGACTTAACCCAAGTGCCCACCTCTAGCAAGTGGGTGGGACCTCCTAGACCATGTCGCCCTGGCTTCATTTGTTCCTCTCCTTGGTCCTCCTTGTCCTGATTTAGTTACTTACTATCACAACGATGATGAATGATAACGATTAGTTGTAAATTTGCTTTGTGTATTTCCTACGCCACTTAAATCTTCTGTGGAATAAGAATAGGATATTATGTTTGAACTACGGGAGATGCCCTAAATCCTTCACTCAAAGCTTACTTCTTTTTTCTATGTACAATTTTAATAAATTCAGCCATCTGATGTCACAGCACACAGCAACTTAGAAGACCGCAGCTGACAAAAGAGTGATTGTCTCTTCTTCACAGCATATTAAGCCGACCTAATAGATGTTGTTGATGCCACAGCAAATGAGTAAATTGGTAGGCAAGTGATACCTTACAGCTTAACAAGGAGAAGGAAACTATTTAAAAACAAATAAAAGAAGCAAAAGAGTAGCAGTTGGGGCCCACCTGGTATGGGTGTGATCTATCATGGACTTTAGAAGCCTTTGATGATTATAGAGCTATAGGTATTATTGATAAGTATGACTCTCTTCAAGAAAAAGAACATCAAAGTATGCTTTGGAGTCTTTATTTGAGAAAACAGGGGCGTGTGCAGTACACTTTAGACAACTTTCTGTTTGAAAATAGTTTTAAACATAAAATTTAAGAGAGGGGTAGTTATCAATGGTCTGGAAAATTCCCTTCTTTGCAATGCCTCATTCCCTGGCCATGCTCAGTACCTGGAGTGTTGAAGAAATGGGTGAGTCTTACTCAGGTGGGAACCACATCTCAGGAGAAGCAATGTAGGTGGGGATGCAGTGGTGTAGAGGGAGGCTCCGATGCACTCAATACCGCTGGGAAGGGAGGAGGTAACAAGCAGCCAATAATTCACACCTTTTCTCCACCAAGCGATTGACAAACACCCCTGGACTGAATGACTAAAAAAGTGAGCTGATGGCAGTCAAGGGCCCATGTATACCAAATCTTGGTTTCTGCACCGTTACAAAAAAAGAGAAGATAGTTCCTGATAGTATGTTCAGAATTTTTGGACAAAGACACCCCATGAAAGGAGGATGTTACCTAAGTGTTACTATTACTTAAGACTTGACTCATGTCATGATATAGATCACAGCCCTAGACGGAGGCAGTCACTGACACTAGATTTCCCAGCAGCGACGCTGGCCAGTCCATTTTCCCCTTGTGCGAAGGTTGCAGGGCTCCAGTCTCAGGAGCAATGTCTGTTTGTTTTCAGGAGCCTGTTGCCACAGCCAGTTAAATAAAGGCGATCTCAACCAGCAGGCGGAACCCCACACTTGACATTTCTCAATTAAAGTGAGCAAAGATTGACTTCTTCTTTTTGTTTACAGAATTATGCAAAACTCATTCCTGGAGCTACAGTAGGGCTACTTCAGAAAGACTCTGGGAACATTCTCCAGCTGATCATCTCCGCCTATGAAGTATGGTACTTTACAGTTGGCTTCTTTTTTTGCGGGGGGAGAGGGGTACTTGTTGGGTATTCAAAAACTGAGATGTGTTTTAGGCAGTTAACTACACTTCTATTTGTTGGTAGAGAGAATGCTTATCCAGAGAAAAATCTCCTTGCATGAATGTAGCCAAACTATACATTTTGTATATTCTATTTGCAGATATTCTTCCTGAGAGGTGAGGCTGAAAGTAGAAAAATCATACACCTGATTATAAAGCTGGGGTTGTTTTTATAATAATAAGCAACAACAAAATTTTAATTCTACTGAAAAGGATCCATGAGTCATACAATTAAGCTCCCCTCTTCTCTGCATGGGGGGGGGGGGGGGAGAACAACTTTAAATTGCCAGCTCCACAGGTTTAGTGAGATTACATCATAACTCAAAAAACACAAAGCACACCAGGAACAATGCCACTTTGTGGATTCTCTGCTTTGGGGAACCAGAGGAATCCTCCATTGGTTTTATAGTTTTGCATATACACACTTTTTTTGCCTTGACTTTGTTAATTAGTACCTGAGAACAGAATTCCTTCCTTAGAGTAGGATATATTCCTACAGAGTTGCTACGTTCTCTTTCTTTGTTCCCATTTCATAACTCAGTTCATCAGTAGTAGATGGCCAATTGTCAATTGGCTTTTGTTTTGGTTCCTAAATATTACCCCCCTTTCTTGCCTTTACTTACAAAGAAAACACACACACACACACACACACACACACACATGCACACACACAATGATAAGGACAGGAATGAGACAAGAAAAATTTTAGAAAGCACTAAATCTCTAATATTTGCTCTGGACAGCAATTATATAATAACTAGAGGCCCGGTGCACAAAAATTTGT
>NW_005354385.1:12553000-12600934 GCF_000412655.1 Myotis brandtii | reverse complement strand
CTGAAGCTCCCAACTGCTCCTTTTTTTCTTTTTTTCTATTCTGGGCCAGCTTTAGCTCTGAGGCCTCCTGCTGAAAGCAGGTTTCTGGCCTTTACCTTCTGTATTTGATACAATGTTGCGGTCAGTCTGGCTGAAGCCCGGCTGACTGAAAGCCGGTTTCTGAGGTTTTGTTTAGCTTCTATATTTGCAACATAGTTGCTTAGAGTTGCAGCTGAGAGGCCAGCGGGGAACGTTGGAGTCCGCAGTCACTGGAGCAAGCAAGCCTCCCTGTTCGCTTCAGTGCATGGCTGCTGGCCTCCATCTTGGCTGACAGTTAATTTGCATAAGGACATGCTGTTAGCCAATGGGAAGGGTAGCAGTCGTACGCTAATTACCATGTTTCTCTTTTATTAGTGTAGATACCTAATGAATAAAATTCTAATTTTCAGTGTTTTAATATTACATCTAAATTCCATATGCACTCTGTGCCAATACTTAGCAAATACTGAACCCGTGTTCCCCAACTAAGTGCCATTTTGGAATCATCTGGGAAACCTTTTAAGAAACAGGTGTGTCCAGATGTCTCTCACAGACATCTTAGAAGAATTTTAAGGGAAGAAGAACTTTATATTTTGAAAAAAACTCCCCAATTATTTTGAGATTGCCCCATCAATTTTGAAACTCACCTTGAATGGGAAAAGCAAAATATTCCTTCTCAAATACATTTCCTCAGAGAATTAAATACAGATATGTCCATTAAAATTATAGGATGGGTTTTTTCCCCGCACTTATATTCTCAGAAACATCAGTTTTCTTAGCTCCCATCAAAAATTTATCACCACATTAGCTCATGCTTGAAATTCTTCCAAACAGGAAAGCTTGTCAACAAAATACTAAAAAACCTGCCTTGCCTTTATGCAGTAATAAGAGTTTTAATGTGTCCAATCCAATAAAAATCACATAACAATCCTTCACCGAATTAGAACACACATTCCTCTTTAATCTGGCATTCTCAAAAGTGCTGTCTACTAGCATCTTCAAAGGAACTAAGCAAAAACAGTGTCCAAAATATATCCCCCTCCTGCCTGACCAGCCTGGTCCATGTGCCTGCTCACTCTGTCAGAGGTTATGCCTCACTATGGTCCCAAATCACTCACATAACTTACAGCGGCGTTGAAATCAAGGCATCACACATTTGAAGTGAATCTCCTGTCTTTATTTTACTGTCTCAAAACTACAAAGAAGTGTCTATTCTTCTTACCCAAACAATCTTGCTCTGGAGTTACAATTGAAACTTCGTGATTCCCTGGATGAAGTATGCAGCAGACCTTAGCACTAGTTTAAATTATTTTTCTGTTCCGGTATTTTTTTTAATGTATTCTAAAAGGACTTTAAAATGTGGGGATCCTTAGACTGGATTTCTTTCCAGTCTCTAAGGAAAAGAGCAGGAATGAGAATATGTTGAGAGAAAACAGGAAACGCTTCTGCCTCACTTCTAGTGGGGCAGCGGCAGACAGATTGTGTGTATAACTAGTGATTACAAACTTCAGCTCGATATTTTACGGTGCCATGTTGACATAAAAAAAAACCTTAAATACCAGATGTGTGTTAATTTGACTATCATCTGCTAATTTCTTTCCTTCCCTAACCACATAGTACAGTGGTTCTCAACCTTCTGGCCCTTTAAATACAGTTCCTCATGTTGTGACCCAACCATAAAATTATTTTCGTTGCTACTTCATAACTGTAATGTTGCTACTGTTATGAATCGTAATGTAAATATCTGATATGCAGGATGGTCTTAGGCGACCCCTGTGAAAGGGTCGTTCGACCGCCAAAGGGGTCGCGATCCACAGGTTGAGAACCGTTGACATAGTAAAAGCTTCTGAAATACTAATGCTCCCAAGGCAAGTTCCTCTCCTGGCATTTAAACTCCAGCAGGGAAGTGACTTGGTTTGTTTTCTTTCTCCTGGTTCATAGTAGACACTCAACAATTGAATGGAGAATATGATAAAATATATAAATAAACATGGATGTCCTTTCTTTGGGAAATTCACATTAAAATATTCCTGGTGAAATTTGTGACGTGATATTTCAATTATATAACGCTGAGAATTCCTTCATTTGGGGCAGATTATGTCACCCACTACTCCTAATTGCTGTCATCTACAGACTTTTAGGTCGCATCCCTCATTTCTTTTAGTGCTTGACTCACTGGGCCACTCACTCTCTTTAGCACTACTCCTGTCTATTTTTTAAATTTTATTTATTGATTTTAGAGAGAGAGGGAAAGGAAGAGAGAAACATCAACATGTTGTTCCACCCATTTATGTAGTCATTGGCTGACCTCTGTATGTGTTCCAACTGGGGATCGAACCCACAACCCTGGTGCATTGGGACAATGCTCCAACCACCTGAGCTACCCAGCCAGGGCACCCCTGTCTTAATTCTTGATGATTTCTGTGTGTGTGTGTGTGTGTGTGTGTGTGAAATCTTTCCCATATCTGGCCTCTCAGTTTCTTAAACTCTGTTCCAACAATTACCTTGTCCCCTTGCCACTTAATTACTTTCTCATGCCTTTACTTTTTATCCTACCTTAAACCTTGTCATTGCCAATTAAATCTCAACTGCATGCAACCCATCCCTGATTACCACTTCTTATTTTTTCAACTCACACCTGCTAGTTCCCTTAATATGTCTTTCAACCCATCAGAATCTTTAATTAATTGACCCCTACCCTCTCTTTACAGTTCCTCATCCCCTTGATGTTCTCTCTTGCCAGGAACCCCAGCTTAAATTCAATCATTATGTTCACTCTTTAGACACACCTTCAACCCCTGTGCTCATTATTGCTTCTTGGAGGTTGCTTGGCCAAACATGGTCCTGATTAAATACAACTCACGACTCTCAGCTGTCACTCACGGCTGAATGGGAATGCAAAAAAACATACCATCCTAACCAGTCTCACTTTAAACTCAGGTTTATGGGTGGACCTCAAGCAGGTCCCAGCAACCAGGCTGTATTTCTGTAGTATACATGCAAGTAGAGATGTCTAAGAAGTCAAGTTGATATGTTAGTTGACAATTCAGGAGACTAAACTCTCCCAAACATACTTCACTGATAGTTTTCTCCTTCTAAACTGATGGTAATTCCACCCTTCCACTTGCTAGAGCCAAAAAGTTTGAAATGATCCTTGACCCCCTCTTTCTCTGACACGCCAATTTCATCCATCAGGAAATCTTGTTGGCTCTATCCTCAAAATGATTTAGAACTTGATTCAGTCACTGCCTCCTCTACCCTTATCCTGGTCAGAGCCACCATCTTCTTCTTTCACCTGAATTATTGCAAAACCTCCTAATTGCTACCTCCCATTTTCTCCCTTTTGTCACCTACATTCTGTTTTCAACAAAACAGCTAGAATATTCTTTTCAAATTATAAAGTCAGATCATATCACTCTTCTGTACATAGCCCTGTTTTCTCATTTTACGTAGAAAGAAAAACTAAATTCTTTCTAACAGCCTTCCAGGACTCTATCAGATCTGTTCCTCTCCACCCCATTACCTCTCTGACTTCACCTCCTGTTACTGCCCTCCAACCCTCTCCAAACCCAATTCTCCTTGCTGTTCTGTTCCCAGAGCAAATCAGACATACTCATGTCTTAGGGTCTTTGCATGGACTGTACCCTCTTCCTGGAATACTCTTTTTACAGTATCTGAGTGGCTAATTTCTCCTCACTTCCTTGAAATTCTTAGCAAATCCTGACCACTTTTTAAACATTGCAGCCTACAACCCTACACACACTCTCTTAATCTTCATTATCCCATTCTAACTTTTTTGCATAGCATCTATCACCTTCTAGAATGCTATATAATTTTCTTATTTACAATGTTGTGTGGGTGTGTGTGTGTGTTTTTCTGTTTTCCCATACTGGGATAAAAACTATTTCAGTGGGTTTTGTTTTCCAAGCACCTAAATCAGTGTTTGGTACATAGTGGACACTCCATAACTATTTTCTGAATGAATAAACATAAACTATAACTAGTTGAAATGAAACAGATTTAAAGAATATATTTAAATGCTAATTTGATAGAATTTAAAATCTTAAGACATGATGGAAATAATCTCTAGGACTGAGAAATGACACTTTAATATCTGTGCATATTTTGAAAAGTTAGCCTATGTCCACTGATAATATGAGGAAAATAATGGGGCAGGGAAGAGGAATGACTTAGAATTTATTTATAGTCAGCAACTTAGAATTTGGAGAAAGACAAGGTAATATTACTATGCAGGTGGCAAAAATGTAATTGAGGAAAATTTGAAGCTGAATATGCTTTTGAAATCTGAGCAATGAAGTGGGTATAAGAATTCAAATCTTTTTAGATGAACACAAGTATAACTTAATTCATAATATTTTATAATTTGTTTTATTTTTAATAATTGGGATTTGTCTCCCAAATGCAGACTTTTTAAAATTAAAAGTGTTTTTTCAACTACATTTGACATTCAATATTATATTAATTACAGGTGTGCAGCATAGTGGTTAGACATTTATATAACTTACTAGAGGCCCGGTGCATGAATTCGTGCACGGGTGGGGTCTGGCCAGCCCGCCCCCATGGGGAGGGGCCACGGGCAGTTGGCTGGCTGCCCCCGCCCCTGATCAGGGTGTTGGGGGCCGATTGCGGGCTGGGCCAGCTGGGGGAGGGGGGCCCGATTGGGGCCCAGATCTGGCTGGTTGGCTGCTGCAGTGTGTGTCATAACCACTGTTTGTTCCGGTTGTTCTGGTCATTCCACTGTTCCAGTCGCTGGGCTTTTATATATATAGATGAGTGATTCCCCCGATAAGTCTACTACCCACCTGACACCATACTTATTGCAATATTATTGATTATATTCCCAATGGTGCACTTTACATTACCATGATTATTTTGTAACTGCCAATTTGTACTTCTTGATCCCTTCACCTTTTTCATAAACCCCACACCCTCCTTCCATCTGGGACCATCAGTGAGTTCTCTGTATTTATGAGTCTCCTTCTGTTTTGTTTGTTCATTTATTTTGTCCTTTTAGATTCCACATGTAAGTGAAATCATATGGTATTTGTCTTTCTCTGTCTGACTTATTTCAGAGAGCATAATACTCTCTAGGTCCATCCATGTAGTTGCAAATGGTAAGATTTCATTCTTTCAAGTAATAGTTCATTGTATATATGCACCACTTCTTTATCCATTCATGTATTGACAGACGCTTAGTGCTTCCATATCTTGGCTATTGTAAATAATGCTGCAATGAATTAGTGTTTTGAATTTCTTCAGATAAATACTCAGAAGTGGACTTTCTGGGTTATAGGTAGTTCTATTTTTAATTATTTGAGGAACCTCTATACTGATTTCCATAGTGGCTGTACCAATTTGCAATCCTATCAACAATGCACAAGGGTTCCCTTTTTTTCACATCCTTTTCCACAACACTTGTTTGTTGACTTATTGGTGATAACCATTCTGACAGGTGTGAGGGGATATCACATAGGTGTTTTAATTTGCATTTCTATAAATATTAGTGATGTTGAGGATCTTTTTATATGTCTATTGGCCCTCTGTGTGTCCTCTTTAGAGAAGTATCTATTCAGGTCCTCTGCCCATTTTTTAATGGAATTGTTTGGAGGTATTTTTTTGGGGGGGGGGTGGTATTAAATTGTATAAGTTCTTTATATACTTTGGATATTAACCTTTTATCAGTTGTATCATTGGCAAATTTCTTCTTTCATTTGGAAGGCTGTCTTTTGTTTTGTTGATGGTTACTTTTGCCGTGCAAACACTTTTTAGTTTGATGCATTTAGCTCATTTTTTCTTTTGTTTCCCTTGCCCAAGGAGATATATCCAAAAAATATTACTAAGAGCAATGTCAACAAACTTTTATTTTGTAAGAGAAAGAGGAACAGATAAAGTCTGAATAGTAACACCAACTTTCCCCAAACCAACAGGTCTCCCTCTGCCTTTTTTGACATTTTTCCTCCTGAAGAACCTTGCCTTTATCTCCCCCTCTGGTATAACCTATATGCTTCATATCTAATCTTTCTCTCTTAAATCTATGTCATCACAATACCAACCAGCCCAGTTCCTAACCCTCGTGCCTCAGGCCAGGATGAAGGCATCAACATTCCAGCTTTCTAAACTCAAGGGTTCCAATCCCCTCCACTGGTCTGGTCTGCACAAGCCTTCCAGGCAATTCCCTTGCAGCTATCTTTTCTGTAGATTGAGCCCTTGCTTAACAGCTGCCAGAAATGCTTCCCAAGGGTCTAAACTCCTCTCTCCAAACTGCAAGGCTCTTTGTTGTCTGGTGTCTCTCAGAACAGTTGGAGTGTTGACTTGGCCTGAGCCCTTTTGTCTTCATTGTGTCTCATTCCTGGCTTTGAGCTTTCTCTTTTCTTTGCTGTCCTTATTTTTTAATTCTTACCTGAGGATATATTTTTAATTGATTTTTTTTAAGAAGGAGAGAGATGCCCTGGCCAGTTTGGCTCAGTGGATAGAGCGTCAGCCTGTGGACTGAAGGGTCCCAGGTTCAATTCTGGCCAAGGGCACATCCCCTGGTTGCAGGCTCGATTCCCAGTAAGGGACATGCAGGAGGCAGCTGATCAATGATTCTCTCTCATCATTGATGTTTCTATCTCTCTCTCCCTCTTCCTTCCTCTCTGAAATCAATAAAGAAATTTTTTAAAAAAGGAGAGAGAGAGAGAGAGAGGCAGAGAGAGAAGCATTGATGTGAGAGAGAAACACTAATCTGTTGCCTCCCATCCTCACCCCGAACCTGCAATCTCTTGGTGTATGGGACAAGGCTCCAACCAACTGAGCCAGTCAGCCAGGACTGAGCTTTCTCTTTTCTGTCCCCTGTCCTGAGATACCATTGTCAAAGATCAGTCTTCTAATACGTCAGCCTTCACTGATCACCCTCTTTTCTGAACTGTCCCAAACTCTCATTTGTATTATACTATTTTTTTAAGTTAATGCACAATGACTGACATTGTATGTTACCTGCTTCACTTGGTTTCATCTTGTTGTTTTCAGTAAGATGATAATCATCTTGAGGGCAGAAATCTGTACTTATACTCATTCCCCCACCCCGACTCTACACTAAATGTAAAATAGGACTCGATAAATTCCAATATTGCTTTCAAGACAGTTTCTCCCACATTTTAATATCTCTAAAATTGGGATGCATTTTATAATTAACTAGAGGCCTGGTGCACGAATTCATGTACAGGTGGGGTCCCTCTGGGTGGCCTGCAGGGATCGGGCAGAAATCTACAGTCCGATGCTGCCTGCAGCTCCTACCTGCCACTCCCACTCATCCCGGCCCCACTGTGTCTGCTGCGGGCTTGCGCCCAATCAGTCCCAGGAGAGGCTCACGCTGCCGCAGCAGTGCTCACCAGCCATGAGCCCTGCATCTGGCACCCTCCCAAGGGGAGTGGCCTGCACAATCGGGCTGAAACCAGCTCTCCGACATCCCCCGAGGGGTCCCAGATTGCGAGAGGGTGCAGGTCAGGCTGAGGGACCCAACCTGTGCACGATCAGGCCGGGGAGGGGCCATGGGAGGGCTCCAGGGTGTATCCAGCCCATCTTGCTCAGCCCCTGTCAGCTGGACCCCAGCAGCAAGCTAACCTACCGGTCAAAGCATCTGCTCCCTGGTGGTCAGTGCACATCATAGCAACTGGTTGAGCAGTTGACTGTCTGTCCCCTGAGTGGTTGAGCAGCCTTAGCATATCATTAGCATAGTACGCTTTGATTGGTTGTTTGGTTGTTCTGCTGTTCAGTCTATTTGCATATTACCCTTTATTATATAGGAATATTACGCTTTGATTGGTTGTTCGGTTGTTCTTCCGTTCAGTCTATTTGTGTATTACCCTTCTATTATATAGGATTGTGTCTTACAAATGCTGTCAGCTGGGCAGAAGTCACACCTTTGTTTTCATTTCCTGCACATGTGTGCACTTGGCCATAACTGTATATATTGTTATTCAATTTGTGAAGTGCACTCTTTGCACTATAAATGTTGAGAAAAATTGCCATTTAAAAACATCTTTAAAATTATACACTATGGTTTGATATTAAAATGAAAAGTTATTATATATGCAGAAATGTACCAAAACAGAGCTTCAGGGTATAAAATTGATATTAAGGAAGCAAATATTCATTGTTGGAGGAATGATTGCAATTCTGTATTCTTTGCAAAGCAACAACCCACTTCTTTATGGGACCTGAAAAATGATGATACAAGAAAAGGAAGCTGTTGTTACATTTTGTTGCTGAGTACAAGTGAAAGAATTGCCTCTTATATGTCAAACAATGCAACTCAGGGCTGGAGAATTTGCCAGATCCCTCAGAATGTATAAAATAATTTTCAAAGCAATGATAGACTGATGGCATTGATTCATATATTGTGCAGAATGATTCTGAGGTATTTTATCATAGTTTGTTATAAAATAATGTGTTTCATAATTAATAGCATCTTAGATTTGATAAAATACGATTGTGTGTGTATCTTGCTCATTTGATTAATGATACTGTGAATTTCTTTTATACACAGTTTAATTTTATTCATTTGTAGTTTAGTAAATACAATTCTCAGATTCTCTTTTTGGCTCTGTTTTCTGGTTGTGACTTCATCTAACTCTTTATGTCTTAATGAAAGGAACTCCGGTCTGAGGTGGAACTGGAAGTATTAGGAGACACAGAAGGACTCAACCTGTCATTCACGGCTATCTGTAACAAGTCCTTCTTCCCACAGCAGAAGAAATGCTCCCACATGAAGGTGGGAGACACGGTAGGTACATGACCAATAGATGGTCTGAAAAAAATATTCAGGCAAGTCAGAAGTTAACCTTCATGCACTGAAGCTGCACTTCCCCTTTCAAGAATTTTCAAAGCAATTGTCAAAGATTTCCTAATAAATTCTTTTTGGCAAAGATGATCCCCATGTGGCTTTGTTTCCCCCCATACATTTTGGTGGATAGAAGGAGATAATTAGTATTTTCTTTTCCAGGCTTCATTCAACGTGTCTGTGAGTATACCAAACTGCGACAGAAAAAGCAGGCACATTATCATAAAGCCTGTGGGGCTGGGGGACACCCTAGAAATACTTGTCACTCCAGAATGCAACTGTGACTGCCAGAAAGCAGTGGAAGTGAACAGCTCCAAATGCCACCACGGGAACGGCTCCTTCCAGTGTGGGGTGTGTGCCTGCAACCCTGGCCACGTGGGTCCTCACTGCGAGTGCGGGGAGGACGAGATGAGCACAGATTCCTGCAAGGAGGCCCCGGATCACCCCTCGTGCAGTGGAAGAGGCGATTGCTACTGTGGGCAGTGCATCTGCCACTTGTCTCCCTATGGAAACATTTATGGGCCTTACTGCCAGTGTGACAATTTCTCCTGCGTGAGACACAAAGGGCTGCTGTGTGGAGGTAGGCCATGTCTAAATCCACCTTACTCTGCGGCTGAGCAAGTATTAAGGAGGGGCTCTTCCTCCTTTGAACCTTCCACAGTTGCCTGGGCATAGTAGGTGCTCAATAGATATTTGCTAATCAACTGAATGGGTTCATCTTTAGACGCAAGGTAATGATTTTTTTTTCTGGCTCTTACATTCATTTGGAGTGAGATCTCTGCCAACTCAATTTGCATGTCTATTATTATTTCCCTAAGAGTAAGTAGGTAAAAGATGGAAATGCCTTCTCTTTGGTTATTACACAGATTCCACAAAACTACATGTGATTTGAACTCCATTATCATCCAGACTTTTCTGGATCAGACTGCTGGGTATCTGACCCAACTCTTAAATATTACTTTGGAAAAATTAAAAGCAAGGCTGCTTAAGGAGAAAATGCCAAGGACAAAGGACACACAAAAACTAAATGGACTTTCAGGGCCTTCATTCACTTTCACAAATATTTATTGAACATCTATTATGTGGTAGATACAAAATTAGGAATGGGGTATAATAAAAATGAATAAGTACAATAAGGTTATGATAGGGTAAAAATGAAAATTACAGAATTTTTTGAAATTGAGAAAATTTTAAAATAGCAGAAATACTTGTTTCATATCCTTTGTAGATGCAAAATCACTTTAAGAATATATTATACCATATATAACATGACTACTACATAATCATCCTGATGTATATACATATATTTAAGTATAATCTATTAAGACAAGAATGACAAATGTGTTTATATACTTTAAAATTATATAAATTTGTGTTACAGTTGAAATAGTAACTGCTGAATTGAAGCTCTCATGGCTTCCTTTTTCACATTGTCTGAGCAAGCAGCTTTTCAAAACAGAAAGCCATTATCTTCAGAGAAAACTAAGCAAGTTATGTTTTCAAAACCACAGGGTCAGGAACATATAAAAGAGACTGATTTTCAGGGGAAAAGCCCTAAGAAAAGAAGCCTCAAAGAAGCCTAAGTTCTTTGAAAACCATGTGATACCCTTAGAAGTGTACCTATGTTTCCTTTCTTTGCTGCTGCTGTTACTAGCAATAGATGCCTCTGCGGCTGCCTTCTTTCTTCCCCTTAGAGAGTGAAAAATGTAGGGTCTGTCTAGATTGGGACACATTTCTCTTTCTTTTCATTGAAAGGTGTATTTCCTTACTTAATGGATGTGGTTCCAAACCCACAACAGTTGGTTTCTTTTCACAAGATGCATACAGGACACAGTCTAAAGCCAAAGACCATCACCACGTCTTGGAAGAAGTATTTTCAGCAGAACCCCAGATTGCATTCCTACTAGACATCTTTTGATAAAATATGTGCTCAAAACATTTGAAATTACCTTTCAAAAATCATTAAGTGTAAGCTAATACAATGTAATAGCAATGCTAACCCCACCTATATTTCACCTTAAATCTTAGATCGAAGAGATCTAGGACAGTAATAATTGCTGTTCTGTGTTCAGCAACACATTTCTTCCAGTGTCTTGATGGGTTTTCATTTTGTTTTGTATCATGCATGCAAACAAAAAAAACTAAAAAAATTTGACTTGATCTATGCATTATAGTTCACAAGGTCTGACAACAGTACCTCCCTCTGTATCAGATACAGTGATTGCTAAAGAAATTCTATTTAGAAAATACAATTATTTCTTCAGTTGGACTCACAGAACTTCACCAATGCCAATTGCCTTCATACTTTGGGGTACTTTACGATTCTCAACCATTACTGTTTCTCAAAAACTATTTTGTTTTTTAGTCACATCATAAAGGATGTTTATTGCTCTATTATTAGTAATTTCCTTTATAAAAAAGGATACTAATATTAAGTACAATTATTCAAATTCAACAAATAATTATGGAGTACCTACTAAGTGCCTGGCCTTGTGAATGGATGCTCTGTTGTTTGTAACAGAGCCCTGAATATGCTATAGCTTCACTTGTGTAGACCTCCCTTATTTTACAGCTGCTATACTCTGCAATGGGCTGCTTCTCTGAAGGCTACTGTCACAATGTTCTTTTTCAAGCCCCTTTTCTCATCCATCTGTAAGCACTCACAGATACAGAACGCCACTGATTTTTTTTTCTTGCCCAAATTCCACTAGTCTTGTATTTTGATTCTAGGAGATTGGAAACTCTAATGATATTATAGTAAAAAAAAACAAAAAACAACAACTTCCTGCCATTATGCACTTATAGGTATCAGCCAACAGCATTCCAGAAAGATCCATTCCTCCAAAAAGAGCCTGATAAATTTTTCTTGATTTTTGGTTATCATCTTTCTTCTACATGAAGCCATTATAAAGTTTTTGTTGTGGTCATGGTATGAACAGGTATTTAAGATAATTAGTTGTAGTGAATATCAATTAGCAACTTTTGTGAGTAGGGAATGGTTCTGGAAGGCCCCCAGAAAGGAGGGTTTCTTAACTCTGAACAGAGCTCTTGAAAGGCTTTCTAAATCTCTGCCAGCCGATTCTTACATGTGATGATACACTTGGGCATTCCAAAGCCTTTGGAGATGCACATTTCACTTGACAGCATTTATAAATCATATTAATTTTTCAGGATAAACTTCACTATAGAAATCTTTCCCTATCATGAAAGTAAATTTCTTCTTTTGCTGAGGAAGATACAAAAAGCAATTGCAGTTTAGAGGATAACTTACATATAAAAGTTAAACTAATGGTTTGGCCTAAATCACCTAACTATTCTTAGCTTTGAATTAATTAGTTCAATTATGAATTAAATAGGTTATGAAATGCAGTTGGAGTATGTCTTAATGTCATGGATCCAGCTAAATTTCATCTCTTAATCTTTCACTAGAGAAAGATACGTATTTTAGTGTGTATATAGATCTATAAATATGCTAATATATTATATATATTTCAACTCTTATCTTTCATTGGAGACATATATGTCTTTTTTGTGTGTATATATGTTTATGCATATATCAGAATCCAACTTCCAAATTTTTGTGGCTGTCTCCTTTGTTCTATGATTTCCTACTTCATATCTCTTACACTTAACGCCAGGTCAGCATGGAAGGCACCAAAAAACACACAAGCCCATTATAATAAATACTTTATTTGTCACTTCATAGTATTTCATATGGTATTATGTGGCCAGATCCAAAAGGAGCTTTTCAGGACTGGATGAGCTGCTTGCCTGTAGCAAGTCTCCAGCCTCATTCTTCAATCTGTCTCTGTCCTGCGCTTCTGCAACATCCTCTCATTCCCCTCTTACCTCTGAAAGCATCCTTTTCTCTGATTGCATTTTAAATTCTGATGCTCTCCAGGGATTGTCTCACTCCATCTGCATCCCCTCTCCCTGATTCACAACAACTTTAACTGCCATCTAGCTTTAATGGATCCCAAATCGCACACTTTAAGTCCATATACATACATACATACAGTTGACTCTTAAACAACACGCATAGGTCCATAAATACTGTAAATGTAATTTCTCTTCTTTATGATTTTCTTAATAACATTTTATTTTCTCTTTATGTATGAATACACTATATCATACATATAACATACACAGCAATTGTTGATTGACAGCTTATGCTATCAGTAAGGTTTCTGTCTAGTCAACAGTAGGCTATTAGTTGTTAAGTTTTTTGGGGGGGGTCAAAAGTTATAAGCAGATTTTGACTGTGTGTATGTGGTGGGGGTCAGCACTACCCCTAACCCCCATTTTGTTCAAGGGTCAACTGTATTCAGCTGCCTACTAGGATGTCACACAGGTTGCTCATACTCAACAGAATGAAAAATGAACTCATTTTGACCCCACTCAAAACTTCTCCTCCCCAGCTTCCAAGCAAACTGTTCATTCAATAATGAAGCATTACTCTATGCCAGGCATTAGGGATAAGACAGAGCATGAGCTAGTTTCCATTCCAGGTCAGTGAAAAGCCCCACCATCCAGCTAGCTGCCCTGTCTGGTCACCTGGGGAGGATTCTATCCCTCTCTCTTCCCCTCCTCTTCCACCCAGCACTGATCGCACCCACACCCTAAACAATTCCCTGGTTGCCCCCCTTTCCTCTCCATTCCCAAAGATGCAGGGTCTCATATCTTCCCAACTGGTTTTCCCCTCTCTAGTTTGACTCTCTCTACTGATGCCAGGACATTTCTAGACACATATCTATCTGTTCAGGTCTCTCCCCTACTTAAAATTCCATAACTTTTGGGACAAAAGTTCTTACTTTAGTCCATAAAGCTTTCCATGATGTGATTTCTGACTTTTTGCAGACCTTTCCCCCCTCCCCTCCTGCCACACCTTGGGCTCTATCTATATGAAACTACCTTAGGTATTAAGCAGGTCACAGGATTACACACTTCTGGTGTTAACCTGTTTTCTCTGCTTAAAATATGTGTCATTGTCTTCTATCTTCCTTCTACCTTTATCTTTCAAAGTCAGCTCAAACATCACTTCCTCTAAAAACTTCCCAGATCTCTAGTCTAATTTGGAAACTCTTCCCCATGAGTATAACAATGATCATATTGTATTGTATTTATTAGTAGTCATATTTATTTACCTGTCTCCTAACACTAGACCCGTGGTCGGCAAACCACGGCTCGCGAGCCACGTGCAGCTCTTTGGCCCCTTGAGTGTGGCTCTTCCACAAAATACCACGTGCAGGCACGCACGTACAGTGCAAAGTTGACTTAAAACTTTAAAGTTTATTAAGTTAATTTTAGGGAATGTTGTGGAGTGAAAGAAGATGTAGTGTCGAGGATTGAGAAAGGTATGTTGAGATGGTTTGGACATATAGAGAGGATGAACAAAAGGAGATAGACGAAACAAGTATACAAGACGAGTGTGGATGGGAGAGTTGGAAGGGGTCGACCTCAGCGAACGTATCTCAATCAGATTGAGGACGTTTTTAGCAAAGGCCAGCTTAGGAGTACCCTAATTAAGTTAATAACAATGTACCTACCTATATAGTTTAAGTTTAAAAAATTTGGCTCTCAAAAGAAATTTCAATCATTGTACTGTTGATATTTGGCTCTGTTGACTAATGAGTTTGCCGACCACTGAGACTATAAGTTCAGTGGCCTTGTCTTATATAATTTTGTATCTTCGTTCCTTATACAATATTGGGCACATGATATATGCTCAATTAAAGTTTGTTAAATAAATGAATTTGTTGAGCACTCACTATATGTCCGTAGGACATCCAATGAGTGAATGCAGAGCCAGGAGATTGACACATTGTCTCACAGAGCACAACCATTAGAAGTAGATCTTATTCTTTCTATTTTACAGATGAGGTTTTCATGATCATCGAGATTGAGGGTTGTAAAGATGGGGTATTATCCAGGTCTGTCTTGTATCTTTATCTTATGGCACCCAAATTTAAAGGAAGATATTGTAAAAGCAATTATCTCCTTTCACCTGGCTATGAACTCTCTTTGGCATAACATCAGGTAAGCAAGCTGGTCTTCAGTTGAGAGACCAGATCAATAAATAAATACAGTTAGCAAAATATATTTCATAAAATATATTTATACTCACTCTCTTCCCTCCCCCTTGACACACTCACTTTTTTCTCATTTTCCCCCCTCATCATTTTGACGGTGTTTAAAGGTAAACAGAAAAGATGGTGCCCCAAATCAGAAAGTGGTTTTGACCCTAAAAAACAGCGTTTTGCTTTACAGATAACGGCGACTGTGACTGTGGCGAGTGCGTGTGCAGGAGTGGCTGGACCGGCGAATACTGTAACTGCACGACCAGTACAGACTCATGCATCTCTGAAGACGGGGTGCCCTGCAGCGGGCGAGGCGACTGCGTCTGTGGCAAGTGTGTTTGCACGCACCCCGGAGCCTCAGGACCGGCCTGTGAACGCTGTCCTACCTGTGGCGATCCCTGCAACTCTAAACGGTAATGTCTCTACCTTCTTCAGTCCCCTTTGTCCGTATATTTCCTGATGATCAAAGTCATAGTGACATTTTATAAACTCAGACCTCAGATTGTTTTGTTGGATTTGGTCTCCATCAAGTATGCACCCGCAAGTATCACACAAGCCTGCCAGGCCCCTGTGATCCTCAGCCTGGAACGCCAGTCCTTCGCTGGCCTCTTTCTAGGTCCTGATTACCCAGGACCACAAGGTCACATTTCTGCTAGAAAGCAGCAGGGGAAGCTGAGCTGATGTCCCACACTGATAATATCAGATCACCTCTCAGTTACAAAGCCAGCCACACATAAGAAATGCCCTGGGGGTAGACTGACGACACCCACATTCAGTATTTTTTCAGGGGAAACAGATAAACTTCTTTCTTATCTAGAAGTTCAGAGCCTGACCTTACTGATTCATTCCTATCTATAGACCCATGAAAGCAAAGAGGCAGAAACACAATCTTGGCTTTCAATTTTCTTCCTTCTTTACCACTCATGCTCTTTGGCTCCTTCCTTTGGTTATCATTCTGCATGACTATTGGGTATTGTGTTATCTTTTATACCATATGAACAACAACAACAAAAAACCAAAACACATTTTCTTATTTTCCAGTAAAGAAACTTTCTTTGGTTGACAGCTAGGTTTTTTGTTTTGTTTTGTTTTGTTTTTTAGGGAGAGAGGGAGCGAGAGATAAACATAGATGTAAGAGTGAAACATTGATGGCTGCCTCCTGCACACCCATTACCAGGGATCAAGCTGAAACCTGTGCATGTGCCCTGACTGGGAATTGAACTGGCAACCTTTCAGTACACGAGACCATGCCCAACCAACTGAGAGCTGACAGCTAACTTCTTAGTGGAAGTGGGACATTTGTAGGTTAAGTGAAACAAGTCTCCAAATTGGCTGTGTTATGACATTGCTGTGCATGATGTATTTTGCAGCAAACATGCTTAAACAACTCATATTTTCATTAACTTTGGTACCCCAAATGATGGCATTTGCACTTCTAATGTAAATGAAGTAAAAAAATCAACATTCACTCAGTGGTATTCACCATTCAGGTGTTAGAACTTCTCTGTTACTGTGCCTGGACATATGCCAAGAGAAGGATGGGGACATAGACTTATTTGAATAGAATTTAAGGTAAAAATGTCCTTTTAAGATGTTTCTTCTATTATTTTTCTATTTTGTCTTCTCTGTAAACATGATTCAATCTTAAATCTGATTTATAAGATAAGAAATTAATAGTGAAGTAGATTAAATTTGAGGAATCAGAGTGATCTTTGTGGTATTTGTGTTAGTTTTAAGATAAGTCCATTCTTCCATTTATTCACTCATGCATTTATTTATTTATTAAGTAGGTATTAAGTACCTCCTCTATGCCAGAAATCATGCCAGAATCAAATGGGTTGTATTCAAATGGGCATGCAGTGATGACAGAACCTGTTATAGTTTCTACCATTACAGGTGCTGAGAATCTAGAGGGAAAGACAGATATTTTTAAAAGTAATGATAATGAGTGTACTACAGATATCAGGGGAAATACTTTGTAAAAGTATATGATTGTCTAACCACTATTCTGTATATCTGAAACTAACAGAAAATATTATTGTAGGTAAACTACAATTGAAAAATAAAATTTAAAAAGAGCAAAAATAGTTATGATGATATCTGGGCTGACAGTTACAAAAGGAGCTATAAAGGGTGCTATATGGCAGGAACGGTACGTATGACAGGAGATGGGGCCCCCAGACTAGCTTGGGCGGCCATCAGTGAGATGCCCAAAGGGGTAGAGGTTCTAAGGGCTTCCACAATCTCCAGCAGCCCCCTGCAAAGCCACTGCAAATAACTATATAACATAGATAAATGCAATATGCATGCAATGCAAGGAAACGCTCAGACAAGACTTCTATCCCCGCTCCCACATAGATTACTTCTTAAGCCCTTCCTTCAGAGGAACTCGGAGGCTTCTACTACAAGGGAACTACCTGGGCAGGGTCATGGAAGACTTGTCTGAGGAAGGAGGTTTCAGCTGAGATGTGACAAGGCATGGGTGGGGGTGGGGAATGTTTCCAGCACTTAGAAGAGTGTACATGTCCATGGCCAGAGGAAGAGAGAGGCACCATGATGTTAATCCCACCGTAAGACAACATTTGCCGTTTTGGGTTACTCCAAACACAATCTGTTTGTAGTGATTTTCAGCACAAGATAAATTCAGGGTCAACGTTTTACTTTGCTATATAGACATCATTACAATGGCTTAATTCCTGGGCTATGCTTTGGGAAATACACTTTTCTATAAGTATCCATCTTTTATTCAAACGCCTGCATTAATGCGCATCCAGTCTACAATCCTTACCTTTTGAAAATACCCCTATCGAGGCTTGGATGCATTCAAAAGAGTTACAGAAAAGTGAATCTTTAAAATAGTCACTCATGACATAGATGACTTCTTGTTAGGATATAGACCATTTTGGTTAAGAAATTCAGCCTTTGTCTACTCTTTACTTATATTTTAGCAGCCTAAACCCTTCCCAGGAAAAATATAAAATGAAAACATAGCGAAATCAAATACCAAAAT
This sequence comes from Myotis brandtii, assembly GCF_000412655.1. NCBI lineage: Eukaryota > Metazoa > Chordata > Mammalia > Chiroptera > Vespertilionidae > Myotis > Myotis brandtii. The sequence continues at coordinate 12,582,987 of NW_005354385.1, read as the reverse complement.
AATTGCGGGGGGGGGGTTGTTGACTTTATTTTTCTAACTTAAACAATCATTAAAGATAATGGGATAGTAGCTATGATCAGGGCTGGCTCAGGGAACATTGATTACTGAGTGGAATTCAGCATAAAGCAGTTTCCTCTTGGACATCACCCAACTACCTTCTGAAAGTAACCAGAGGCACCGTCCTCTCTGAGACACGCCTTTAGCATGTACCACAGTAACAGCATTGAGCACTATCCCAGCTGCCAACATGAACTGATAAACTGTTGACTAATGTTCCCAGGAGCTGCATTGAATGCCACCTGTCGGCAGATGACCAGGCCGGAGAAGAGTGTGTTGACAAATGCAAACTAGCTGGTGTGACCATCAATGAAGAAGAAGGTTCTGCTTGTCTTAAATTGCTTTCCTTTTCTTTGCATAGTTCTTGAGAGGCACAAATCTGTGGTGGGCTTTCCAATAGCTGGACTTCATTTGTACCAGGGCATTCATTGCCTCATATTAGTTATTAAGGGGAAATGTATTCCATAAGGCTAAAAACCTGGTGGTTGGGGATACAAGACATTTAAAGTCACGGCTATTATATTTGACGTCACTGTGGGCAAGTTCACCTCTCCTTAACACAGCGGTTCTCAACCTGTGGGTCACGACCCCTTTGGCGGTCGAATGACCCTTTCACAGGGGTCGCCAAAGACCATCCTGCATATCAGATATTTACATTATGATTCATAACAGTAGCAACATTACAGTTATGGAGTAGCAATGAAAATAATTTTATGGTTGGGTCACAACATGAGGAACTGTATTTAAAGGGCCAGAAGGTTGAGAACCACTGCCTTAACAGATACAACTGTAGAGAATTCCAGAATGCTATATTGTTTGAATTAGAAGGAAGAAAATTGAAGAAATATCTAAATGTTAACCCCCAAGCCTGAAATTGTCCCCTATTATCCAATTGCTGTATTTCAAAATAGGACAAAGCAAGGTATACGATGGGCTTCCTGATAGAGCCCTCAGACACTGGGCAGTTTCTGATTAGTGGACTGATTTTCTTCCTCTCCCCTCTGTATGCTCTTACTCCCAATTTCCAAATATGGGCTCTACATGATCATCTTTAATTCCCTGTTGTCTCACTCTCAAAATATGAGAAGGGCCTGTTACCTTTAACTGCTTAGCAAGCCCTGCTCTTGTTTTCACCTGTCATTTTAAAACATAATTACTTAAAATTATATCTTTCCTCATGGCAAATTGACATCTCAAATATTCAAATGGGTTGCATTTTAGCTGGGAAAAATAATTTGTGAACATTAAGACAAAGAAGATGACTGACTCCTCCCAAAAGGACAGTCTGGGGGGATTGGTGTTTCCCCCACCACACACTCTGCATTATCATGCTGCTCAGCTAGAACGGCTGCTCTGCACGCTCTGCAGACGCCAACAAGATGCATCCCGGGCGAAGTGGCGTAATCAAGACAATAATTCATGACATGCTAGGATATGTGTCTTGAATAGATGGAATTAAAATACCAAAATTAATCCATTTCCAAGGAGGAATAAGTTAGTGAAATTTATTTATTTTTTTTTGAAAATTACCTACATTGTTTCAAACTTGAGATCTCTGACTGTGCACCGTTGAATAACCCTAAATGGAGGGCCATGATTGGTGCTCATAAAACCCCTCGTCTGTGTTTTTTCTGGTAACTAAAAAAATATGCCAAATAGCCGTAAATTGGACAAAATGGTGTATACCTTACGCCAATCCCGAGGTGAGATGCTGTGAAAGCACTGAGGAAAGCGGCATTTGTGGACTGCCCGGATTAGTAACTAGTACAAATCTCAGCATATCCTCCTGGCTTCATTTCACACCAACCATCTGGGATATTTACCAGATATTTCCAAGAAATGACTAAAAATTGCAGAAAATGCCTTGCAAATGACTAGAACCCTATGCAGGAGCAGCCGGAGAAATCTAATGTGCTGAGGGGAAAAGGAGAGCGAGCCTTGGAAACATGGAAATCGTGAACAGGGGAGTTACCATATTTAAATACACAGTTTTCTAAGTACATTTTCATACGTGCTTAGATTTGAGGGGAAGACTACATCTCAAGTGGCATTTAAAATATTTGCATTATTATTTTTTGTGTACTTGACTACATTATCTTCAAAAGAGGGGAATGCAACTATTTCTAACTCAGAAATTAAAAACAATAATTGCATTTCTAATACCATTTAAAAGCACTAATCTCAATGAATTTGAGAAAAATATGTATTTGTTAACCTGTGAATTAAAAAGTCATTTCTCTAATGAGCCTGTTATAAGTCCTATTTCAAGTTACTCACCCAGTTATGTTATTGATCATATCACCTTGAAATTATCACAACATATTTGTTCTTCCATGGGGTCTTTATCAGCCCTTCCTTCCCCAACTAGGACAGGGAGGGTAACGTAAGTATAACTTTATCATCCAAATAAATCATTCCCCAGCTGTGCTGTCCTGACTTGTGCGAGCATTTCCAAGGACATTCAGTTCAATTTCATTCGACCCATTTTGCTGAAAGAGACATTATTCATCTACCCCAACATTCATGTACTCAGAGCTTTGTTGCTCAAACCGTGTTCCATGGGACACTAACTCCCAACGTGTTAAATGGGAAACTACGCACCCATGGTCATATGCATTTTGGAAATGGGAAGCTACACCTTTTGTTTCCTTAAAGAACTCCTGAGAGTTCCTATGCACATGACATTAAATGTACGTTGCAAATTGTCAGGAGAGGCAAAGGGAGGTTGCTGTATTTAAATACACTGTATTTTAAGTACGCACAGCGACCACAGAAGCCTTTTTTTCTGCTTGGGAAACTGCTTTCTCTGAGAACTACTGACGTGGTCTCGGAGCAGAGGTCTTAAACACACAGTTATCTTGATTCAGTGGTGCCGGCGGTTTAGTTTTCCACATTTTTCCTAGACCCCCCCTAGACCCCAGGCTCCTCACCCCATTCTCACATTTCTTCCTTTTCTAAGTATGATTTCATGGACTGCCTGAGATCTTATTTTCCTTGTATTATTCTAGCACAGCACTGCTGACACTCATAAAGGTGGGGGGAAAAGAAAGGTCCATTTCTTATGAACAACAAAAGAAAACCTTAGCAGCTAATTATGCAAATCTCCAGCCCAAGCTGGACCCTTTCATTGCACATTCAATAATACCATTTTAATACCCAAACACTGTGAAGCGGGCCAAGTCTAAAGTCATAACCGTCATGAAAAGGAGTGGTGAAGTAATTAAAGCAAGAAGGGAGTCATGACTCAAAGGTCATATTAGCAGTTCCATTAAAACTTAAATAATCCTGGCCAAGTAAATTAAGCCTCCCTGTGCTTCGATGTAGCTATTTAAAAGAAAATAAAAAAGCAGGATTAATATTACTGAAAGGAGTATTGTAAGTTATCCACATATTTTCTACCTGAGAATAAAATGTTCCATTAAGTAAACTCAAGAGGAACAGAGTGGGTTTGCGCTGTGGTGGTGGAGAGAGGGAGGGAAGGAGAAAAACAGTCCGACAGGAAATGGCATACTCCCCAAGGCTGGATGAATCCTAGTTCACCGAATGGTGTGGCAGAAGGATGTGTGTTGAAGGCCATCGAAAAATAACCAAAATATGAATGATATACAGACAGTTCTGTTGGTATCAAACATAGGAAATAACACAAATTTCAATATCAAGTGTTGCCCAGAGGTTCCCAAACCTCTTAGTTAGAACCACCTTATTAAAAATACTATTAAGCAACTCACTCAAATACAAATGCCTGTGTATACCAATGACCTCCCAAATCAGAATGCCCAGGGGCGGGGCCCTGAAATCCATATTTCCAGAACTCACAGGTGATTTAGACAATCACAAACATTTAGGAATGACCAAATTTGAATGATTTGTAATTAGATTTCTTAATATTTCTGTGTGCATAGATGCTTCTAATGGATTCAAAAACACCTAAACCTATCATTGAAATCTTAGTAATAATGCTAAAAGTTTTACTAGTCTCTGTTTTAATAGGTAATACAGGCATACTTCTCACAGACCCTAATGTGAGATTTTTATCTTAGAGATTGAATGCAAAACAGCTTATATATTTCTGTCTTTCTATGAGTATGGCAATGCTGAACAACAACAAAAAAATCCTATTACATTTTTTTTTGTTAGAGTCAGAGCAAGACATATAGATTCTGTTTCATTAAAACCTTCTTTTATATTTAAGCCACTGAGAAAAGTTATAAGTCTAGCAAGAGTACGTCCAAGATTATCTGGGACAGTCCCATTTTAATATTCTGACCCACTGAGTCTTAGTACACTAAGACTGGATTTGTTTTTAAATTTTAGGTTAATAACAATCATTCTATTTACAGGTTTCTGTAAAAGTGTTTGTAACTATATCAGTAAAAAGTCTCCAACTTGTAAGATAGGACAACTTGAAGCAAGTGGTGTTTTAGTTGGGAAAATGCTACATAATTTTGGCATGGATGCAGGACTAGAATCTCTGATAAATAGTATTAACATCTCAGATTGACCATTTTACTGTATTTCCAATTTCTGATATGACATTCATTTTCTGCTTCTTGAATAAGCTCAGCAAGAAAATAATTTCTATTTGGAAAAGATTTAAGGAAAAATTGATTTTTTTTTTTAAATTAAGAAAGGGGCTATGCTGAAGGGTCAGTCAAACTATTATCCTTGGTTCTTTTTATCTGAGCTTTACCTTTATCTTGCTGGTCCCTGAGCTACATAACACTTCAGTCTCTGTTTCCTGATATTAATATATATTTATTGTTGTGACGCGGACTGGCCAGCAATCTTGACTAGGGCATTGTGAGGAAGCCCCTCCCCCACCCTCTTAGAAGTATCAGTATCAGTTTGGACTGTGCAGTCTCTTTCTGAAATGTAATCTAGGCTTCCTCCCAGATGCTCGCAGCCAAGGAGAACATATAGCCCCCTCATTACCATAATCAGGGCCATTCTATTCCCAAGACAGCTAGGCATACCTGCCTTGAAGTACTTTTACTCTATTGCAGTGGTTCTCAACCTTGGCTGCACATTAGAATCACCTGGGAATCTTTTTAAAATCCTGATTTCTGGGCCTCATCCTCTGGAAATTCTGTTTCTTTGTTACTAATGTTGTGGCCCCACCCCATAACAAAGAAACAGAATTTCCGGAGGATGAGGCCCAGAAATCAGGATTTTAAAAAGATTCCCAGGTGATTCTAATGTGCAGCCAAGGCTGAGAATCACTGCTCTATTGAAATCCTGCCCCCATCAGTTTGATAGGTGCATTTGATGGTCAGTCCTGATTGACCACACCTGGAACTGTTCTTCTGGAACGTGAGTAGAAACTAAAACCTCAGCCGGTGGGAAAAATCTTATGTCTTTTCTATTATCCTGCAATGTTGAAATTTCCTATTTGCATATTAAAACTCAATACTACTTTGCTTTCAAAATAATCTCTTTTGGAAACTCATTTAACCTAATGAATGATTCCTTTATCTGCAGATTTCTCAAAGGATAGTTCTGTTTCCTGTTCTCTACAAGGAGAAAATGAATGTCTTATTACATTCCTAATAACTACAGACAGCGAAGGGAAAACCATCATTCACAGCATCAACGAGAAAGGTGAGTGGCGTGCCTTTCCTTGTCAGTGGTAAGTGATACTCCATGGGAGAGGAAAAAACAACCAGGAAGACACTTTGCGTAGCTTGCCAGGAAAGACATTTCCAAATTTTTGATGACATGCCTCTATTTTCCCAATGACTAAAAGGTTTGATAGGTTCCAATATCTCTGAATAAGACTAGACGACAGGATGAGTGTATTTGTACCAATCGTCCTCTCCCAGAAAGGTTGAATGCAATGTCAGCACAAAGTGTACCTTTAGGAAAGACTAACGGGAAGGAGCAGACCAGCCTATGAGACTGAGTTTTGAATCGTGTGAACCTGGGTTCAAATACTGCTCCGCCGCTTACTAGCTGCTTCACATTTTGGAAGATACTTGCCTCTCTTTCCCCATCTGTAAAATAGGAAAAATAATACTTTCTTTTAAGGAATTACTCAGGGATTAAATGGAATGATGCATATAAAACATGCACCAATTCATAACCTAGAGCCATGGGTCATTCGATGATAACGCCGAACCAAGAAGACACAAAGCAGGAAGTGAGGAAGTGATCTGAGTCCATTGCTTCTGTGGCTTTGCTTTCACACCAGCTTCTGGAGCCCCGTTGGGACTCAGGAAGCCCTCAGATAAAAAGCGCATCTTCAGTGAAGAGGAGACAGAAGTTCATGTTAGAAGTTGATATAGAGAAGATGGAAGAGTGGGAAAGGTGCTTTTGTTGAGAAGTTGTTAAACTTTAGTGAGCATCATGCTCACCTGAACCTGCAGGCCTGCGTGTGGCCCAGGCAGCTCTGATACAGGCGGCTTCAGGATCTCCTTTGAGCGACTCTGCCTTAACAGCCTTGGCCACATTCTTAGATACTCACAGGTGCCCCCCCTTTTCTGTCTTCAGTTAAGAATGTGTCCCTCGCCTGGCCAGCGTGGTTCAGTGGTTGTGTCGACCTATGAACCAGGAGGTCACGGTTCGATTCCCAGTCAGGGCACATGCCTGGATTTCAGGCTCAATCCCTGGTGTGGGGCATGCTGGAGGGAGCTGATCAATGATTCTCTCTCATCATTGATGTTTCTATTTCTCTCTCCCTCTCCCTCCTTCTCTGAAAGCTAGATAGGCCAGAGCTCTCAGGACCCTGAGGGCAGAGCCCATCCCCAGGAGTCTGTAGTCCCCTCTCCCTGTAAGACCAGAGATGCTCTGGACAGCTGGTGGGAGGCCTGGATAGAAAAGAAGCAAAGTGGGGAAAGAGGAGATGGAGCTTAAGAATTCCAAACAAATTGAAAAAGAAACCAAGTGAAGGGTCATCATCAGGGGTATGTGGATGTAGGGAGAGCTCTTTGCTCATCTTTTTTTCTTACATCTGGAAAAACTTTTAAGGGTAAGAGCCACAATCATAAGGGGCCAGGCAAGAATGGCAGTTGGGGAGTCTTCCTGGCAGAGATGTAGGTATGGCTTCCAACTTGGAGGTTCCAGGCACTCGAGGTCTTGAGGATAGAAAAGGTGGAAGAGTGAATTTGTTATAGTAATAATAGCAACTCTCAGCATTGAGCCCTTACTAGTACCATATGCCAGGTATTATTCTAGATGCTTTACATGTATTAATTCATTTAATACCCTCAACAGCTATATAAATCAGGTATTGTTATTATTTCCATTTTATAGGTAATGAAATTGAGGCATAGAGAATTTAAGTAATTGGTAGGTTTTGCAGCAATTATGTACCAGCGCTGGTCCTGGAATTGGAAGCCCATGCTTTTAACTATTGTGCTATACTGCCTCCCACTGGCTGTGTGATCATAATAAATATTTGAATTCCCAAAATATATCAGCACTGTCCAATATAAATGTTAATGCAAACTACATATATAATTTTAAATTTCCTAGTAACCATATTAAAAAGTAAAAAAGGTTTAAATGAATTTTAATGTTTTATTTAATCCACTATATCCAAAATATTGTCATTTCACAGTGTAGTAATATAAAAACTTAATGAGATTGTTTACATTTTTTTCATACCAAGTCTTCAAAATTAGTGTGCATTTTGCATTTATCACACAACCTAATTTGGAAAGTCACTTTTCTAGTGTTCAGTAGCCATATGTGGCGGACCTACCAGACTGGCAGCATTAGAAACTCAGGTCCTTAGAATTAGGTGCTACACTGACCTGGATTTTCTATTGTGTAATACTTGCTTTGGTACTTGGGCCAAGATCTTATCTCAAGAAATGAATAAGTCCCAATGATTCTAAATTCTTAAAATAATCATCTCTGCTAGGTCATGCTTATTCCTCCTCTTTTTATTCCTTAGTGGAGAGCCCTCCTAAATCACATTCTGGCTGCAGGGTCTTAGTAAGGTTCATTTTGCTTTAAGCAAGAATATGCTATGCCCCACCCCAGACATTTTATAGTCAAAGATGTAGCCAATATATATTCTCATTGACAGGCACCTGCTGCTTTCTTTGCCGGAGTGTTGCTAAGCTATTAGAAGCAGCATGGTTCATTTGCTATGCTAGAAACAGTCTTTAGATCTTCACACTTTAGTTGCTATTTCATTAGCTTCTTTACTTATTTCTGCATAATCTCCTTACATGGTTTTTTGGCCAATGAACAAAGATGTGTGAGGCCAGGCATCACACTGTCAGGGGGTCATTAGTCCCGCTTAAATTCAGACCAGCTAGAGATTCTTACCTTGAAAGTAGCATGAGTAGTCTGGGTGTATAACTCTCCTTATTAAACACCGAAAAGCACTAAGAGTTAAAATAAACTAAGCATGATTCATTTCCTCTTCAGATGCCATGGATTTGCCTCACTTCTTACAGCGGGAGGCAGATATTTAATGATAATTTTTATATGGGATTTTTTCTCCCCATGAAAGCCAGGGGAGAGCTTATTTATGTTTCATTAAGACTGTATCATCTCCCAGGCATATTGCAAAGATTATTAGTCATTCTGCTGTCAATAAGGGAAGGTACTGTATAATTGCAAGATTACATTAATACCATCAATAGTCAAAATAACACTTCATAGAATGTTCAAGTTAAAAGGACTACGCAAAACTTCTAATTCTCCAAACTTCCCTGAAGATAACAATCACTCAGGATACTTTTAATAATAAAAAATCTTTGGCTGCATCCGAGACCAACTAAATCAGAATCTCAGGGGAGAGGTTGAGGAAGCTGTGGGTTTAATCAGCATGAGCACCTGGCTTAACCTTATTTCAGGGAAGGAAGGGACACTGAAGTCCCACACCTTTGTTTTACAGATGAGAGTTCTGGGGCTCAGAGAGATCAAAGGACTTGATGGGTTTAGATGGCTACTGTACTTCAGTTCAGATAGGAATTGAACCCACCTCTCCTGACCCCAGTCCAAGAACTTTTCAGGACATCAGGCATTAGAGTTAAAATAAAACTGAAAGCCATGATTCTCTTCTGTCTATTAAAAAATTTTTAAATAAGAAATCAGCAGCAGTAAGTAGGAAACTTTTCAGGGGGCAGGTTTCATATAATTTTTAATATAATCTCTTTGTTTCAAAAAATAAAGAAAAGTAATTATGTGTGTGTGTATGCACACACACTCATCCCATTTCTACTTTATCATATACCCAGAAGAGACTATGTTTAGTGATTAAACTATATCTTATTTATGGTCCTTTAAATATTCCATGTGCATTAATTTTCACTCTTTTGGATTCTAACTGAGTCAGCCTTTCTAGTGTATATCCATTTGCTTTGAATAGCCAAGCTGCTACTTTATCTTCTGTTCCACTTTGAAGGAATAGGGCTATCCTTCAATAAGTAACTCATTTAAAAATATTTTTTCAGCAAAACAAAGGGTGTTACTATTTTCCCCTCTACTAGAGAAAAATATGGTTGGAAAACTTAATGACAAATGTTTATCAAAATGTTGATTGTACCATCTTCTTAATATAATTTTATTTGCTCCCACAGACTGTCCAAAACCACCAAACATTCCCATGATCATGTTGGGGGTTTCACTGGCTATTCTTCTCATTGGGGTTGTCCTACTGTGCATTTGGAAGCTGCTTGTGTCATTTCATGATCGCAAAGAGGTTGCCAAATTCGAAGCAGAAAGGTCAAAGGCCAAGTGGCAAACGGTATGTAAACATGTAGGGGCTACTCCTTGTCTAGGGGAGAAAGTGTCTTATAGAAGAAATGGGAAGTGAGCTTTCTTCTGCTCTAAAAGAGAGTTAGTATACCATGCTCTTTCTTTGCTCCTCTCACCATGTCCTCAACAGCTTTGATTTCTGTTCTGCCTTGGAGACAAAGGAACCTCTGTCCACTAATTGGATCCCAGGTGGTCCTCATAGCATGCGTTTGTCTCTCAGTACAGTGGGGGAATTTCCCCACTCTGAAGAGTCTCCTTATTTAGCTACTTCGGGACACCAATGACATATATTTTATTTCTCACCACCAGGAGGACCCATCAGGCCCCATTTGATAAAGCTTAGGTGCTGTGTGTACACATTTCCATAAACGTTTATGTTATAACTAATGGAATAAGGTTCATGAGTACTAGACAGTTCATGCCAATTACCATGGAAATGCACATTACTCGAAATAGGTTACAAAGCAAAGTTGAGAAGAGTTTTTAAATTCCATCCAGTTTTTCTGAATATCATAAATTTCGAACAGCTACCTGAGAAAAACAATCCCCAAAGTGTCAACCTTTAAATATACATACTCAATAGATATAATTTACGTGTCTCCTCTTTACAGTAAGCAAACACAAAACAGGACTCCAATTTTGTGTGTTTCTTTCCCACAGGAGAGACAGTTACATTTCTAGAGGCCCATAGAAACAATTTCATGGTTTTAATTTCATCTCTCTATCTCTAATGGTGCGTCCAGCTATCTAATAGCAATTATCTTACATTGCTGATTCTAAAAACAGTAATATCACAGGAGAAAATACAAGCCAACACAATGCTACTCAGGGTTCATCTGCCCAGATAAATTGGTGTTACAAACACTTTTTTCTCTAACTTTTTAGTGATATCTTCAATTCCTAGAGCAAATGGAATCTTCTGTTTTGGATACATTTATCTTGATAAGGGATGTTTATATATTATGTAGTTATTTTAAAATAATCATATTATATGGTGCAGGACAAAGGACCAATAGAACATTTTATATACTTTATTGTCCCATTAAAAATGCCTTTATACACAATAATCAAATGAAATGTATGGATCTTATTTTGATCCTAATTTGAATAGTAAAAAAAAATACATTTTTTTGACAACTGGATAAAGGTTAATGTAGACTGGGTATTAAAATGATAGCAACAAATTGTGATTAATTTAATTAGGTATGATAATGGCATGATGACTTTGCTAAAAAAAATAATCAAGATTTTGGGATAAAGGAAAATGAAGGCTGGTTTGTCCTGAAATCATTCAGCCAAAAGAGAGAGAGATAGAGAGGAAGAGAGAAAGAGAGAGTTGAAGCAAGTGTGGCAAAATCTTGATAATTGTTGAAGCTGGGCAATAGGTCTACAGAGGTTCATTAAACAGCTTTTATCTTCTTTTGTATATGTATGGATTTTTCATAATTTAAAAAAACCCTTTGGGAAAGTAAATTGTGGGTTTGCATTGAGTATATAGTTTATCCATCCATAACAAAGTCAAATGTAACCTAAAAGTTAGTTTGATGACTTAGAGCTTGAGGCCAAAAGTGTTGGGGCAGTTGACATAACCTGATCCCCTGGCCATCGCTGTTTTAATTCTTACAAACTATCAAGCAAATTCCTGACAATCGTTAGAAGGGCAACCAGGCAAAAGAATGTCATTAAGTTGGCATAAAAATAACAACAACACAACAACAGCTGCAGTTAGTTGAATAACCACCAGCCCCATGAAATCATCTTCATATTCCCAATTTGAAGGTAAGGAAACTGAGGCTCTGAGATGTTAAGAGATTTCTCCAAGTGTTGATCCAACTGCAGCCTCTTCTTCCAAGCACAGCCTTGACACTCGGGAAATAATAGGCAGGTGTTCCACGAATAAGCACTTGGGCAATTATGTGATGTCTATCTACCAAGCAGCACATTTTAATGTTCTCATACAAAAGCATGATTACTGACAAGTGATTAATATCTTTAAAATAACATTTTAATTAATAGTTAATTTCCTCAAAACATGAATTGTTTTCTCTTAGGATGTAGAACATGACTGAAATTTAAATGCTAAAATTTTGCCATTTCTATGTCTAATATGGAACAAAAATATGCATTATACAGATTAAAGCATGAATGAAAAATGTTATTCCCTTGTTAAACTGAGTTTCTTTGAATAACAAATGTTTGATGTTCTTGACTAGATAATGACTGGATAATAATTATTCACTTGGATGCAAAAGAGGTTTAACTCAAATAATTCAACTCAAATTTCACTAATATATCCTATTGGGGGGAAAATGTTGCTCAGTGTATCTATTTTGTGATCTTCAATTTTATTTTGTTTTTATTGGAAATATATTTCTTCTTGAAGAACTGAATTTGACTGGTCTTCAAAACCCAGGGGACCTCCATACACCACAGAGGTAGTTGGTTCTCCTGACTCCAAAGGTGACAGAGCTGAGAATAAAAAAGAGTTTCATTCTTGCCTCCTGGAACATGTCATCATAGCCATAAAGAAAGGTTACCTTTTACTACTTTTAAAAATAACACCCACATCCACATTCTTTATGAAAACAGAAAGGGGAGATATTTAAATTCATCTTTGATTAGACATTTTTTCCCTAGGATGACAAGTCATTAACTAGAGGCAAAGAATGTTCAGTATGACATTTCTAGCAGTCATGGATTGATTTCGTACTGTACTAAACAAATCAGGTCTGCATTTGGCAGTTAGGCAATCATTAAGAGAGCTGTGGGTTATGACAGAGAGCTTTCTTATTACCACTTTTTCAAGCTCTAAAAATGTGCAGTTGCATTTGCAGAATCTACAGCCTAAATTACTACCCCCTGATGCCTGGGGGAATTAGCCTAGTCACCCCAGATGGTTGGGGGAAACACAACCTTGTCTAAGGGAAGGAGTGCAGACTCACCTGAAATGGAACCAGACACAAGCCTGTGTCTCAGCTGAAACTCTTTTGTGGGAAGTTGCCACCTGCGTGGCACTAGAAGAGGCAATGTCAGACATTGGCACACTTCCTGCTGTCAGCAAAACCCGAGCTGAGCTCATTCTGCTGAGCTCCAAGCATCAGTTGAGGGCAGGAAACACTCCCCCCTCCCCGATAAATACTTGCTCTTTCTCCACTTTTAAATTTCCACCTTACCCTCCTACTACAGTGGGGTCTGCTTTATCCACCATCACCTATTAGCGTGCCCAGGCCCTATAACTAGCTTTGCAAGAGACTCCCAAAATATTGTAGGCCTGAATAAATGAAGTTGCTTTAAAAATATAGAATGAAAACCACACAATCAAAATTACACATTCAACTAAGTGTCTACAAAATAACATGTGTAGTCAATCAGTCAATCTCAACAAACGACATTTAGAGTGAGATGGGGTGAATTTCAATTTGTTTGACATGATATGGGATGGGGCCCCCAAGAGAGTTCCTCGCCTTTCGCTGATCCAAGCTGGCCCTTCTCACAGCCATTTACTCTGAATTTCAGAGTACCTTGTCTTCTCCCTAAGCCACCCTCTTCCTCCAGGCCGGTGCCCCTACTCATTATCCTCACCCTGCCCATCTTTCCTCTTCAATTCGTTTCTTATTCTTCTGTAACCAACTTAAACTGAATAGCATATAGTCTCTTAAACTTAATAGAATTCCACGTATTTTTGTTTGCAATAATATTCTACCTGCGTCTAAGAACACGTTAGCATGCTCTTCACAGTCCAAATTTCAAGTTCTTATGGAAGCAGGACTAAGTAAGAACTGGAGGGCCCTCAGATTTATCCGGGCTGACCTCAGGAGCAGAGACAATATGCTGACTTAGCCTTCACTCATCGTCCACAACCAAGGAGCCTCTTTTCTGTTTGCCCTCATTACTGAGATAGCATCTCACTCCAAAGGCCTGAGCAAAGGTGAAATGTTACTCAGTCTGCGGTCAGGCCACTGGCTCTGGGCAACAGAGAAACAGGTGCAGGTGTTATTCCTCCTCAAAATGAAGACACTGAGGTGAATCCAAGGGCAACAGGTGGGAGAGACCAGGGAGTATTTTTCATTTTATTGAGGTCTTCTAAGAGCTGAGAGAAATGTACTTAGAAAGCCAATATAATCATGTTTTTTTCAGATCTATGCCTGGAAATTGCTACCATTTCTACAGTTCATGAAATAAGGAGACCAAAGTATAAGATTTATCAATTTGGAGGGTCTGAGATGATATGTGGACTCCATGCATACTCAGAAATAGGATTGGGAATGTTCAGTGTACCAAAACCCTGGGGGGGGGGGGATATCTTTATTACACTCTCCAGGACATAAAAAGAAAGGAAGTTCCAAATATAAAGAAGAGCTATAAGTTAGAGGTAGTAAGAGGCAGCATTTATTGGGAACTGTGTGCCAGGCACTGTGCTAAAGTACATTACCTCGTAGATAAGGCAAGCATTTCGGCAATCTCTCTTATAGATAAGGACACCAAGGCTTGGAGTTGCTTAAGTAAGGTCACATAGTGCTGCTGGATTGAACCCAGGCTGTCTGACACCTGAGCCTGTGTGGTCAACCTTGGAAAGAAGGAGAAAATAGACTGTACCTTACCCAGACATCCTGTGCCTGCCAGGAGCAGTTAAACCAAAGAAGAGAAATAGAAGGAACAAGCTTGGCATTTCTTTAAACACCTAGAGAGCGTTGGTCCTTCTGGTCCTGGTGACATTCCCTGGAAACACCAACAGCCCAAACAGCACAGCTGAATTATCCAGGCATCAGTACCCCACCTCTCACTGCCCCAAGGGCATAAGCATCTTGCCCAACCTGCCTTGGGACCTGTGCTCCTTCACGAGTCCAGTGTCGCAAACACCCGACTTGTGACCCTGATTCAAACACTAGTTTACAAAAGCCACCTGGTTCTTTCTCGATCCTGAGCAGGCAGTCACTGTCCTGGGAATCTTTCTCTGCTTCTCCCAAGCAGCTAGTCGCTCCTTTTTCCGAATTTTGATCTCATTTTAGCAAGATTATTTGTGCCTTTGTTTGATGCCTTTCACCAGAAACACATTTCCTTTTTTTTTTTAATATATCTATTTTTATTGACTTCAGAGAGGAAGGGAGAGGGAGCGAGAGATAGACACATCAATGATGAGAGAGAATCATTGATCGGTTACCTCCTGCATGCCCCACACTGGGGATCAAGCCCACAACCAGGGCATATGGCCTGACAGGGAATCAAACCGTGACCTCCTAGTTCATAGGTTGATGCTCAACCATTGAGCCACACCAGCCTACCCAGAAACACATTTCATAAAAGCAGGTACTACTGTGTCATTCATCTTTGTATGCTCACTTTTTTCATTTTTTACTTTACATTTCACTGTGAATCATCTATTGGTTCATTCTATTCATTCAATAAATAACCGAATGCTTACTCTGACATGGGCACTGTTTTTAGTGATAATAAAATAGCAGTGAATAAAACAGCTAAAGTCTTGTTTTCCATCAATAAATTAGTGCATTTCCAAAAAGGGTAAGATTTTTAGAATACACACAAGGGGCTAGTTCTGCATCTTAGAAAATAAAATGAAGATGCATTACTTTTAAAACACTAAAAGTATAACATCAAAATTATTCAAATGGCTTTCAGGATTGAAACTGACTCTCTTTTCCCAATTGGTAATGTACAATGAAATTATTTAGATATGTTAAAACAGTGTAATAACAAAATGTACTTTCATTTGAACCTCCTTTTTTATTTTTTAGGGAACCAATCCACTGTACAGAGGCTCCACCAGCACCTTTAAAAATGTAACCTATAAACACAGGGAAAAACAAAAGGTGGACCTTTCCACGGATGGATAGAACTACTTCATGCACAAAAAATGTCTGTTTCACTGATATGAAATGTTAATGCACTGCTTAATTTTTCTTTCTTTTTTGCTTCAAAATGAGCTTGGTTTAAGATAATAATAGGTCATTTGGAGATCAGTCATTCTCTGTATGAAGGTTAGAGACTATGTTGGCAGGTTCAAAATAATCAAGAAGAGAAATACCTTAGCAAAGGGGTGACTTTGGGGATCATTTGAGGAATATTCACTCTGTTGCATTAATGCCTCAAAAAATCATCAAAATGATTCATGGGAGCCTGATCTGCATTTGAAAAATGTTTGAAATTAGAATCTCATTTATATCCAGAATATAGCTACCTGAGGTCTTTGTCTCGGCCAAGTCACAAGGCCCATATGTTCCCATTACATATGCACACTCGCCAACTTTTTCCAAACTTTTAGTAAATGTGCCTTTCCTAAAGGAGGATTTTTTTTTCTAAGAGATTCTGATTTTACTTCAGCTGAAAGAATGCAATTCTCTAAAGAAATCCCAAATGTAAGAATGAAAATTAAGTGTTAATTACTGTGGATTTGTCTGAACCTAAAAGTAAGATACACAAATAAGTGTTTTATTTGTTTTACAGATGAGGAAGAAGTAATTTATAATTTTAGGAAGTCACCAGTAAAAAACAAAAATAACAAGCCTATCATTTAGATTATTTTCAGTTACTTACCTCAAAATAAACTTCTGCACTCAGATCCCCTCCAGATTCTGAGTTTTCAAACTATTGCTTCTCCCAAATTTCTCAATCCATTTTACTCAGTTTCACAGTCTTCTAACCCCTGTAATTGCCATATGAAAGTTTTAATTTCTTGTTAAAGAATTACTTTAAATGGTTAGTTTATTCAACAAGAGCTCCAATATTACAAAAGGAACAACATTTTAAGTGGTTTTAAATCAAGCACATCGAGAGTACAAAAGTCCCTCGTTGAGTAATGGGTTTCTTTACCAATATTCTCTTCCCACTTGCATAACATAACTTGACATTTCAGCTGCATATGGTAAATATGCATGATATATTTACTTTAAAAAGTAAGATTTTACTTGTAAAATACATGGGGGTGATTAGGGATCCTTAGATTGACTGAAGAGATGGACACTGCAAAATAACATTTCTTATAGTACATACTACTTTACAAAGCATGTTCTTCTCTGATCCTTGTAAGGAAGCTAGGGTTCAGAGAGTAAGTAGAACTGGTCCACAATCCAGATCTTCTAGCTCCAAACCATGTCTTCTTTCCACAGCATGAGGCTGACTCCTTAGTCAGTGAAATGATAGAAAGATCTTGTGAGTTAAACAGCAACTATCATTTGCTGGACAGAACATACAGCATTTAGACTACTGGATTGCAGGTGAAGTCTTGTACTTTTGTGCCCTGTTTATTACCTTTGAGTAAATTCCAATGTGAAGTCTTTTGCTACGTGAAGAGTTCATCCTGTAATGGAGGCTTCATGCTTCTCCACTGAATTGGAGCAGATTACTCTATGGTAAATTCCATCAGTCTTACAGGTAGATCTGTACACACTGATTACTTTGAGACTTTATTTCTGGTTTCTTAATAACTCAGGTAAATCTCACACTTGTGGAGTACACAGCTATGGTAAAAAAAAATTACTAAGCAATCACGCTGGAAACCTGAAGGGCTGACGTGCCCAATACTTCCCGACTGAAGCCCACAGTCTGGGGGAAATCTAGAGCAACAAGGAAGTTGCAATTCTGATGGCACAACCGTAGTATTCACCTCGACATGTGACATTTCTGTATTATTACTGGAATGGGATTTTAGAAAATGTAAGTTTTCCTCCTGTGTATATATAGAGAAGAATTTGCTATTTGTCTGAATACTGTTTTGACCCAGGGCTGGACCTTGAAAAGGCCAAAACATTAACAGTAGTACTTCTGTTCACTGAAGAGTTATGTTACATGAAGATAAAATGGGTTTTGTAAGTTGTTTTATTGTATTTTGTGTTGACATAAATAAACATGGTAATTTAAACAATGAGCCGTAGATGGTCGATAATTCCTTTTATTTACTTGCTACAAAACCCTCTTCTTGGATTTCTGGATCCCTGTGTGACCTGCTCTGACCGCCTTGCTGATCTGTCTGGGGCCAAGGAGAAGAGGAGAAAGAGGCAGCCACAGGACGCAAGAGACAGCAGAAAACAGGCTGTAATTTGCTGCCTGGTTATAACACTCCCATTACGAGGCCTTTTAAAACAGGCCTGGACATTACCCCATGTTTTGTGAAAACAGGGTTAATGTTATGGGTTGAATTGTGTTCCCCACCCTAAAACTCATGTACTTCTCAGGTCCTAACCCCCAGTACCTCAGAATGTGACTGCGTTTGGACATACGGTATTTAAAGAGGTAATTAAGTTAAAATGAGGTCATCAGGTTGGGCCCTGATCCGTGATGGTTGGTACCCTTATAAGAAAAAGAGATTAGGACACAGAAGTGCACAGAGGGAAGACCACACAGAGACACCGGGGAGGAAGACGCCATCTACAAGCCAATGAAAGAGGCCTCCACAGAAGCCAGTGCCTTGATATGGGTCTTCCAGCCTCCAGAACTGTGAGCAACTGCATTGCTGTTGTTTGAGCCATCCACAATGTGGTGCTTTGCATGGCAGCCCTAGCGTGCTAATGCGGGCAGGTGGTGCCATTTTTCTGGACATCCATTTGGCAGATTCCATGGCGCCATGCTTGTTTTCCTAATCAAAACAAACAAACAAACAAACAAAAAAACAGAGAAAGGCCAAATACTAACAAAAAAGTCAGCCTAGAAAAAGTCATGTCTTAGAAAGGCCCATTCCTACAAAAGGAAAGAGAAAGTTAGGTCAAGGGTAATTCTGTGCTGAAACACACTAAGGCTGGAGGTCTGGAAATCCACAAACGGCCCCCATTTTGAGGAACATGAAGAAAGTCACTTTTATCCTTTATTTTTCCATCTGTAAGATGGTGCCAATGCCTGTCTCTTTTAGGAACTCTAACAATACCTGACACCCAGCAGGGGCTCAATAAAGTCATTCACTCAGTATTTTTAAGTATCTAGTATATGCCAGACTCCATTCTTAGGCTTATGCACACAGCAATGAGCAAAATAAGCAGCTCCCATACTCCCAAATGGAAGAGAAGATAATAACAATTACATGCATATTACCAGAGTACTGGGTTCAGTTTATCCAGATCCACTTGGCCCTGCCTGTCTCCCAGGTCTAAGCTGGGAGTCACCCCAGCACTGACTCACCCAGTCCCCTTGGTAGGAAAGCCTCAGCTTCCACCTCACTCCCCTGGGGTTGGGGGCCACATCCTGTGCCAAAGTCCAGAGTGGCACCTGATTCGGGTTATAATGAAACATAAATTTGAAAAGAAGAATGCAAGGGTAAGTTGACGGGAACAGAAAAGCACTGAGCCAGTTAGGGAAGGGGAAACAAAAGAGCTTACCTGGATGGGCTGGGGGAGAGCCAGGAAAGATTGCAAAATGTGGGAAGGAAAAAGAAACAGTCTTTGGGGTAGCAACTATGTATGGGTGTTATTGAGAATGAGATAGATGGGGTGGGGGTGGTTGACTGTTCATGCAAATGTCCTCATCCTTTTGGGCCTGAGGGCTTCGAGATAAGAGTGAGGCCCAGCCAGTGTTGCTCAGTGGTTGAGCATTGACTCACCAACCAAGAGATCACTGTTCGATTCCCGGTCAAGGCATATGCCAGGTTTTGGGCTCAATCCCCCCGTAGGGAGGCATGCAGGAGGCAGCCAATCGATGATGTTTCTCTCTCATCAATGTTTCTATTTATCCCTCTCTCTTCCTCTCTTTCTAAAAGTCAATAAAAACATATTGGGGGTGAGAAGGCCAAGCTCCAGGAGGTTTCATCTGAGACTTCACGTGGTATATTTAATTTGGTCCTGATTCCCCTTTAAGATTCCTCAACACAAGAAACAATTGTGCCCTGAAATACTCCCATGAAATCCCCCAAATGGCAGACCCTAAATCTTCCCAAAGCAACCCAGAGTCCTCCCATTTGCTCTCTCCTTTATCTCTCCACATGCATCCTTCTAATACTTCTTGAAGGGACACGATACTAGAGAAGCAATCTCACCAATAATATTTTCACTACAGGTGAACACCGACCTCTCAAAAGAGCAGATTTATTTAAATGTTCATGATTCATAACACTTTTGTAGCATCCTCACCTTATGGTAATCTAAATGGGGAAAAAAATTCCTTATTTAGAGAGAATGTGAAACAGAGATTGAATGAAATGTGATAGAAATCTCCCTTCTGTTAAATTTCATTATACTGCAACAGACTCAAGTCAACACAACTAAAAAGTTAAAAAAAAAAAAACAAAAAACAAAAAAAAAACTGAAGTAGCTCTTTTAAGAAGTTAGGATATTGGATTTTGGACTTTGGACTAGGAAGTTCTAGAACAAGATGCTTGATATTTTGGATGAGGCTTTTTGCAAACAGTAGGTTGGGCACACACCATTAGGGCCAAGATATTCATTCTTTGGATTGGGAAACATTCATGCTTTGCATGGGGAAACCCGGGTGTTAAATGCTGTTTCTCTGTGCTTTGGAAACATCTAAAACATGAATCACTCTAGGGTGAACAAAGGGTGGAAAACTTGACCCTCTGTTCTCTCCCACTTGGCTGCACAACCAACAAAGAGAGAGGAGCAAGAGCACCCCAGAAGTTTTTCATCTCGTACGCTTGTCCTGGAGCCAGGTCCTAAGATAAACCAGAACCCGGAAGGCATAGATTTGGCCCACACATGTTATCGGGGGTGATTAACGACTTTAAGACTTTACGAGTGGTTCTAGTTCAGTTTGAAATTTCAATCTGACCTTTGTAATTTCTAGGTCATGGTTTATTAGGAAACTTACTGTTCAAATAGTATTTGCTCTTTCAGCCAGAAATGTGTTTACTTTCATGTTCCTTGCATAGCAACCAATCCTGTTGCAGGTCAACATCTAAAGATAGTGCATCATAAAACTCCATTGTTCGTCAATATCTGACTTGGTAAAAAGTCACTATGTTCATTTTTTTCATCCAATTGGCTTTGCTATACTTAATATAGATATGTGTGAGCACATACAAGCACACACACACACATATTTCTTACTAGAGGCCCGGTGCACAACATTTTGCAGTCAGGGAGCCCTCGGGGGCTGTCCAACTGCTGCTGAGGCAGGAGAGGCTCCCGCCACCACCTCTGCACTCACCAGCCGTCAGCCCGGCTTGTGGCTGAGCAGCACTCGGTCATTCTGCCATTCAGTTGATTTGCATATTACTCTTTTATTATATAGGATTTTAACCTATGTATGTTATTAGACTTATTTATATCTATTACTTATTTATTTATTTATATCTATTAATATAAATAAGTGTATCTTACTATACACATGTATTCTTTCTCATTTTACTGGCATTAAATAGCTTTCATTGTTAGTAAAAATAGGTAACACCTATTTTTCCAGTGCTTTATAAAATCTAATTCATTTAGAGCTCATAACCATCCTATGGGGTGGCATTATTATCTCCTACTTTACAGATGAGAAAACTGAGGCACAGAGATGTTAAGTAACTTGCCCAGATCACACACCTAGCAAGCTTTGAAGCCAGGATTTGAATCCAAGCAATGTGGATCTGAAATCCATGCTCTTAACAATTATGCTACACTGACTTATAAACCCTGAAGACATAACAATGATAAAAGTCACCATGTATTGAGTATCAACTATGAGCATATCTCCCTCCAAAGCCCTCAGTCTTAACCACTATTCTATACTGAACGTCCCTGATTGGGTCCACCTTCTGCTCTGTCCCTTCCTCTGTATGCAAAGGAAGGTACTACTACTCATCTGCCCCTGGTAGGACATGCCTTGGAGTTGCTTTTCTAGATGTAGTAATAGATTAACACTGAGCCATGAAGGCTTAACTTCAGGGTTACTGCAGGGTTATGATAAAATCTAGTTATAAAATAAAGGCCCTTTCAGGGCATTGGACTCTAACCAACAAAGTTAGTGAGCTGGAGAATCAGTGTGGGGCATGTCCAGCTCAGTTCTCATTCTATAGCTCTGCCTGCCACCCTTTAAGACAGGTGTCTTATAGGACAACCTCTATGCACTCATGAGTGAAGTTTAAGACTCTGGGTTCTAGGTGGAAGTTTCTCATGTTTTGGAGGTAGGGGTCTTAGCATGTCAAGGAATATCCTCTTAGCAGCAAAGACTTTTATAACCATACCAGTATTTTCTAGAAACTCTGCTGTTTTATGTTAAACTAGTGGCCTGGTGCACGAAATTCATGTACATTAAAAGGGAATTAATTAGAGGAAATATTTTAATATTGTTATTTGCCCTTCTCTATAGTAGAAGTGTCAGAGATGAAAGAAAATTAGTAAAATGTATATGAAAATCTTTCTCCTGTCAGAGTCTGGGGCACGCCGCGGGTCCCAGAGTCAAGTCCCCACCCACCCACGTGCACCTCGAAATCACACAAGACCCAGACCTGGCTGGCCCCACCTCCATCAAGCCTCAGGTCCCCTGCCCTGGCGCCAGGCAGGGGGTGCAGCCTCAGGTCCACCGGTGCACATTCAGGTGCCCTGGCCCAGTGCTGGGGCGGGGGGCGTGGCCTGAGGTCCTCTGACCCGCCGCCAGGGGAGGGGGCACGCCTTGAGGTCCCCCGTCAAGCCCCACCAGGTGGGGGGCGTGGCCTGAGGTCCCCCTGGCCAGTTCCGGGGCTGGGGGTGTGGCCTCAAATCCCTCAGCCCAGGGCGAAGGGCACAGCCTGAGGTCCCCCAGGCCAGCACCTGGGCAGGGGGCACAGCCTCAGGTCCCGGGGCCCAGGGTGAAGGGCATGGCCTGGGAGGCACGCCTTGAGGTCCCCCGTCAAGCCCCGTTGGGTGGGGGGCATGGCCTGAGGTCCCCCGCCCTGGCCCAGCTTCACGCAGCCTCAGGTCCCAGCTGGTCGCTCGTTATGGGAACCTGCCTCCACTGTGGGCACAGCCATCTTGTGTTACAGGAACCCCACCTCTGCTGTGGGTGCAGCCATCTTGTGACAGTGTGACAGTTAATTTGCATATTACCTCTTTATTATATAGGATGGGCGGAACTGGTTGTCTGACAGAAGATACTCCCTTTTCCTACAATGTCCTCACTGAGGGCACACACTGCTGTCCTCATGGCTGCCCTGCTTCCTTCAGTTTGGTTCAGTAGTTAGAGCATTGGCCCGAGAACTGAAAGATCAAAGTTCAATTCTGGTCAAGGACACATACCTTGGTTGCAGGCTCAATCCCTGCCCCAGTTGGGGGGTGTGTGAGAGGCAACAAATAGATGTGTGTCTCTCTCACAGCAATGTTTCTCTCTCTCTCTGTCTCTCTCACTCCCTTCCACTCTCTCTAAAAATTAATGGGATCACTGGGTCCAACAGGAGTTAAGCCCAAAACACTCATCAGAAAGAATATATGCACCTCTATGTTCATAGCAGTGCAATTTATAATAGCTAAGATTTGGAAACAGCCTAAGTGCCCATCAGCAGATGAGTGGGTAAAAAAAACCGTGGTACATCTACACAATGGAATACTACATGGCAATAGAAAAGAAAGAACTCTTACTATTTGCAACAGCATGGATAGACCTGGAGAGTACTATGCTAAGCGAAATAAGCCAGTCAGAGAAAGATAGGTATCATATGATCTCACTCATATGTGGAATCTAATGAACCAAATAAACTGATGACCATAAATAGACCCAGAGACATAGAAGCATGAACAGACTGTTGAATCTAAGAGGGAAGGCAGGGGAGGGTGGGTGGGAAGAGATCAACCAATGAACTTGTATGCATATATGCATAAACCATGGACACAGACCAATGGGGTGGTGAGGGCCTGTGGGGTGGGGTGAAGAGGACAGGAGTGGTCTGGAAGAGGTTAATGGGGGGAAAGGGAGGATCTATGTAATACTTTCAACAATAAAGATTAAATAATAATAATAAAATAAAAATCCATGGGAAAAATATTCTTGTTTGAGGATTAACCAAAAAAAAAAAAAAAGTGTGTCAGATCTTAGAAACTTTTTTACTGAGAAGATGAAATTGGAGAAGAAAAATATAAATAAACTCATAGCCCTGTGCACGAATCCGTGCGTGAGTAGCTCACTGCCGCTTGCCTCAGCTGGCCACCCCGCCTGCTGCCGCTGGTAGCTCTCCACCGCTTGTTGCTCGCTGCCCCACCCTCCTGTAGCTCTCCTCCACTTGTATCGGTCGTGGTGTTACGGCATCCTGGCTAATTTGCATATTCCTCTATTATTATATTAGATGAAAATTGAAAACACTGGACATAATAAAAGCTATGCATTTGTCATAGAGGCAAAAAAGAAAATATGCAAGGTTTTTCTCTGAGGCTTTCTTGGTCATGGTCAGTCATTGCTTGATCTGATCAAATTCACTACTCATTTTAAGTGATAACCAACCCATGCTTTAATAAAATTCTGTGATTCATTCAAAAACCCAAATATGGTTTCAATTCCAGATGGACACAAGAAAGCACACACTATTATTTTTATACCATAGTTGCAGAGCAACTTTCTCAGCACTCAAAATTACCATTTAATATCCCAGGATTGGATTTCAGTAGTAACAGGATGTGAATCTTTAATTGGGCCTTAATTTCACATATAAGAATTTCACCAGGAAAAGAACAATCTGGTAGACACTTCTGTCCTCAGCCTGGTTCTGTGTTCTATCACTATTGTATATAGTCCCCTTATTTCTTAGGGTTGGTGAGAATTAATGAAGTAATATATTAAAATATTTAACATATATGCTCAATAAATGTTCAGCAAATAGTAGCTATTTTCATTAACTGAGTGCCTCCAATAACCTCCCCCTCTTGGAAAAAGAACAGAATCTCCAAGTTTGGGGTCTTGGTATGATTGGAGAAATGGGGAAGGAAGGAAGTAGACAGAAGGCAATTTTAAGGGAGAAAAAAAAAACCATGAAGTGATAATAAAGAATAACATAGAAAGGTCTCTGATACCATGAGTTAGATAACACAGAGCAAGGGTCAGATAGAAAAAGGAGAATGAGGATAATGGGTAAAGGTGATGACAGCGTCTTAAACCAGCCCTTAAAAGAATTCTAAAAATAATTCTGTTTATTTCCTGCTTACCCTGAAAAAAAAAAAAGAATTCTACATAAATTGAAGTCTGACCTAGTAAATTCTTGGAGCCCAAGCAATTCTATTGTGGGGCCCCTGTGAGAAGAGTGGAACACAGAAGAGAAAGATGGGCTCTGTGGGTTCAGAAGGCAGAGCATCATGCTAGGGAGTGGAGGTGAGTGGCAGCAGTAGAGAAGGTACCTGCCAGGGCTGCAGGTTGAACAGAAGCCTAGAGACAGGGAACACAGTGGGTGACAGGAACCTCAGATGGGACCTGAAGGCAGGTGCTCAGCTCAGGCAGTGGAGTGTGAAGCAGCCTGATAGGCATGGTGCTGTGGGAGGCAGCTGCCTCAGGAGCACCAACAAGTTGCCAGGGGGCATGTGAGGTGCTCCCTGAGGATTCTCAGAAACTAGAGGGTGATGTGAAGCTCAGAGGGGTCCCTCATTCTTCCAGGTACCACGGTAAGGAACACAGGCAACACAATTCAGGTCTGAATGTGAGAAAGACTATTCATGCCTCCTGAGTACTGACACTTAGAAAGCTTTGGGACTCCAAGGATAGATATATTTGATATGGATGTACAAAGGAGAAACAATTTAAAGCCACATTTCTCAAGTTAACACTTGTGGCCCCTTAGAGTTCATTGTTTAGTTCTAAGAATAATTCCACAATAATATATCTTACTCGGTCTTTTCCCCAGCTAGTCCTCCCAGGGGTACAGCCCATGACACAAATCACAGCTTTTCTGAGAACCAGAAAGGAATTGGGAAAATTAGGGACAAGGAGTGCAGGAATAATGTAGGTCATGAGGACTGACAGGCAAAATTAAGATTACTAATGGAAATAACAAGGCCACAACTGTTTATGAAAAAATAAACACAAGTGATTATTTTTCAGATTTCATTTTTTAAAGAAACTTGAGCCAACAAGCCAAAACCAGTTCAGCTTTGGGTTTAGCTTTTCTTGAAAATAATTGCTCTTACTAACAAACAGGAATTTGCCTGAATAAAAAGTGCAAGTCAAAACAGAAAGATGTAGTAAAGAGATGCACAGATTTTCTGTCATTTACAGAGGTGAGTCACACAACCCCCTCAGGGAATGCAATTGAATGCAAAGGACCAGGGAGAAATCCCGACGGCAGGATTTCATCACACTGAGGCAGTGGAATGGTACAGAATGTACTGCTGTGCTATGTGGGTGGTTTGGCTTAAGACAAGCATCTTTCCCCAGCCCACAGAGGGAAAGATGCCATCTCCAGAGCAGGAAACTAAATCACTCCAGAAATGAAACCAATAAAAATCAGCACGACTGGAGATGATCGACCCCTGTAGAACTAACCCAAGAGACCATCTCTGAGTAATGGTTCAGGAAGATTTGGAGATTTAAAAGTAGAAGGATGGCAACTAGAGTGCGATTGGAATGTGACTTGGGTAAGAAAACCACAGATAAGTGATGGTATTTTCTACTGTGTGGCCTGAGGGGAAACAGGGCTAATGGAAGGTAAATAGTCTTTCATGGAGCCTGGGAAAAGAAAGGTGAAGGGAAGACCTGGTCAGTTTGCCCCCCCTTCCCTCGCCCCGCGCTGCTGGCTTGTGGGGACCACTTAGCAGGCTTCTCAGCGTGGGTGCCTAGTGCAGCCTCTTTCAATATCATTCCTCCCAATATCATTTTGGTGAAATTGGAGTAAAACCTGAATTCCATTCCTAGAATCCTTCACAATATAAGACCGGGGGTCTGAAGTATTCTCTTTAAATAAAACAGACATTTTAGTCCAGAGATTTCAGTAACATGCTTCTAAGATTTTACATGAAGTTAAGCTGCTCAGATTTTGTTTGTTTTTTTAAGTTTACTCATTGGTTCTGAACTATGTTATAGATAAGTATGGAATGCATTCAGACACTAACACTACACACACACATACACACACACACACACACACACACACACACACACACACATACACACACAAAACACTCCTTGAGAAAAACCAAGCAGTCATGAGCCATTTAAAAAATATTTCTGGTACAGATTTCTAGAGTTTCTATGCTAGTATCAATTTTGTGCCTCCTCTTCTTTATCCAAAGCAAGTTTAGAGGTCAAATGCAGATATGAGAGAAAAATATCTCTTAAAAATAAGGGTTCTGGCCCAGCCAGCGTGGCTCAGTGGTTGAGCATTGACCTATGAACCAGGAGGTCACAATTCAATTCCCAGTCAGGGCACATGACCAGGTTACGGGCTCCATCCCCAGTGCGTGGTGTGCAGGAGGCAGCCGATCAATGATTCCCTCTCATCATTGATGTTTCTATCTCTCTCTCCCTCTCTGAAATCAATCAAAATATATTATTAAAAAATAATAAGATTTATGCTTCCAAAAAAGGTGGAATAACTGTAACAACAAACAAAATACATGAAGCAATGGTTTTCAAGACACTGGACACTAGGCATTAAAGGGTAGTGATCCCTGAGAGACAGGAAACAAGGTGAGTCCTACAATAGTCCCAGCTTACCTAATTAACTCTGTAGAACACTACCCAACAACAGTAGACATACTCTTAGTAAACACACATGAAATATTCAGGAAAATAGACCACCCTCCAACCACACACAAAAAATCTCAATAAATTTAAAAGAATTTAAGTCATACAAAGTATGTTCTTTAATCATAATGGAATTTTATTATAAATCAACCGAATGTATAAAGACCTCTCAAAACTCAGTAAATAAGAAAATAATCAGCCTGGCCAATGTGGCTCAGTGATTGAGTGTTGACTGATGAATCAGGAGGTCATAGTTCCATTCCCAGTAGGGGCACATGACCGGGTTGCAAGCTCAATCCCAAGTAGGGGACTTGCAGGAGACAGCCAATCAATGATTCTCTCTCATGATTGGTGTTTCTATCTCTTTCTCCCTCTCCCTTCCTCTCTCTAAAAATAAATATAAATTTTTTTTAAAAAGGAAAAGAATCAAACTTTTAGAAATGAGAAAAACATTTAAACAGATATTCCACCAAAGGCAATATATGGATATCAAATAAGCACATAAAAAGACTTTCAGCATTATTAGTCATTACAGTACTGCAAGTTTGTTTTTCTTTAAGTAAAAATGGTGAATAAAATTGTATTTATTTAAAACATACAACATGATGGTTTGATATATATGTACATTGTAAAGTGATTTCCACAATTAAGTTAGTTAACATATCACTTCACATTGTTACTTTTTTGTTTTGTTTGGTAAGAACATTTAAAATCTATTCTCTTAGCAAAATTAAGTGGTCTATATATGCTTATTAACTATAGTCACCATGCTATATGAGAAATGCAAATTTAAAAAACAGTGAAATACTACCATACACTATTAGAATAGCTAAGATTTAAAAGAATAACCCCATACTAAGTATTGGCAGGTGTATTAGCTTCCTAGGGTTCCCACAATGAAGTACTACAAATTAGGTGGCTCAAACAACAGAAATTTATTGGTTCAGAGTTTTGGAAGTTAGAAGTCCAAAATCAGTGTCAGAAGGGTTGGCTCCTTCTTAGGGCTGTGAGGGAAAGCTCTGTTTATTCTATGCCTCTCTCTCAGCATCGGGTGGTTTGTGGACATCTCGGGAATTCCCTGGCTTGTAGATTCATCACCTCAATCTCTGTCTTCATCTGCAATGGTGTGCACGTCTGACCCTGTGTCCAAGTGTCCACGTTTCATGAAGACACCAGTCATGATGACCTTATCTTAACTTGATCATCCAGAAAGATCTTGTTTCCAAATGAGGTCACATTCACAAGCACTGGGGATTCAGACTTCAAGAACTTTTGGGAGAACACAATTCCACCTATAGCAAGATATGGAGGAACTAAGACTCTCACATAAACCAGTGGGAATGTAAAATGACACAGACACGCCCTAACCGGTTTGGCTCAGTGGATAGAGCATCGGCCTTCGGACTGAAGTGTCCCAGGTTCCATTCCGGTCAAGGACATGTACCTTGGTTGCGGGCACATCCCCAGTAGGGGGTGTGCAGGAGGCAGCTGATCGATGTTTCTCTCTCTCATCGATGTTTCTAGCTCTCTATTCCTCTCCCTTCCTCTCTGTAAAAAATCAATAAAATATATATATTTTTAAAAATGACACAGGCACTTTGGAAAACACTTTGGTAGTTTCTTAAAAAGTTAAACATATAACTACAATATTATCCAGTTATTCTACTCATAGGTACTTACCCAATAAAAATTAAAAGATATATTCAAACAGGACTTGTACATAAATCTTCATAGCAACTTTATTTGTAATAGTATAATACTGGTAATAACTCCAATATCCCTCAACAGCCATTCAATGGGATATTACTCAGCAATAGAAAGAAATGAACTATGAATGCATGCAACAACATGGCCACACTTCAAAATAATTATTTTGAGTGAAAGAAGCCAGATTTTAAAAAGAGTATATACTGTATGATTTCATTTATGTAAAATTCTGGGAATTGCTAACTGAAAGCAGATTCAAAGTTGATTGGGGTCTGGATGGGATGGATAGGAGAGAGGGCTATCAAGGAACTCCTTGAAATTTATAGAGATGATGGATATGTTCATTATCTTGATTGTAATAATGGTTCCATGCATGTTTAGACATGTCAAATTTTTTCAAATTGTACATTTTAAATTTGCGTGATTACTTGTTTGTCATTTTATTTCAATAAAACTACAACAAAAGCCTTTGATAATTTTATGCTTCACTGCATTCACTAGAAATATATTAAAAATGTTATTTAACCCATTGATCTGAGTCTAAAAGGCTGAGGTTTCTGGCCTTATATTACTAAACTAGAGGCCCAGTGCATGAATTAGTGCATGGGTGGGGTCCAACCAGCCCACCCTGATCGAGGCCCAATTGGGGCCCAATGGAGGCCCAATCAGGGCTGAGCCAGCAGAGTGGAGGGGCTGCAGGCAATTAGTCATCTGGTCCCACCCCCGATTGGGGAGGGGGAGGGTGATTGGGGATGGGGCCAGCTGTGGGGAGGGGATGTGGGCGAGGGCCAGCTGGCCATGCTCCCGAATGGGGTTGGGGGCTGATTGGGGGTCAGCAGCTGGGGGAGGAGCCGTGGGAGTTTGGCTGACCAGCCCTACCCCCAATTGGTGGGGGGGGGGGGCAATTGGGGCAGGGCTGGCTGCGGGGGAGAGGACAG
>NW_005354385.1:12552285-12552971 GCF_000412655.1 Myotis brandtii | reverse complement strand
TGGGCTGCAGGTGGTTGGCCAGCAGCCCTGCCCCTGATTGGGGTGGGGTGTGGCCGGGTGGGGTGAGCGGCTGCAGGAGGTTGGCTGGCTGGCCCCACCCCCTATTGGGATAGGGGGGGCAAACAGGGGCAGGGCCAGCAGGGGGGAGGGGTCGCAGGAGGTTAGCCACTGGCCTCACCTCCCAATCTGACTGGTTCACTGGCCATGGTGGGCATAATAGTGACCGGTCGTTCCGGTATTGCCTGAGCCTTGGGCCCTCACAGCAGCAGCGGTCATCAGCAGCTTGCCTGAGCCTGAGGCAGGCCCTGGGCAAGTGGCAGCCACCATCGCATCCCCAATGCTGCAAGTCCCCGCCCCCGTCCCCGACATTGCAAGTCCCCACCCACCCGCTGCGCACGCAGCCTGCTGAGCTGTTGTTACTGTGATGGCGTCCCAACCAATTTTCATATTACCCTATTATTAGATAGACTGCTTTTTTCTAGTAACAAAATATAAATAAAGCTATTGTGGAGGAACAAAACTACTATCTACACTAATAAAAGAGAAACATGGTAATTGGCGTACGACCACTACCCTTCCCATTGGCTAATCAGCATATCCTTATGCAAATTAACTGTCAGCCAAGATGGCGGCCGGCAGCCAGGCAGCTGGAAGCGAACATGAGGCTTGCTTGCTCCAGTGACTGC
>NW_005354385.1:12545477-12551370 GCF_000412655.1 Myotis brandtii | reverse complement strand
GGGGTGACCAGGCTGGTGGGGGGGGGCAGTTAGGAGCAACCAGGCTGGCAGGGAGGGGGCAGTTGAGGGCAACCTGGCCGGCAGCGGGGGGCAGTTAGGGACGATCAGGCTGGCACGCAGAGGCAGTGAGGGGTGATCAGGCCGGCAGGCAGGTGGGCAATTAGGAGCCAGCGGTCCAGGATTGTGAGAGGGATGTCCGACTGCTGGTTTAGGCCTGGGGATTGGGCCTAAACCAGCAGTGGGACATCCCCCAAGAGGTCCCGGATTGGAGAAGGTGCAGGCTGGGCTGAGGGGACCCCCCCACCCCCTGCCCCGTGCACATTTGTTGTGCACCGGGCCTCTAGTCTATAATAATAAAAGCATAATATGCTAATTAGATCGGACATCCTTCCAGACAACCTTCCTGAAGCCAGGGTAATAATAAAAGCATAATATGCTAATTAGATCGGACATCCTTCCAGACAACCTTCCTGATGAAGCCAGGGCTGCAAGGGAAGCCCGGGTCCCAGGTGCCAGAGGGAAGCCGGTGCCAGTAGCTGGGGGAAGGAAGGCCTACTCTTGCACGAATTTCGTGCATCGGGCCTCTGGTTTATTTATAAATATAATAGAAGAAAAATTAAGTTATATTCATGAATTCCTGGTCATTTAAGCATCTGTATTTTCTCCTTTTCCAAAAATCTAGACATTTGGTAACTCTGTGATTCCTGTTTTAACCTAGGAAAAGTTAAGCTATGGAAAAGCTCACAGCATGACTTGAGTGAGTACTAGAAAAACTAGCAACATAAATCAGGTTTGCCAATTTTTTTAGTGTTCTATGTGCTGAGCTTTGCAGACCTTCTCAGAAAGCTACACTGAACTCTAATATTTACCCAGTTTAACCTAAAAAGTATAGGTGAAACCTTTATCTACAAGTTTCTTTTTAGAGCCCCATGACTAGCTCATGTCTAATCCCCATTATCTCTTCTACCCTGAGCTTTAGAATTTTGAACTGACTTAAAAATAAAACTTGCATGCCCTAGCCCAGTGGTCAGCAAACTGCGGCTCGCGAGCCACATGCGGCTCTTTGGCCCCTTGAGTGTGGCTCTTCCACAAAATACCGACTTCTGCGCATGGGCCACAAAGTTTCAATCGCACTGTATGTGCGCGCCCGCACGTGGTATTTTGTGGAAGAGCCACACTCAAGGGGCCAAAGAACCACATGTGGCTCTCGAGCCGAAGTTTGCCGACCACTGCCCTAGCCAGTTTGGCTAAGTGGCTAGAGCATCGGCCTGCGGACTAAGGGTCCTGAGTTCAATTCCGGTCAGGGGCACTTACCTCGGTTCCAGGCTCCTCCCAGGCCCTGATTGGGCCTAGTGCAGGAAGCAACCAATCGTGTTTCTCTCACATCCATGTTTCTCTCTCTCTTTCCCTCTCTCTTCCACTTTCTCTGAAGAATCAATGGGAAAATATCCTCGGGTGAAGATTAAAACAAATAAATAAATAAATAAATAAATAAATAAATAAATAAATACAATAAAAAGAGAGCAACTTTAAAAAAATAAATAAATAAAATAAAATAAAACTTGCACAATAAGACAAGTCTGAACATGCCAGAGGCTCATTGTCCCTGATCCCTCAGGATCATGTCCCTCCCTGAGGATGGCTGTGTCTGTGTTTCTGGGGGCCCTGCTTGTGGCTGGCATTTGGCTTACATTATTGCTTATCTTACAATGATCCTGCAAGGTTGGATTTTATTGTCACACATGTAGAGAGGAAACTCAGCAAGATTATGTCATTTGACAAAAGTAAAATAGCTAAGAAATAACAGAAGAAAGATTTTAACCCATCTATTAATGAACTATTCATGCATGCAACAACCTGGCTGTACTTCAAAATAATTATTCTGAGTGAAGGAAGAAAGATTTTTAACCCATCTACCTTCCTCCTTCTTCTCCCTTTCATGAATATGTGAACACACCCACAGACTCCGCCTGGATTTATTGGGGTTGTCTCTGGATGAAAATCAAAAGGTGCAGTGATCACTCTACTTTGTTTTTATTTAAAAGGCACATTGGTGATTCCAAAAACTATCTTGTAGACTTTTCTGAATATTAAATGGAGTAAAAATTCTAAATTGCTAGAAAATAATTAATAGGTGCTAAATAAATATTGATCCCTCCCCAGCCTTTCTATGTAAGTTCTAAGTTACAGATCACTGGGTGACAACCAGAAAATCAAGCCTGAGAAGGCAATTCGCTGGTTCCCAATGGGGGCTCCTGGAGTCAGGCAGCACCTTTCCCACATGACAGCCACGCCGTGTCCGCTGTGGCTTCCCACTGCGTGCTTCTCCCTCCCTTTACAGCCAATTGGACATTTTACCTTTAAAATTAGCCTGCTCTCCCCCAACTGGGGGGTTTATTGCAGATTTCACTTCCTTTTTGCAGTGAAATCCTTACTTTCCGCCCTCATCTATTCAGAACCTAACATCGGTTCAGAGCACAGACCCAGAAGTTCTCTACTTTAGCTGCACATTACAGTAACCTTGGGAGTTTTAAAAAATACTGATGCTGGGGTCCCACCCCATACGGCTTGAATCAGAACCTCTGGGGATGGAACTCTGCGTGCTGGTTTTTAAAAAAGCTCTCTAGGGGACTCTGACCACAGTGAGGGCTGCGCATCACTGGGCTAGCTACATCTCAGGGAGCATGTGCTGCTGGTAGATGTTCTCTGCCGAGGGTTCTCCTCTTTCTTTCAGGGCTGCCGGGCTCTTTGCCTGCTTCCTCTGCGTGTCCTCAACAAGGTTTCACACGGGAAGCCGAAGGAGAGCATGAATGTGCAGAAATCAGCTACACACTGACAGGGCAGACTGAAGACACCTGGCAGACCCAATCAAAACAGAGGATCAACCGAAACTTCCAAGTGAGTGGAACTTTCTTTCCTGCTAAATACCACACAGGGAAGGCCGTGAATTAAATTAAATTGATGTAAATTGCTGTCTGGACTAAGGTGAAAAACTAGTTCATTAACTCACTACTGAACTTGGCCCTTGACCCAATTAATTTTCATTTGTTTTCACCCTTTAGTACTCCAGCCACTGTGCGTGTTATTAGTTAAAATACCATGGTGGAACATGACACAAAGTACTATTTTGAACACATCCAGAAATGTTTAATTAATGGCTGGGGAAAGCTGCTAAAAATACATATTAAAAAGGTTAAAAATTCATGTCATATAAAATATATTCTCTTTTATCTATGGTACAGTTACCTCTTAATGAGATAGATTATTACATAAAGTTAATGGGTAGCCCAGGGTAGGACTTTAACAATAAGTCACTTAAATTCGGTGTCCTCATCGGTATATAATGACTGAACTACCTACCTCGTGGAGTAGTTGTTGTGGGTATTATCTAATAATCATAGTTATATTTCATGAGCACTTAATATTTGTCAGGTTATGTATGCTTTCCAATATATGTTATGGGGTGAACAATTTATTTTATTTTATTTTTCAATTATAATTTACATTTAATACTATTTTGTATAAATTTCAGATATACAACACAGTAAGTTAGACAATCTAATCATATACTCTACAAAGTGTTCCACCTGATATTTCCAGTTCCCATCTGGCCCTAGACATAGTTGTTAGAATATTATTGACTATATTCCCTGTGTTGTACTTTATATCCCTGTGACTATTTTGTAAATAACAAATTTTACTTCTTAATCTCTTCACCTTTTTAACCCAGTCTTCCAACTCCCAACCCCTCTAGCAACCATCAATCTGTTCTCTATATCTATGAGTCTATTTCAATTTAGTTAGTTAGTTTGTTTTGTTCTTTAGATTCTGCATATAAGTACATATTCTGCATATGATTTGGTATTTGTCTTTCTCTGACTGACTTCACTTAGCACAATACCCTCTAGGTCCATCCATGCTATCACAAATGGTAAGATCTTATTCTTTTAATGGCTAAGTAATATTCCATTGTATATATGCACCACAACCTTTTTATCCACTCGTCTATTGATGGGCACTTGGATTGCTTCCATATCTTGGTTATTGTACATAATGCTGCAAGGTCAGGTGGACACTCTTATTATTCCACTTTACAGAAAGAAAACTGACTGGCTGAGGTGTAGTGACTTGGCACAGTTACAGAACAGATTCCCACCCAGGCAGTCTAACCCTCTTAACCACTACACCGGGAGCAAAACCTGGCACATAGCAAGCCTCTCTTAAATGGCAGCTACTAAAAAGAAATGAGACAAGAATATGGCTTTTCTCTCTACCCAGCAAGAAACAAAATCAATACCCATTCTTTGTTTGCCCCCCAAATATGTTTTATTTGTTTTAAGTAATAACAATTAATAAAAACCACCTTTGCTGAATATTTACTGTGTCAGTCACTGTTCTAAGCACTTTTCAGCTATTAATTCATTTTATCTCCAAAACAAACCAATGAAATTGCACTATTCTTATGCCAATTGTGCAGATGAGGCAATGAAGGTACATGGAGGTCATGCAACTCACCGAAGTCACACACTAGTGAGTGACAAAGCCAGGATCTGAAACAGTCTGGCCCCACTCTGGAAACCTCCACTTGCCCATCAGATTCTTTTCAAACCTTCTCCCTTCTCTCTCAACTACAACAATCACATCTATTCCCATGGCTTTAATTATCAACCACATACTAGTATATGCTCCAAATCTCTACTCCCATCCTGTTTCTGCTGCTGATACCCATATATACAACAGCCCCCTGACATTTCCACCTGGATGTCCCATATGCCTCTACACATATCAAAAACTGAAATCCTACTCCTCCCCCAAACTTTTTCTCATTGGGTGGAGCCCAATGAGACATCATTCTTGGGATTCCTCTCTTTCTCCCCAACATACTTGGTCAAGCACGGAGTCTTGATGATCCTTCCTCTTGAACATCTCACACTGTGTATTCACTTCTCCCAACCTTCCACTGTCTCCTTTGTAGTCCACATAAGGTCCATTTCTTTATCTGGACTCCTGCACCTGCCTCCTAATTCTTATGAATCGTTCCCTTGCAATCCATTCTCCATACTACAGCAGGAACATTCTCTTCAAAATGTAACCAAATATAAATCTGGTCACAATGACATCCCTTAGTGGCTTTCTGTTGGCTTTGGCATAAAGATTTTATACAGGATTCTGTACATACCCCTAGGTTTTCATTAATTTCAATGCCCCCAGAATTCCTTACCTCAATACCTAATATCTCTGCTACAAGCGTTTCTCAAGTACCTTTCCTCCCACTATCCCCCATTCTCATCCCCTTTCAGGCAACCACTAATCTACATTTTGTCACTATAGATTAGCTTATATTTCCCAGAATTTTATACAAATGAATTATAAAATATATATTCTTCTCTTTTTTTTTTGGTCTAGTTTCCTTCACTCAGCATTATTTCAAGATGCAGCTTGTTGTTGCATGCATTCCTAGTGCACTGCTTTTTATTACTGAGTAGAATTGCATTGTATGGATACCCCTAAATTTATCCATTCATCCCTTGACAGGCATCTGAGTTGTTTTCAGTTTTGGCTATTACAAATAAAGCTGTTATAAACATCCATGTACAAATCTTGTATGGACTATGCTTGCATTTTTCTTCCGTAAATACGTAGGAGTGGAATGGCTGGATCAGATGGTCATTGTACTGGATTAAATAGTGTCCCTCAAAATCCATGTCCACCTGGAACCTCAGAATGTGATTTATTTGGAAATAGGGTCTTTTGGGGTATAATTAGTTATAATAAAGTCATACTGGGTTAGGGTGGGACCTAAATCCAATGACTAATGTCCTTATAAGAAGGCCATGTGACATTAGCATAACCAATGGACACAGACACTGGGGTGGTGGGGGCTTGCCCGGGG
>NW_005354385.1:12540540-12545415 GCF_000412655.1 Myotis brandtii | reverse complement strand
AAAAAAAAAGAAAGCCATGTGAAAACACAGAGAGATATACAGGGAAGACGGCCATGTGACAATGGAGACAGAGATTGTAGTGATGTAGCTATGAGCCAAGTAGTGCCAAAGATTGCCAGCAACTATCAGAAGTTAGGAGAGAGAGAGGCATGGGACAGATTCTCCCTTAGAGTCTCAAGAAGGAATCAATTCTGCTGACACCTTGAATTTGAACTTATGGCCTACACAATTGTGAGAGAATAAATTTCTGTTGTTTAAAGCCACCTAAGTTGTGGTACTTTATTATGGCAGCTCTAGAAAACAAAGTAGTGATATGTTTTTTAAACTTTCTTAAAGACTGCCAAATTGTTTTCCAAAGTGGTTGCACCATTTTATATTCCTGTCAACAGTGTTTTAGTTTCTCCTCATTCTTCATCCTTGCTGACACTTAGTGTGGTCAGACTTTTTCATTTTAACCATTATAATAGTTGTAGGTGGATAGTAGTATACCATTGTCGTTTAAATCTCCATTTCCCTAATGCCTAGTGGTCTTGAAAATCATTTCATGTGTTTATTTGTCATCTGTATATCTTTTTTGGTAAAGTGCCTGTGCAAATCTCCTATTTGTTATTTGGATTGTTTGTTTTTTTTCTATTGGGTCTGAGAGTTCTTTATATATTCTAGATATAAGTTCTCTATCAGATATATGATTTGCAGATGTTTTGTCCCCGCTGGTGGATTTTCTTCCCATTCTCTTAACTGTATCTTTTGAAGTCAGCTAAGTATTCAAGATATTAGTTTGGATGCCTCTTTTTCTTATTAGCCTTCTCTGAGCCCCAAGCCTTGATACATGGTCCCTCTAAGTACTTGTCATGTTTCAGATACATCCTCATATCATGACATGCATTTTACTCTATTACTAGTATAATTGTTTGACTGCCTGTTTGTTTCTCCCACTGGACTCTAAACTCTGTGACCATAGGCAAAGAATCATTATGTCCTGTTCTTTGTTGGATCCTCTGCACAAGTACAAAGATTGATAGAAGGCTGACTATTCTCTGCTTGTCTCTCCAGACTGACTGTCCGTAGGTCTCCACCCTGTTCTGTGCTCTGAGAGCTGACTTCTGGGGACTGCTTGCCCACTGACTTCTGGCTGGGTTCAGCTAATGGGAAGAGGTCAAAGGGCAGGAGAAGACAGGCCATGCTATTTATTCTCTCAGTTTCTTCCCTGACAGCCTTCAGTTTGGTAGTAGTTACTGTTCTCCTGTCCTGTCAAGTGTTCCTTGTCCCATAGGTACAACTGTCATGAGGCTCCTGTAACTGTTCCCTGCCCTTGGTCCTTCAGACACAGTGTAGTAATGACAGTTCCCTGCACTTGGTTAGAAATTAGGTCTTCACCATCCTGCTTGGTACCCTTCACTCTGTTCATACCTTTGTAAACAGTTTTTCATTAAACCTTAACAATAAATCCTTTCTTGCTGAGACCCTGATTCCTATAGTGCACACACAAAAAATTGTTAATTTTGACCCTCACTATAACCCATACATTGAGTTTTAAATCTCTAAAATGTCTTCAATGATTTCATTCAACATGACTCAGGTTTCTAATATCTTTCTTCAGTTTCAAATGATTAGAAACACTATATTCCTTTCAAGCCCATTCTTTTCTTCATTTATTTATTCATTCAGCAGAGACTTTTTGAGAACTTACTAAGGCCAGGAACTTTGCTGCCCTGGGGATTCAAAGAGAAGGAAAATATATTTGGTTTCTCAAGGGACTCACATTCAAGTGAGAGGTATAATTAAATAACAAATTCCAATTTAAAATGACAAATTGAGTCATGGAAAGGTGTACAAAGGCCCGCAGGCGCAGAGCTCTGGTGGCCTGCTCATAGCTGGGTCAGGGGACATTCCAACAGAACAGTGCTCTGTAGCATGTGATTCTGAGCTCTCTGTTGCTCTTCCCTTTGCTGCCCTGCTCCCTTCCCACACACTCACAGCTCCCAGGAATGAGTGCTGACAATACACCAGACTCCATGCCAAGCACCGCACAAACCTATCTCATTTAATACAGTGACTCTATGAAACAAACACCACCATTTACATTTTACACAGAAGGAAACTGAGGCTAAGGGAGGCTAAGCCACCTGCTGGTAGGTGGCAGAGAGGCTCTTTTAACCATTACATCCCCTGCTTCATAAATCTGAAACACACACAAGACTGGGTTATGGGGGAGGATCATTTTCCTGAAGGCTGAAAGGCTTTCTGCCACAGATTTCCACCTCAGAGCTGCAATACTTCCGGAAGACATGGAAATGAGCGCTTTTTCTGAGTCTTCCCATCGTTGAATAGGAAATGTGATGTGAGTAGGCCAGGAAGCTGTCATCGCCTTTGTTCATTACACTAATTGCTCTGGAGATAAAATATGGCTTGGTTCCCCTCTTTATCCTGCTTATATTCCTAGCACTGCTACTTTAGAATATTATCTGCTGTGGATCAGGGAAGGCTTTTCCTTTTTTTCATTATTTAGAAGATAAAACTGAATCTCATAACAGGTGACTATTTCAGCCAGATCCCACAGCCAGTGGGAGGTAGCCCAGTGTCCTGTAGCCACCCTCGTTCATCAGAGTGCCCCAATACCTGCCCTTTGCTCCAGCCAGGCCCGCCTACTCTCTGTCTCCCATATAAACATTTCTCATTCCGACCTTTGTATTTTTCCTCACAACTTCTTCCCATCCTGGAATAACCTCTTCTTCCCAACCCTATCTGAGCACATCTAACCCTGCATGACCCCTCTAGATCCTCCTGCCTCTCTCCTTCTGACTCTCACTGCACTGCACCTCACCAAAGATGAACCTCAGTGTTGCACTGTACTACCTAATGATGCCACATGGATTGCACCTGGTGCTGCAGTGGATGCCAGCCCACTCGGACAGAGCTGAATCATCTTCTTCGGGGATATTCCCATAGCACAATGTAGTGCTGAGGCCATCGGAGAGATTGCTAAATACTTTGTGACTGAAGTCTATATAGTTTGGTATTGGAAAGCATCCCTTTTCAACATGTATTCAGGCAGGGATGCTGCCTTCTATATAAAATGATATGCTATTGACTAGGGACACACACTGGAGTCTCGTACATCCTCTCAGCCACACCTCTTAGTCCAGCCACCTCTGTGGCAGCCAGCCCTGCACACACTTCCCTCAGTTCCCTCTGGAGCAACCTGACAGCACTTCACCTCTGCACCTGTTCCTGCACCTGCTGCTGTTCCCACTGTTCTGTTCCCACTGTTGCTGTCCCTGGAGCTTCATGAATGCTAAGACAAGGGAGCATGCTTGAAGTTTAGCTCTGCCATGGAAATGTGCAGAGTAGTGAATAACCCTCGGTTTCCCTTAACCAGCAGGGACAGTGAGCCTACAGGGCAGACAGTGTTGAGGCCTGCTGAGGTTACTGCAGGTCTGTGCACATGTTGCTACTGTAGTGGCCACAACAGAGACGTTCCCTTCTTCCCTATTTCACTCTGATCTTGAACTCCACACCTTCCCAGAGGTCTCACCCCAAGTTCTGCTTTCTGGGGAACCAGGCTAAGGCAGTGTGTTAGTCTGCTTGGTCTACCATAACAAATATGCTAGACTGGGTGGTTTATTTTTTATTTATTTATTTTTAAAATGTTTTTATTGATGTCAGAGAGGAAAGGGGGAGAGAGAGAGAGAGAGAGAGAGAGAGAGTGAGAAACATCATTGATGAGAAAGAATCACTGATCAGCTGCCTCCTGTGTGCCCTACACTGGGGATCAAGGTGCAACCCAAGCATGTGCTCTGACTGGCAATCGAACCGTGACCTCCTGGTTCCTAGGTCGATGCTCAACCACTGAGCCATGCTGACCAGGCCTAGACTGGGTGGTTTAAACAACGGAAATTTATTTCTCACAGTTCTGGTGGCTGGAAAGTCCAAGATCAAGATTTTTGATAAGGGTCCTATTTCTGGGTTGCAGGTGGCCACCTTCTCATTTTGTCCTCACGGGGCCTTTCCTTGGTGCCTGCAGGTGGAAAGATTGCTCTATCTCTTCTTATAAGGCCACGGGTCCTATCTAGCACCCCACCCTTGCAACCTCATTTAACCTTAATTAAGTCCTAAAGGCCTGATCTGCAAATACAATCACACTGGGGGATTGGGGCTTCAACATGTGAATGGAGGGAGGGATGCAGAATTAAATCTAAGACAGTGTTGCTAAAAAACATCAGCTGAGAAACACAAGGTCCTCCAAGATCGCACCATTTTATCTGCTTTTTAAAAGCTTCCTTTGCTTGCTTTCTTCTCATATTTTAATCACTAATGTCAAGATCCTGTTCGGAAAGT
The DNA here is from genome assembly GCF_000412655.1 of Myotis brandtii. Taxonomy (NCBI): domain Eukaryota; kingdom Metazoa; phylum Chordata; class Mammalia; order Chiroptera; family Vespertilionidae; genus Myotis; species Myotis brandtii. The sequence continues at coordinate 12,541,077 of NW_005354385.1, read as the reverse complement.
TCTCAGGAATATCAAATGTTTCTTGTGTTCTGCTGGTTATTTGAAAGACTGCAGTTAGAAGGACTACAGTCTAGTCAGGGTTTTCCTTCTTAGCAGTTTAAGGAGTAACTTTTGCTAGATTAAGGAGTAACCTAGAGCAAATCACTTTGCCTTTCTGGATGAGTTTTCTCAGCTATAAAATGAGATAATGGGACAACAGCCCAAATGTGGGATAGATAACCCAGCTCTTTTGCTGGAATGGGAGATTCAAGGAGATGGAAGGGGAAAGTTGTTTTTAAAACGGAAAGGAGCTCAAGAATGGAAGAACCTTGGGGTACTCTGCAGTGAGGAGCATGCAGACCCCGCGCACGGAGCCTCAGAGATCTCCAGCTGTCCACGTTCCAGAGGAGGGGGGTCCAGAGCGCCCCTAATGAGCCCGGGTTCAAGGAGCAGTTTGGTTTACACCAAGCTGCCTGCTGCCAAACCCGCAGTGTTTACCAGAATCCAGGCGTTTTGCAAACCCAGATGTCAGACTTCCTGTCCCAGAGATTCTCAACT
>NW_005354385.1:12531769-12540348 GCF_000412655.1 Myotis brandtii | reverse complement strand
TTGTGGGATGGGCAGATGGTCCACCCCCTCCTCCTCCTCCTCCTCCTCCTCCTCCTTTTAGGAGCCGGAATGGGTAGGGCGGTGAAAGCCTCCCGCGGCTTTCCAGTCTCCCAGCCCGGAGCCCGGTGTGTCCGCACACAGTAGTAACAGGGGTGACTGAGTGACTCTCGGGGGCACAGGGGTGGTGAGACCCTCGGGAGGGTGGAGCGCCAAGGTGCTGAGTCCCCCACCCCAGGCAGAGGCACTGGGCGCCCGGCGAGCCTAGCGGTTAGCGATGCTGCTGCTGTGGTCGCTGCTGCTGCTGCTGTTGCTGGGAGCGCCGGCGGCTCCTTCTCCCGAGCCGGTTCCCGAGTGGCAGGGTGAGTGCACCCCAGGTGGAGGGACCAGATCGGCACGTCGGGGCTGGGGTAGGCAAGGGAGTGGAGAAAGGGCGAACCTGGGCGGCGAGCGAGGGCAGCCAGGGAGGCCGAGTTACCTGGTGGCTGCCTATCTGCAGTCTGAGCAAGCCCTGCACCCCTTCCTCGGAGTCCTGCACCCCCTTCCTCGCCCCGCATCCTCCAGGCTTCAGCCCGGGGCGCAAGGAGGGGCGGGGCCTGGGCTTGCAGGCAATTCTGCTCCACTCTCTGGCCGCGAGAGCCGGGCAGAGGAGGGTCGGAGGCGGTTCAGAACGTCAGCTTCCGAGAATTGTTTATTTGGGAGGAGCATCTCTCGGATAAATGATGGCGAAAAGATGTTCCATTTTGTCCCCTCCCAAAGCAAGTGCTCTGGGTGTGCGCCGCCACTTGTGGAGTGGCCCACGGAGGGGAAGAAAGCTTAATCTTCTCTGTTATCGCCTCTCAGACCTGATGGGGGAGAGGCGCCCCTGTGGCCCTGACCAGCTGTGGGAACTGGAGCAAGTTGCCGTTTTGTCCTCATTTTCCCTCGTTATGGACAATGGGGTCTGCGCTATCCATAGGGCGGCTGAGGATTAAGGGAGACCCTTCGTAAGGCCCGTGGCACCCCAGGGATGGAGAGTTCCTTCAAAGTAACCCGCCTCCCACCCCACCTGCAACACATGTGCTCACACACGGGTCAGCTCACCAAACATTTGTTGGGCACCGACTATACGTAAGATTGGTAAAGGGATGTGTAAAGAGACATGCGAGGCTGTCCTGCAGGGGCCCCGTTAGTGAATAACTGCACGGGCTGCCTCAGCAGCAGAGAAGACAGCATCGGAAAGTGGAGGCTCCATGTGAAGGGTCGCAGGGGGAAGTTCAACCAACCAGTGGGAGCCTGGGGCGGCCTCCATTCGCTCTCCCTTTGGGGATAAGTTCTTAGAGGGGGTAAAACAAGGTGTCATCCATGGCTACGTTCATTGTTCTCCCTCTCAACATCTTGTGTGTGCATTTTTGAAGTGTCTTTTCTGAGCTGTATTCTCTAGCACTCCCAGGAGGCTTTGTCAGGAGCAGGTCGAGCAGTTCTTATTCCAAAGTGGCCAAAGGAAGGAGGCCTCTTCCCTCCTGGGTCAGTTCAGTAAAAATGCTTCTGTGGATGCACATCTGACCTGCAGTGTGATCCGTGGCCACTACGAGTTTACTGTGCGGTACTTACTCCGTTTTAAAGTGTGGGCTTTGCCTGAGCACTAGGTACCTGGGACGGGGCAGCAGCAGCCCCTGGGACAGGAGCTGGAACCGAGCCACAGAGAGAGAATGCGCTGTGATCCTCTGAGCAGGGTTTAGTACGGATGGGCTAAGCCTTTCTATATGTAGCCGACCCAAATCCTGGCCCGAGAGGTTTCTAAGCAGTGCCTTCTCTTTAGTACTCAAGGACGTTCTGAAGCCAGACCATCTGCTACTTCCTATATGTTCCAGGTGACAGCATATGACACAGTTGGCACGGAGATTCTTCAGATATGAAAATGCTGCCTCTGGCGTTCTAAGGAGCACAGAGATTATGTGGCATTGAGTGTCCCAATCCTCAAAAAGGCTCCCCTCCTGGACTCCAAACACCCACATCAGTGAAATTTCAAGTATAATCTAGACAGGTTTGAAATCAAGTTTTTCCTGCCTATACACAGATGGAAAAACCAAAATCTTAGCACTGGAAGGGACCTGACACATTGTCTCCTCTAGCCATCCGTTTTTCAGGCATGGAAGCTGAGGTGTAGCTGTGTTTTGGGGTGTCTCCGTTTACCATTGTGTTCAATGCACTACACTGACTTGCTTTTAGCCATGATTGGCTTCCACAGATTAACTAGGAAAAAATATGCACCTATTTCAGTTCGATATCCACTAATACATGATATGTAATAATGCAAGGCAGATTATGCACATAGTATTTTTTTATCCGAATTGTTTGATATGTATTATTGATCGTTCTGATATGTGTTACAAGCATCCCGGCCTTTCGGGGGAGGGGGAGGCAGACAATTGATGGCATTGCACTGACTTTTCAATCATTTGTCAATGATTTTGCACTAAAAATAAGTAGATGCAGTGTCGTGTAGTAGTTAAATTCATGGGCTCTAGGAATCAGACTGCTTACCAGCTCTGTGACCTTGGGCAAGTTACTTAACCTCTCAGTTTACTCATATATAAAAATGATCCTAATAATAATACTTAGGAGTTGTTCTTTTGTTTCACATTTAACGCCCTCTTCCTCTGGCCAATCCGGACCATTTTGACAGGTTGGCAGCCGGTAACAATTATTTATTGCCCTGAGCACAGCACCATACTTGGCATGTCTGCAGTCTGTCTTCTGGCCTCTCATTGATTATTCTAAGGGGCTTTATTGTGGTTCTGGAATCAGAACCTTTTCTTCTAACAAGTGCTGCAACTGGATGCTACTTACTCAAATACCCCATATCCTCGAGGACAGTAGAAAGCGTGATGAAGGAAGTGGGGCATCCTGGGGAAAGGTGGGCGTGGTCTCTGTGGAGGTTGCTAAAGAAAATGAACTGGGGGACAGGTAAACGGATTTTGATGATATATTGAGGGCTGAAAATTATATCTGTGAAATGGCCCCAACCAACATAGGAGAGTTTCCTCTGTAACATTCAGCTTCCCAGAGGCTAGAGTGGAGGGAGCCCATGGCTGTATCAGTTGTTGGGAATGGCCAAGGTAGGCTCTTCTGACTGGCCAGTGACCAAGGAAAGTGAAGTGCTGATGCGCGTGAGGTCCAAGGGCTTGACCATGGGGTCCTATCTGGAGAAAAGACTAAACTGGGTGGAGAGGGTGGGGGTATCTTTTGACATCCTATGCCAATGGGAAGAGGGGCAAGGAGCTGGAGGCCTCAGTTGTTCATTCTCTGTCTGTCAAGCACGATGCGCTTCATCTCCCTGTCTTGGTTTAGGTTCACCCAAAAGCAATCACTGAGATGTGTATTTATTTAGATGCAAGTAATTTACTTGGGAGGTGACTCTAGAAGGCATGGTGACGGAGTGAGGAAATGAGACAGGGAAGAGAAGAAAGCCATTATAGGTAACTGGGCTTCAATTTCACAAAAGTCCTCTGACGGACCCAGTGAGGAGAAGCACAGACATTCATCTACCACCCCCACCCGTCATTGATGGGGAGTCCCTCCTGGGTCACTAATCTCCTGGCGCTCTGGACTGCACAGAGCTCTGTCAGGCAGGGAGTCACAGAAAGTCAGGCGAAGTAAATGAGAACTGTGCCAGGTGAGTGGCCTCCAGGGTCGGCAGTGAGGGCAGGGAACCAGCAGAATCTTCCACTCACCCACAGATCGGGGAGACAAAAATATGGTCAGGATCAGATACTGTTCCCAAGAGGCTGAGAGTCCAGAGACAGATACTGAAACATAAGCAATTTCAAAACAGTGCAGTGGGTGTTACGATAATAAGGAATGAGCAAAGTGCTGAAGGGATGCAGAGGAGGGATTGACCTGAGGGACTGGGGACTCACAATAGGGCATTTGTTTTGCTGAAGAGTAAGTAAATAGTTGCCACATGTGAAAAGGAGTTAGAACATTTCCAGGAAAGCATAGAGTATGTGCAAAGGCATAGAATCGCTGTGGGTGGCAGGAGTTCAATGGGCTGAAAGTTCTAGTCTGGGCTCTTTTGGATGGAGGAAAGCGGGCTCTGAAGGTCACTCGGGCAGGGGCTGGATGTAAGGGTGCCAGGATCTCAAGGGGACCCAAGGCTTCTGGGGAAACCAAGAACAAGCCACTGGAATGAACCAAATATTTTTTCTTTCTTTCTGTCAGGGGCTGCTTGATGGTCCCTGTTTGGTTCTCCTTCTGTGAACTAGTTTTTTCTGCTTCGGTTTGCAGGACTTTTCATGTGTAGTTCCCACAGCATCCTGGGAAGAGTTCCTTAATTTCATAGGAGAGGAATCTGGCCACACTGGTCACAGCTGGCTGGCCAGTCCCTGTGCTCTGCCCTGGAATCAGAGGCCTTCTCATGGCTGGTAGGCCATGTAGGGGTGTGAGGTGCACACAGGGATGCTGCCCCAACAGGTCCTGTGGATGAGTAGACCCCCAGAATAGGGTCATGGCAGGACAGGAAGCTGTGACATGTCTATATTTGGAAGCATATACAGTATAGAGAGATGAGGAATGAAGAGTTTGGTTGGAGAGACTATGCTTAAAAGGGGGAAAATCTGATTGGTGATTGGGTACTGCTGAGAAGGGTCTTGTGAGTTTGGACAAAGGGAAACCAGATCACACTTTTAGGTTTAGGAATGGCATGGTCAGTTTGGGACATGAAAAGGGTAATTTGAAGAGCAGCAAAAAGACCATCTGGAAGGTTAACGCAATTTCCCATGAAAAAAGACGCTGATGACCCAAGCTAAAAAGTCAGTCCCAGTAGAAATATTAAGGAGCAGATAGTTTGCATTAAGACTTTTATGGGGTAAAGAGGAAGAAAATAAAAAATGATAGACTCACTGAAAGTTAGGAGACAGGAGAAATGGCGGAATCAGAGGGGTAGACTATACAATGGAACTAAGGAGTTGTGGAGGTAGATTCATTTTCAGCAGTGACCAGAGCCAAGGGTTGGTTGTAGGAGTGATCACTGAAGCGGAGAGCAGGTCCTGGGAGCAGAGGATGAGGAAACAAGCATCCAGAGCAGTACAGACATCCATGTCTGAAAAAAGTTTCGTCAAAAAAATGTCCTTACGTAATAGGATGTGCAGCTGCTTTGCTACTTTCTTCCCTTCTCTTTTGTTTTGTAATGCTCGTCATTAAATTGACCTCATGACCCATTCAATGGGCCACAACCTGCAGTGGAGATAACACCAGGACAGAGTGTTGGGTCATCTGTGTGCAAGTGAAAGGCTTTGGAGTGGGGAGGACAACGGAGAATCTTCTGGTGTCACATAGTGAATGTGAGGAAGAGGTTTAGGGTGGTGCATCTCAGGGTCAAGGAAGGAAAGACAGGGTGCCACCTGGGAGAGGTTTCTGAAGGAGGGTGATGAGAGTCACCACCTGGAGTCAGCAGTGGGGAGAAGTCCTTACCCTGAGATTTTTCCCGTAGCTTCCATTCCTAATGCAAAGGTGAAAAGGCTCCTCTCAACTGCCCCTAATAATATCTAACATTTGGGGATTGGTTACTATGTGCTCTTTTACATATATTAACACATTGAATCCTCACCAAACTCAAGTATTGTTAATACATACTCTTCTTTTACTGATCAAGGAGGGTTAAGTAATGATCTATAGGAACTTGTAGAGTGGGGATTCGAACCAGCCACTTAAACACTAATGCAAAGAACTCTTGGATAGCCTTGTGACTCTATGAAATAGGTCATCCTGATGTTTGAAGGCAGTTACTCTTCTTTTACTGATCAAGGAGGGTTAAGTAATGAGTAATCTATAGGAAGTTGTAGAGTGGGGATTTGAACCAGCCACTTAAACACTAATGCAAAGAACTCTGGGATAGCCTTGTGACTCTATGAAATACGTCATCCTGATGTTTGAAGGCAGCGTGTGATTTAATTTTGTGGCAAGAGGAACTGGAGGCAAGTCTCTTACTCTCTCTGCAGCTCCTCCTTTTCCAAGCCAGTACTTCCCACATGTGGGAGTGAATAGTTCATGAAGCAAAATATAATTGAGCAGAGCTTTTGATTGCTTTTTATTTTTCTAGGTGGTTCCTAAACTCCGGCTTCCCACATGTGGGAGTGAATAGTTCATGAAGCAAAAATGTGCAGAGCTTTTGATTGCTTTTTATTTTTCTAGGTGATTCCTAAACTCTGAGGATTTGGAGTTGAAGTGAAAGCATGTCAGATACTGGTTTAACTGCCCATCCTGACCATAAATCACTCCAGCCATTTGACTTTGTTTCTCCCATCTCTGTTGGTCATCTCTCAGAACCTCTTCCACTTCATGCAATTCTCATCTCAGTTTCTCTCACTGGCTCCTTTCCCCTGAGCTTCTGAGAGTCAGAATGGACTTCCAGTTTTCCTAGCTCTTTTTACAATTTCTCATTAAGCTCCTAACCTCTTTTCCTATTGTTGGCTGGCCCAGTAACTGATACCACACAATGGGGATTCCAAGCCAATGACTGGAAAGGTTGAGCCACACAGAGAGCTCAGTTGTCCCCTCAGCTCCCCTTCCTTGACCTAACAATTTGCTTATTTACATCAGGTTTTCTGAAGAAATAATTCCCTTTTTTTTTTTTTTGCCTCTTGTGAACTCATCCCTCTGTGATGAATCCTCTTATGATCTATTAATGTAACATACTTGAAACATGTATAGACCTTCGCACCCATTTTCTTTTAGAAATTATCCTTAGAAGGCTTTGAAGAGATGTTTCAATTCAAACCTAGGAACATAAATTATATTTTTAATTGATCAAAGGAAATATTACAGTTTGTAAAACAAACAAAACACCTTATAAACACTTGGAGAAGAATATTTTATAAAGCCACTCAATAAAAATGGAGATATATTATTATAATTTCTATAAATTAGGTTCTAATGAAACAGAGCTAAACAAAACAGCAAGAGGTTCCTGTGTGTGTGTCCACATGACTTTTTAATTTATGGCAGTTTCCAGACTACCACAGTTCCAAAGAAATATGCTAATAAAAAATGTTCACTGTTTCTGGTGTTTGGCATTCTGCTCTTGGGAACTTTTCTTTTCTTTTTTAAAATTTATTTTGTATTGGTTTCAGGTGTATGCATAGTGGTTAGACAATCATATACTTTACAAAGTGTTTTTCCAATATTTCAAGTACCCACCTAGCACCGACAGTTATTACAATACAGTATTATTGACTATATTCTCTGTGATGTACTTTACATCCCCATGACTATTCTGTAACTACCAATTTTTACTTCTTAATCTCTTCACCTTTTTCACCAAGGCTCCCAAACCCCCTCCCCTCTGGCAACCATCAGTCTGATCTCTGTATCTATGAGTCTGAGAACTTTCCTTTTCAATTATGAAAATATAAACAGGAAATTCTAAGTGATTATTTAACTATAATATTTGTCCTATTTCACTGCTATTTTGTGTTCAGAGTTAAGATTTGCTTTTTTCTTATTAATATTTATAAAGTGCCCATAGGGATTGAGGTAATCATTATCAGGATCCGGATGAGGCCAGCACTAATTTTAAACCCATTGTGCAAATGGGGAAAGCAAGGCAGATGCTCTTTACCTTCAAGCAGCTCTACCCTGAAAGAAATGTTCTGCAGTTTTCCACAGTCTTTTTCCTATCGTGTTAGCCTTGTACAAATAAGAACAAGGTGGGCTTTATGGGCATGTAACCTGGGCAGTCTCCTAGGGACTCATGCTCAGAAGGGCCTTGAACTTGGGGGTTAATGCTCTGTGGTTTGGGGTCTTGGAATTCTTAAACATTTTTACCTTTGAATTTGTGCTCTGGGCATGAAGTCTCATGGGGCAATGGAGCACGAGCCAGGGGCTTAAACATACCTCAAGCTCAGTCCCTACTTCCCTGGATGGGTTTTCAGCCTCCCGCTTCGTATTCCTATCCTCCACCTACCTGGCAATCAGGTTGCATTGGGGTTGAGGACTGGAGGCCCAGGGTCTAGGAGTGGATGGCCATTGGAATCTAAGGGCAGAGCAAGGCAGCCGCTGTCCCCCTGCGCTGGCAGCACCTCTCTATGTTCAGTGGGGACTAAGCGCAAACCTATCACCCATTCCCAATCCAGGCACTGAATGTGTTCCCAGCCCTTTCTGGCATGGAAGTTGCAATCACGCACATGCTCATGGGAAATGTAGATGGACTCAACTTCCCTGACCCAGACAGTGCCCTGAATTTTCATTTTACATGGGGCCCTGCAAATTAGGCAGCCAGCCTGAATAGGAAGCATGGGGCCAGTTATGGGTTGAATTGTATCCCCCCTCAAAATGTGTATGTTGAAGTCCTAACTCCTGTTAACGTAAAAAAAAAAAAACCATTGAAACCTGTAAAGAATTTTTGTGAGTTTATTTGAGCCAAACTGTGGACATATGCCGGGAAGCAGAACCTCAACGGATTGAGATAATGCTCTGGAGAATGGTGGGGTTACATCTGCATTTATACATTGCAATCAAAGGAGGAACATAGGTGGGTTACATGAAATTCATTGGTGATAGATTAAGGAGGAGGGATAAGCAAAGCAGGGAAACCCCTGGGA
>NW_005354385.1:12530665-12531605 GCF_000412655.1 Myotis brandtii | reverse complement strand
TGTTATCATAGATGCAAAAAGACAGATAGGCTCAGTTAAGGTAAAGGTTGACCTTGTCAGTGAAGATACTGGCCTAGGACGTAACTGCCCACCATAACTGCTTTTAGTTAAAGTTTAATTTCAGACCATCCTTTGTGGTTACTTTAGGTCTCCGAGTTTGCAAGACTGCCATGCAGGCCTCCCCTGAGCTTGTCAGGTCAGCATGTGGCCCCTTTCGTCCACACTCCTCAATACCTCATAATGAAACCTTATTTGGAGATAAGGTCTTTACAGAGGTAATCAAGTTACAATAAAGTGATTAGGGTGGGCCCTAATTTAATAAGACATGTCCTCCCAAAGAAGGGGAATTTAGATAGAAATATGCATAGAGGGCAAATGACATAAAGAAACACAGGGAGAAGATAGCCATCTGTCGATAAGCCAGGGAGGCAGGCCTGGAACAGATCCCTCCCTCCTACGCTGAGAAGGAGTCAACGCTGCCAGCACCTTGATTTTTGACTTATAGCCTCCAGATCTATGAGACAGTCGTTCCTGTGGTCTAAGCCACTCAGTGTGTGGTACTTTGTTATGGCAGCCCGTGCAAATAGCAGGGACGGAGGACATATTTACCATTAAAACACGGTTTTGTTTTCACTTCTGTCTCCCACTTAAGTAACTGTATACTTGTCTTCATTGGGTATATTCTCAAAGCAGTTAAAATGGCTAGTCCTTATAAACATGCCGTCAATGACGTCCCATCTTTCCCAGCGTTGTTTTGTTGTTGGTGGAGTTCTTTTCTGTTTGTTTGTTCTGATGGCCAAGTCCTTAGATCATATTTCCCCAGGGCTTCCACATGCTGGTGTCTGTGAGGGAAGTGTAAGAAAGTTCTGTCTTACTGTGTCTTGCCATAACTTGCTCTTTGTAATGAATGAGGCTCCCTGGTGACTGAAGTGGTATGTCA
>NW_005354385.1:12473065-12530421 GCF_000412655.1 Myotis brandtii | reverse complement strand
AGGGCTCTAGACCCAAAACTGTAATTTAGATAACATGCTGTTTCTGCTTCTGTAAACTGCTTTTTGCAAACTAGGTTCCTCATTCCAGACCCGAGGGATCTAGATAATGTGTTTGACCCTGAGACCCAAAACTATAATTAACATGCTTAATTCTGCTTCTGTAAACTGCTTTTTTTCGAACCAGGCTCCTCATTCCAAACCCTGGGATGTAATCAACACCTTTGTGATTTTTTGCCTATATAACCTTGGAGCTGCGACTTGTTACTATGAGATTTGGGGAATGGCCCCTCATAATCCCCGATTGCAATAAATGTAACTCTTTAATTCGACTTCTTGAGGTGTCCTTCTGTGATTCGCGGGGTACATTACAACAAATGTCTGCTAGGTACTTCAGAGTTCAATATAAAGGCAAAATGGTGGAGAAATAAACGAAAAGCCAAAAAGAAGAAACATGTGTGCAACTCAGCTTAAAATTTCATTGGTAAGATACAGATACACCCAAGAACGTCTAAAGCGATAATAAGATTTTCTGCAAGGGGCACTACTGCTAAACGAGATGGACAGCGAAGGAGACACAGGGGCGCGAAGGAAAATGGCAGGGAGTGGCGAGTTCAGTCTGAAAGGGTTAATCCACTTCACACAGGGGTTGGTAACAGGCAATTTGAATACTCACAAAACCGGAGCCTGGTGGAGCTGATTAAGCAGGGTTTCATTTTCCCCCTCCTGTGAGAGGAGTATTGTATGCCTCACGGAACTTGAAACCACAATTTGGGGAGATTAGGGAGAAAGGGGAAAAGGACACTTAAAGAGATTTAGCAAGAGGGGTCCACCAGCCTGTGGAGGTGGTGATTATCCAGGTTCAGAAGCTGCAGGAGAATGAAGAAGGCTCAAAGTCAAGGACAATGCTCGGGCAGGGAAACAGAAGGAAGTTCTGAGGCGGGACGGAGAGATATTTTAGAATGCACTGCACCTTTTAGTTGGTTAATGGAAGGCAATTGATTAGGAAGGCACAGGCTTTGTTAGGAGCTGTCAGGTTGTTAAGAGACAAACACCAAACCTCAGATGATCTAGGATAAAAGCAAATACTCACTCAGAGAGGACCACGAAGGGCAGGCACACTTTTCACTTTGTTCTTTCAAGTGCAATGTACATGCAGCAAGCATCAGACATTCCTTGCTTATTGGTTTGGAAAGTCCTGTTAAGAATCCAGATTTTCTGCATCGTTCAGCCATGAATGGGAATTGATTCGGCCAATTATAACATCCCTTCCTGCTACAGAGTAATGTCAGGAACACGATTGATCTGAAGCCATTGTTCCCGAGAGGGCACAGACCCACATTTGTGCAGCTGAAAAAGGTCAGTCCGTCTCCAGAGAGAAGCTACTCACCTTTACATGGGTTACAGATTGGACCCCTTCCATTCTGAAACTGAAATACTGTCAGAACAGCAAGGAACTGGGCAGATTCGAGACATGATACCAGGCATGAGGTGTGTGAGCCCTGCACCAGCTGTGTGAGTGGATGGAGTGGAAGAGGTTTAAACCCAGGGGAATGGCGGAGGAGATTGAAATTAGATTGCACTTGGCAAGCTGTGGCTTCTGAATAGCTTGTCTTAAACATTGCACATGGTGTGAGCCGTGCACTTGAACGTTTCCTTCCAGTTTCCTTAACGTGAAGCAGCACAGAGGCCAACGTTATGTGTGTATTGGATCCGATGGCCACTGTCATCGCGTAATTTATTGAATACCAGAAAGCCCTTTGCTTGCCTAAAAGAGAGTATGCCTCTAGGAATGGTTGTTTTGTTTGTTGAAAGTGTTTTTTTGGTTAAATGTACAGACACCTCATCAAGGCTTAATCCTTCAAGCCATAGCTATTTACTTAACACTTCAAACTTTCAGCCAGTTCTAAGAGCTGGGTAAAGCAGAAGGGGACACCACCAGCAGGTAGAGGTGACCAGATGGATGCAGAGGGTGAAGTGGGAGGGCCTCAAGAGAAATCTCCCCGGGGCCCTGTTGACACTGCTTCAACACGTGGATCAAGCTGTAATAGTAGTCTCAGGCTCTAGACTCCAACCTCATGGTATCCTAGGGATTGGCAGGCATCTGGCAACCAATCAAATACCTGAAGCCAGAAAACAAGTCATTCTGGATTTTTCCAGAATCCTTACATTCCACTGATCACCAAATCCTGTCATTTATTCCCCCTGTGAATTCTCTCTCTGGTGGCTGGACTCTAACCATTCCCTCCTTCCTTTCTCATCACCACCAGTTGAGTTGATACCTTCTGTCTCCCTTGCTAGATCATAGCAGTAGTCCCCAGACTATTCTCCAGTTCCACTCATGGACTGTCCCATCTCACCTGAATGAGAACTCCTCTCGGGCCAGAACCTGGACATTTGCCTTTATGCCTGTATTCTCAGCTCCTAAATCAATGTTGGGCACACAGTAGGTACTCAGTAAATGTTTTTGTTGAATGATTCACCACCCATATTTGTATTCCACACCACAGCCTCGGTCATGCCTTCTCTTGTTCCAAAATCTCCCTTTCATCTGAAGAGTAACATACAAATTTCTGAATAAAATTATTTGTAAAATTACCCCAAACCATCTCTTTCTAACTTCGTATTCTACAACTATTAAAGTCTTGTATATAGCTAGGCTCTCGACCTCCTACAGCTGATTATTTTTATCACCTCTGAGCTTTGGTGGTTTTTGTTCTGTCCAGAATGCCCCCTTACCTGACACGTCACCTCTCCATCCATAGACTTCTTCCACATCCTGAACTCTCTGTCTACAACAAGGACAGGCATCCATGCTAGTCTAGTTCAGCAATGTACTTCCATGTGTGAAAAATATTAGATCCCTAGTAAATAATGTTTGTTGAATGAAAGTGTGTGTGTGTGTGTGTGTGTGTGTGTGTGTGTGTGAGAGAGAGAGAGAGAGAGAGAGAGAGAGAGAGAGAGAGATTTTTTTGATCTTCTTAGTCAAACTGATCCCTTCTGCCCCTGGATTCTACAACATTGTGTTTATACCTGTCATGTCAAAATATACTTTAAGTTATTTCTGTACATTTTATGAAATACTCCCAGGGAGAACATCAGTTCCTTGAAGGCAAACACTATGACATATATACTCTTTTATCTGCAGGGTTCCTAACACATGCCATATCAGGCACTCAATAAATGTTTGCTTGAAATTATAAATCTCTTACTTTAAATTGCAATGACCCATAGCAGTACATTGTCTTCTTTCTGGGTTATTAATGAATGTGTGTAAGGAAAGCTATGCATAGACCTATATGGTCCTCACTGAATATATGGGTATAAAACTTCTAAGGCAAAAATAATTGGGGGGGGGGTGTAAAGAAATGATTCAATTAAATAAGCTTTACAGCTCCATCCAGTTCTGAAGTTCATGGGTCTGCATTTATGGGTAAAGTTAGTCTTCTCTGCCATGTCCATATTCCTTCCAGCACTGGCCAGTGTGGCTCAGGAGTTGAGTGTCGACCCAAGAATCAGGAGGTCATGGTTTGATTCTGAGTCAGGGCACATGCCCAGGTTGTGGGCTCAATCCCCAGTAAAGGGTGTGCAGGAGACAGTTGATGGATGATTCTCTCTCATCACTGATGTTTCTATCTCTCTCTCCCTCTCCCTTCATCTCTGAAATCAATTTATTTTTTAAAAAATTAAATTAAATGATCTCTTCCTAAAAAAGGTCTCAGAAGTAGACAGCAGAACCACTGACTTCCAAGGATTTTATTTAGGAAAAAAGGATGAAATTTAGTTTATAAATTTCTTCTAGTGATTCAGTCCACTTTCTCCCTCTAAACTTATAATTATGAAGGGAAGTAATAACATTTACTGCAAAGAGATTTAGTAATTCTGGCAGTACTTCATTAATCACTTAATCAGTATTCAAGCAGAACTGATGTCCTTGACATATATAATCAATCTTGATTCCGCCCGCATTTGATTTCATTCTTTTTGAAATCTGGATACACTAAGGATAGTGGCTTATTTTCACATTATGTTTTTGTTTCGGAAAACCCATATATGCATATAATGATAATCAGAATATTAATACCTAGGTTGGGTCTCCCCATAGCTCATTTGAAAACAATTGTTTTCTCTTTAGTGAATTTATGGAGAAGAATGCTGCTAGGACCAGATTCTCTTATAGCTGAATGGGAAAGTGGGCTTGGGTCATTTTTTAGCTCAGCATGACATAGTATTCTTTTAGAGATGACAGGGTTATTGTTATTGATAAGCCAGAGCTACTTGTTTTGATACATTCTGAAGAATTTTTCCAAAGCTACATTCTAAAGGCAGCTGGGCATAGAAAGGTAATAGCAGCCCAAAGCTGAGTGGCAAGGTTGTTTGTCTAATACCTTCTACTTTGGAAAGGTATTTTTATGATCACTGGAGTAACCACAGATGTTTTGATTCTACCACTCCTTTTCTCTTAACACTTCATAATTTGCATGTTTAAAAACATTATTCACCCCAAATGTTATTGATATTTAATTTCCATATCCACTTACAAACCACACCCATCAACTGCTTGTTGACATCATATGCTTCTCTCTTCCCTACAAAAGTGCTGCAATATAGACTTTACAAATAGATAGTGTAAAAGATGAACGAAGATTTAAATCACAGTTGCACATATAGTAGAACAAACAAGACAACAATTTTGTTATCTGGTTGTTTGAAGAATATGTTTCCACCATGAAAGTGATATCTTGGTATTTAAGGATTGTTTGAAACTAATACTTCTGCACCCACTATATGCTACAGAAGCTAAAGTAAAAATGAGCTTCTGTTCTAATGATATAAGAAGAGAAGTCTTTGGGGGGTGCTCAGATTAGCACTCTATAGGTGTTCAACTAAATCTATAGCTGGATCTACAGATCGAGAATCAGGAAGCCAGAGGGATAATAATGACAACAACTCACATTTACGGAGGTTTTCCCATGACGAGGTAGTGTGTGGCGTGCTTTGCATGGATTAGAATGAAATTATATGAAATCTTTCTCCGCCTAACTTACTTCCCTTAGCATGATATTCTCAAGACCCATTCATGTTGTTGCAAATGGCAGTATTTTATCATTTCTTATGGCTGAGTAGTATTCCATTGTACCACATATTCTTTATCCAATCCTCTATTGAAGGACACCTTCATCATTTCCATGTCTTGGGCTCTATGAATAATGCTGCAGTGAAACAAGGGTGCATGCATCTTTGCGAATAAGTGTTTTCAAATTTTGGGGGTAGATGCCCAGAAGAGGGTTTTTTTAAGCTCACCCAAGGATATATTTATTGATTTTTAGAGAGAGGGGAAAGGAGAGTGAGAAAGACATAGTTGTGAGGGAGAAACATTGCCGGGGTTCTTGTTCCGGCATTAAGAAGGGTTAAGCAATCTGGAGAAGGGGCTGTGTATAACTTAAGTATGAGTCCAGAGACAAAATATAATTTTGAAAGACATATGGGGGTCAGAGGAGCCTAGCTCAAGAAAACTAAGATCTCTTCATCTCAGGACCCCATGCTTTTTATTAACATAAATTGTCCTGAGGTGAGGCAGAGATATACACTTCAAAGGGTAGGGTTTCCATATACACAAGCATTGTCGAATGGGGAGGAATTAGCCTACAGCTGTTCAGGTGTTTGGCCAATAGGAGGCAATAACATATAGATTAAGATGCCCTGAGTTGTCTGGCAGCAAGCAATCATCCCTTTTCAGGTTTGGGGAAATGCCTTCAGCCATTCCCAAAAGGGGACAACATATGTGACTTAGCCCTTGTTGAGTCCTCAAGTTCCATCAACCTTTTGATGAAACTCTTGCAATTATGACATGCTGGAATTGGCTTCCAGCAAACATCAATCGATTGTGTCCCCTACACATCCCCACCAGGGATCGAACCTCCAATGTTTTTGATGTACAGGACAATGCTCCAACCAACTGAGGTTCCTTTATTTGTAATTTTTTGAGGAACCTCCATACTGTTTTCCATAGTGGCCATACCAGTTTACAGTGAATAAGGGTTCCTTTTTCTCCACAACCTCTCCAACACTTGTTATTACTTGTCTTGTTAATAGTCATTCTAACAGGTGGTATCTCACTGCAGTTTTGATTTGTATTTCTATAATATCTAGTGAAGTCGAGCATGTTTTGATATATCTGTTGGCCACTTGTATGTTTTCGTGGATGAAGTGTCTGTTCAGGTCCTCTGCCCTTTTTTTGGTTGTTGTTAATTCTCATTGATATTTTTCCCCCATTGATTTTTAGAGACAGTGGAAGAGAGAAGGGGAGAGAGAGAGAGAGAGAGAGGGAGAGAGAGAGAGAGAGGAACATTGATGTGAAAGAGACACATCCATTGGTTGCCTCCGGCACACACCCTGGCAGGGGCAGGGATCAAACCTGCAACCCAGGTGCATGCCCTTGACTGGGAGTCAAACCTAAGACCCTGAGCCAAACCAGCCAGGGCTCTCTGCCCATTTTTTAATTTAATTGTTTGTCTGTTTGGTGATGAGTTGTATGAGTTCTTTATATATTTCGGATATTAACCTCTTGTCAGAGCTATTGTTTGCAAGTATCTTCTTCCATTCTGTTGGTTGTCTTTTTGTTTTGTTGGTAGTTTCTTTTGCTGTGCAGAAATTTTTCAGCTCAATACAGTCCCATTCATTTATTTTTGCCTTTACTTCCCTTACCTTTGGGGTCAAATTAATAAGATCCTCTCTAAGACCAAGGTTTATAAGTTTAGTCCTTACGTTTTCTTCTGTGTAATTTATTGTTTCAGGCCTTATAATTAGGTCTTTGATCCATTTTAAGTTAATTTTTGTATATAGGGACAAACAGTAGTCTATTTTTATTCTTTTGCATGTAGCTTTTAATGGAATACTCTTAACATCCCTATGAGACATATTTCCAGTTCACAGAGGAAAGGTGAGGCTCACAGAAATCAAGACATTTGCCCAAAGTTACAAGGCTGGTCTGTGGCAAGTCTGCCTGATTCCATAGCTCTCATCCACTAGCGAGGTAGCCTAGCCACCTATCTTAGGAATATAAGCAAACCCAGAGGGCTGAAGTTCAGCCAGTAAGTTGCAGAGCTGGGTATATTCGAACATATATATTAGATAGAAGCCAAACTACAGAACAATTATAGTAAAATAGTTACCCTTTAGAAAAAAAATGAGTGGAACTCTGGGCTAGAAAGTAATTAGTAGATTACAATGAAAATGAAGGTGAACATTCTATCCAGGCATGAAAAGGTGAAAAGGAGAGTTGCAGACAAGGTTAATTATCAGAATCCATATCACATTGGCAAGAGGCAGATTTGATCTTGAATGACTATCACTAATAACCATACAGACATGGCCTTCATTAGGAAAACAAATTTCCGGATCTAAATGAAATCTCCCTAAAACCACTCATTCTCTCCCCCAGACTGCACTACACACTCCCTTCTCTTTTGCTCTGATGTCTGGTGATCAAAACAATTTTCTGACAACAATTCAACTCCTTAAATGTATATTTATAAGTGGGATTATCAGATTATTAAATGAAGTTAACTTTCATGTATATATTGACAGCCGTTTTAACAATGTGTTAAGTGATTTTCATTATTGTAAATCAGCTTCTCTCGGCCTCAGTAACTTTGAAAAAGAAAACAGAACTTTCACTAAAAAAAACCAAAATGAAAAAAGCATAATTCCCATGTGCTGATATGTGAGGAGGCTCATTCTACACTGCTCCAAGTTGCTAGAAGACCTCTGCCTGTCCCTGCTATCCCATGGCTACATGACACGACTTGCAGTAAACTGCAGCTATTTTAAGGGAACCTGATAATGTTCCTTCGATATTAGAAGATTGGACAGGAAGTAACATATAAGAGAAGAACCTAGCTAATGAGAGAACAAAAGAGCCCTTGGACCTGACCAGACACTGAGCTGAGTGACCTCAGCAACCAGGGCCTAAGCAGCACCTGCCAGCATGTTTAATTACCATGCTCAGGACTGTCCATGCTTAGACTAAAAAAGTTAGATATGATTTCCACCTTCAGAAGAACAAGTCCATAATTGTTATCCTATATAATAAAAGCCTAATAGGCTGAGTGTCCGGTCGTCCGGTCTGCCATTCAACCAATCAAAGCATAATATGCTAATGCTATGCTAAGGCTGCTCAACTGCTCGCTATGACATGCACTGACCACCAGGGGGCAGACGCTCTGACCAACAGATTAGCTTGATGCTGAGGTCCGGCCAATTGGGATTGAGCAAGATGGGCCAGACACGCCCTGGAGCCCTCTTGCGGTCTCTCCCCAGCCCCAATTGTGCACCAATGGGGTTCCTCAGCCTGGCCTGTGCCCTCTCGCAATCCAGGACCCCTCGAGGGATGTCAGAGAGCCAGTTTGGTCCGATCTCACAGGCCAGGCCGAGGGACCCCAACTGTGCACGAATTCATGCACTGGGCCTCTGGTCTATATATATAAAAGCCTAAGTGACTGAACGACCAGCTGACCAGTTGCTATGATGCGCATTGACCACCAGGGGGCAGATGCTCAACGCAGGAAATGCTCCCTGGTGGTCAGTGCGCTCCCACAGTGGGAGTGCTGCTCAGCTGACTCATGGGCGCCAGATGCAGGGCTCACGGCTGGCTGCCACAGCCCGGAGACTGCAGCGGAGCAGCAGCAAGCCTACCAAGTGGAGGTGGCAGCAGGCACAGTGGGGCAGGGATGAACAGGAGTGGCAGATGGCATTGGGCTGCCTGTTTTGGCCCGATCCCTGCAGGCTACACTGAGGAACCCCACCAGTGCACAAATTCATGCACTGGGCCTCTAGTTTATAATAGGTGTTTTCCAGGCCCTGTCAGCTTTTCTCAGAGAACTCACCCAGATCCCTCTTTCTGCTCCGGGGAGTTGGAAGTTCAAAGCTCTATCACAAAATGACTACTTTTGGCACATCTCTATGTGGCCTGTGTGCCTTTGCTGCCAACATGGTGCTCTTACACCTTTTGTGCAGCTAGGTGTGTGGCCTCAGCTAGTGTCCTGGCATCTATCTGCTCCCACTGGTCCCACCCAACAAGGCTGCTCCTACAAAGAGGCCATCCCCATAGCAAAGGTCCCCACTGTTCTTCTCCTGATAGATCCAGCACAGACAGCAAACATGGAGAAGCATTTATTTCTCACCAGCATGGCATCTTGTATCAAGACACAAAGCAGCACTTTGTCTCTGTCCTTTGGGTTTTCAGCAGGAATTTAATGGTAGCAATTTCTATTTCTGTGGCTCTTGATTCAGCTGCCATGTTCATAATATTCAGGCAGTTGTCTGGAGAACACCGAGTGTCACCATACTTCTGGGCACCCCACAGCCCTCCCCTTTAGCCCTGAGTGTTGTTCCCAATGCCTCCTCTCTATCCAGTTGTGGAGAGCTCCTTCTCTATCAGAACATTCTTGAGCGGACTAAGAGGTAGCCTTTGTTACTGTAGGGCCATGGAGGTTTTAATGGTAGGTCAGAGGTCCCCCATGAGCTCTAATGAACCCATTTATGCTTCCCAAGAAACTCCTCTGTTTTGAGCAAACAAACTTTCCTGGTGGGCCCCACCCATCGACTCCAGATCTGTTCAAAACGACTGCCAATTGTGATGTTTCACAACTTACACATCCTCATGATACTAGGTAATTATATATGAAAGACCCATACCATATCTTCTATTTTGCTCTTTCAGATAAAGGAATATTTGTTATCCAAAGTGAGAGCCTCAAGAAATGCATTCAAGCAGGCAAATCTGTACTGACCCTGGAGAACTGCAAACCACCAAACAAGTACATGATGTGGAAATGGGTTTCCAACCACGGCCTCTTTAACATAGGATGCAGCGGTTGCCTGGGCCTGAATTTATCTGATCCAGAGCAGCCATTGAGCATCTATGAGTGTGATTCCACCCACGTTTCCTTGAGGTGGCGCTGTAACAGGGAGGTGATCACCGGCCCGCTGCAGTACATGGTGCAGGTGAAGGACAACACGCTGGTGGCCTCCTGGCAAAACCTTCATAAGTGGATTGCCTACATGTCAGGCGGTGGAGGCATTTGTGAATATCTGCACAAAGGTAAAAAAATATATAAACCAAAGTACTCATGAAATGATATATTTAGAAAGTTTGCATAAGTTAAGATTTGCAGAATAGTGTATTATATGAAAGAGGTATACAGCATCCAGACCTTCAAGGGACCTCTGCCAAATACTTTGTAGTTGCTTACTCACTTAATGTAAAAAATGACTGGAGTCTTGGGACTTGCTAAATTCTCCTGAAGAAGCAGAATTTCTCAGAAGTTAAAGTTATCAGGGGAGAAAACACTTCCCTTTAGGAATCAATGGAAAGGGGAGAAAGCAGAGGAGGACAAGAGAAAATTAAGGTGGAAGGAAAGGTCTTTGAAGTTGATGACTTGACGGGATGAGTATAAGACCCTCTCCTGCCACCATTTCTCTTGTTGCAGACACTCAGTCCCAGGGATGGAGTGTGTCTGCAAGCCACTCAGTGCCTCCAGTGCCTTGCTGGCATCCATGTGATGTCACGTTAAGAGACGTTTAAAGACAGACTGTTGTTAGGTTATTTGGTGTGCGCTAGGAAATGGAAAATAATGTGTGTGTTTTTTTGGGGGGTGTCATTGTTTACAGTTCTGTAATATTTGGCATTTTTTAAATAAACAAATGAAAAAAATAAATAAATAAAAGCAAGCAGCATATTAAATTTGGACACCCTAAACCCGTTTCTCAGGTTTTGTTTGGTTGTGCTCTTCATTCTCTCATCCATCCATTCATTCTCTCATCCATCCATTCATCTTCTGTCGCAGGTTTTGTTTGGTTGTGCTCTTCATTCTCTCATCCACCCATTCACCTTCTGTCACACATTTATTAAACACTGACTGTTTCTCAGGCCCAGGGCCAGGCATTTGCTTTAAAAGGCCAACAAGACAGATGGTGCTCAGAATTATGCCTTAATAAGGGCAAATCTTTCTAAGAACTCTATACCACTCCTAGGGAGCAGAGCAAGGAACTCCTAAAACCCCCGTCAGGACTTTCTCAGGTATCTCCAAGAAATGAGTAACAAGACGGAGCTAAAAGCAAGCTATTTTCAGGACTCACTACAATGAAGCAAGTACTACAAACCAGCTCTCCCAACAATCTACAGATCTGAGGAAGAACATGACATTTGGCTTTATGTTAACATTTTAGCTATACACCCCACACTCACAGTGCATGCAGGGAAGAGCGAGTAGAAGGCAGGGACTGAAACAAGAGGATGTGTCCCAAATACCAGTAGTCTCCAAAGAGCCTTAACCTCTAGGGCTGAAGTTTCAGGGTGAGTTCAGTCCAGCCCCTGCCAATGTGGGAAAGGGGTGGGTGTCTCCACAGCCAGCCTTTCCCTCCAGGACCTAGTGACTCAAGGGTGGCCCTGATCCCCCTCACCACAGAAAGCCCCAGGTGAGTCATGAAAAGCTGTCCTTTCCTGCTTCAGGCCAAGGATGACAGGTTATTGAAAGGCTCTGGGAAAGCAGCCAGCAGGTACCTTGGCACCTCCATGTCTCCAAGATTGCTGTAGAGGCCTCCCAGCTAGTTACCCCTCTTTGCCTCCTCCCTGCATGGGTTCTGTTTGTCATATGGCACCCAGATTTTCTTTAAAAATGGAAATCTGATCATGAGACTTTCTCATCCAAAACCCAATAGTGACTTCCCACTACACTCAGAGTAAAGGGCAAAGTTCATAATGTGGCAGAGCTGGCCTCTGTGAGCTGACACTCTCCACTTCCCTGCCCCCACCTCCCATCCCTCCTTCGTGGCCCTCTGCATTCATCTCACACAAGTCTTGTTGCAAGTTCTTCATATTTGCTGTTCCTTCTGCCAGATAACCCTTTTCCAAATACTTGTACCCTTGTTTCACTCAGTTCTTATTCAGAGAGGCCTTCACTAACCACCTGATCCAAAATAGTGCCCCTTCTCCCTCTCTCTCTCTCTCTCTCTCTCTCTCTCTCTCTTTCTCTCTCTCTCTCACACACACATGCACACACACACACACACACACACACACACACACACACACGCACACAGTCATTCTGTCTTCCTACCCTATCTTGTTTTTCATCATGCTACTTATCACTACCTGAAATTATGTTTACTTGTGTATTTGTTTTCTTTTTGTCTCCCCCTTATGAACAGAAACTTCTTATGAAAGGGAACTTTTGCCAGTTTGTTCACTGTTATATCCTCAGTGCTCAACACATTAAGTGCTCAATAAATATTTTTTGGATGAATAAATTAATGAAGGCCTGTGAAGCTCTTGAGTTTCAGATGCTGATCACTGAGATAGGTGATATTTTGAAGTAAAATCTCCATTAAGTTTTCCTTCTCATCCTTTCACAAATGTGTTTGCTGCCATAGTAGTGCACCATAGTGGATACCCAAGGAGTTAAGTATGTACACACACCATTGTGAACCCGCGCTCAGCCTTGCACATCTACACTCACTGGACAGTGGAGTTCTGAGGGTTCTCTGGTCTAGCAGGAGTTTTGCCCACTGTAGGTTGTCAGTTATGAGAAAAATGCGTTCACTCTAGGACAGTTTCCAAAGATGAAGCTGGCATAATACTTATTTGACTTTGTCCTTTTCTTCTCCTAGATTTGTATACACTCAAAGGGAACGCCCATGGGACACCATGCATGTTTCCCTTCCAGTATAACCACCAGTGGCATCACGAATGCACCCGGGAAGGGCGGGAAGACAACTTTCTGTGGTGTGCCACGACCAGCCGCTATGAAAGAGACCAAAAGTGGGGATTTTGCCCGGATCCCAGTAAGAGTGAATCTCCTCTTCCCCCTATGTCATGAATGAATCAAAGATGATTGGGAAGTTACTGTATCTAAAGAAAAGCACAGGGATTGATATACTGAAGTCTGAATAAGCACTCTGATTCCATTCATCCAGACTTGATTTTGTTTGTTTTTTGCCTTGAAAGGACAATCCTGATGTCTATTCCTTTTCCTTACGTTCAAAAGATGTTAATTAGCCATTCTTCATTAAGCTTAGTGTATAAGGACGCTTTAACCAGAATCAAATGATCATACTCTGTGATCTCATTAACCCCAGCTTCTGGCAAAATACTTAAAAACAAACCTGAGTGTGTATGAAGCTCAGTTATCCTTTCAGTCCACTCTCTTTCATGAGGTGTCTTCATTTCTCCAAGTCCAGACTGCTGGTCTTGCCATCATCAAGTCCAGGCATCAGCTGGGCCCTCGACGATCTTTCTAAAATGGCAGTTGTTCTCATTATTTCTCCACTATGTGTTCTCATATTGATTCCCTTTTCTTATTACTCGATTTCCAGGTATAACCTCAAAATCTTTTCCTTTCATAACCTGACTTTCAAGGTCCAGTGACAGTGACAGTATTGCAATATTCTAACATTTTTTTATCAGTTAGTACTTTACTAATTTATTTTATTTACATAAAATGTTTACAATGGTTCCTAAGTATTGGGTAATATTTATATATGTCTTCTACTTTCTATATTCAATTTCCTTCACCTTGGGACCAGCAAGTCAGAGTATAGCTTTTATAATCTCCTCATCTTCTATGTCTACCTTCCCCTCCCCACATGTAATAAAATACAGCAGATAAATTTGAAACAAAAGCAAATTGAAGAGATTAACTCCAAATAATCTGATAGATGAGTTATCTGTAGAATTGTTTTTGTGACCTAAGAGCCAGTATGGCTTAGGGCAGTGGTCGGCAAACCGTGGCTTCCGAGCCACATGTGGCTCTTTGGCCCCTTGAGTGTGGCTCTTCCACAAAATACCACGTGCAGGCGCGCATGTACAGTGCGAAGTTGACTTAAAACTTTAAGTAAAGTTTATTAAGTTAATTTTAGGGAACGTTGTGGAGTGAAAGACGATGTAGTGTTGAGGATTGAGAAAGGTATGTTGAGATGGTTTGGACATATAGAGAGGATGAATGAAAAGATAGATGAAACAAGTATACAAGACAAGTGTGGATGGGAGAGTTGGAAGGGGTCGACCTCAGCGAACATACCTCAATCAGATTGAGGACGTTTTTAGCAAAGGCCAGCTTAGGAGTACCCTAATTAAGTTAATAACAATGTACCTACCGATATAGTTTAAGTTTAAAAAATTTGGCTCTCAAAAGAAATTTTAATCGTTGTACTGTTGATATTTGGCTCTGTTGACTAATGAGTTTGCCGACTACTGGCTTAGGGAATAAGAAAGAGTTTAGGCTTTAAATCAGACAGACCAATATTGGAGTCCTTCCTCCCAATGATGAGATCTTAAGTCTCAGTTTCCTGCCACAAAATGGAGAGAATAGCAGTACTATTAGGTGCATCTAAGGCATTTATCATAGGACCTGGCACATGATAAGCCGCCATCATCATCATCATCATCATCATCATCATCATCAAAGTTATTGTCATCATCAAACCTAACTTATTCTTTCAGCATGCACTTCTGAACCAATTACCCTTCCTCTTTATTGTCTGTCAACAGCACTAAACTAGATAAGCACAGTGGTGAATACCAAGAGTATTAGGACTTAAGACCCTCCCTTCAAAGAACTTGGCATCTAGATGTAAGACTGATTTGCTCTGTGCTAGAAAATGCAGACTATAGTTGATATGATAGTCTAGAACCACCTGGGGGAGACTCAAAAATGCATATCCTAGCCCCCTCCCAGAGACACAGTGGGTTCAGGGTGTGGTACCCAAGCATCTGCATTTTTGACAAGTGCCCAAGATGATCCTGCTGCAGATAATTCTTCATCAGTCAAAAATAATATGGAGGTAATTCTATGCAACATACCTCAATATACTAGGGTGGTCTTAAGACATTAAACAACCAATATGGTATGGGCTATTGACCAGTCCGAGTGGAGACCTCAAGGTGGGAGTTAGGAGTCCCAGACTCCTGCTGCTGGTATTAACCCCTTAGCTGCTGGATTGTGAGGAGGTGAGGAGGAGAGGGAAGTGCAAAGGAGACTAGGGCAGCCAAGGACACTCAAGAAGCTGAGGACAGCAGCTTAACAACCAGCATGAAAGTATTTCATACTGAAAATACTGTCAGATCATCAGCCTTTTCTATCTGAATCTGAATGCTTGTATGCAGGTATATGTGCATGTAATCCTACATTCCTTGGATTCTTGCATTAGATGTCATATTGTTTGTATCAGCTTCTCTTTCCATTTCCATCCCTAATAAATTTCCTTATTAAAAATAAGCCAATACGAAAAAATTTAACATGTATTTCACATTATCCTAATAGTAGGGACTTTGTGGGGGAGGGAGGAGGGTAATCCTCACCAGAGAATATTTTTCCATTGATTTTTTAGAGAGTGGAACGGAAGGCAAGAGACAGAGAAGCATCAATGTGAGAGAGACACATCAATTGGTTACCTCCTGCATGCAACCGAGGTATGTGCCTTTGACCGGAATCGAACACGGAACCCTTTGGCCGATGCTCTATCCACTGAGCCAAACTGGATAGGGTGGGACTTTTTTTTAAAACTACAATATTCTCCTTGAGGTTCTGCAAAGAACAGTGTCACCATCCTTGGTCACTTTTAGCCAATTATGATTTAGTGATGCTCTGGGCTTCTCATTCACAAGACTATCTATTTGTCCAGCTTCCTACAGCTCAAAGCTTCCTCTGCTTTACAGCCTGCCAGATTCCCGCTCTCCTGACCTTTACCACGACCAGCAGAGAGCACGTTTATTTGTACAGTGCTGAATTACAGTACCAGTGTTCTTCCTTTCTTGTTCTTTTTGGTTCCTGTGCAGAGTTTGGGTTTTGACATAGTATTTCTGCCCAACATAACTCAAAGTGATGTGTTAGAGACTGAAATTTGAGTGAACTGATAGCTCTTTCAGTTGGGTCAACAAATGGGTAAGACAGAGAAGAGTGAGTGGAATAAAGATTTGTACTTCTGTATCTCAATACAAAATGATGCTGCCTTTTTAAAAAAGTTGATAGTAAGAGAGCAAAATTTAAGTGTAGCATTAATAAACACACAAACACACTAGCAGTGAAGGGTGTAATCAAACATCTGTCACTATAAATCTTCAAGAACAATAATGGCAGGCAACAGTAGGTTTGCAGTTGTGAGTACACAAAACACAGCTTACTCTTGTATTATTATTTATTAATTATTGTATTATTTTCCATACAATCCTACTTTTGCACATCCCTGTATAAGAATCTCTGAGGGTTTCTTTCAGGGCAATTTGTGTCATACTAGACCCTCATGGTTGCATATCATACACAGCTGGAAAGTCATGCAGTTAGTTTGATATATTTTTAGGATATCAACCTCTGGAATTATTTGAGTGCCCTTGAACTTGTCTATGTATGAAGTCTGGTGTGGGGAGGACAGCTTTTCCCCATGAGGCCTGCCAGGTAATGCCTTTGTAATTGCTTATGGTCAGGTTTAAAAATGTACTTGTAGGTTTTTAACAAGGAATTGGACTCAAATTAGTAAGAACAGGCTTGGAGGATAAAGGGGAAAGTGGGATGTTAATTAGGAATGCAGCTTTCTGATATGCATAAATAAGTTCATTGCAGATACAGATTTGGAAGAGAAAACCAAGCATTCAGGTTGGGACATGTTATATGTGAATCAAGCCTGTGAAAATGTGGACTAGGCAGTTAGACATAAAGGTGTCTTATACATTTGAAAGTTATAGGGAAGGGGTTTATGGGAATGAGTGAAATAGTCTAGAGCATGTATAAAATAAAAAGGAAGGAGACTCAGGGCCAAGTCTTAAAACCTATTTAGTTTAAGTAGAACCAGTAAAGGAGATGGAGAAGAGGTGGCCAAAGAGGTAGAAGGGTCACCAGGCATGTAAAGTCAAGAAAATAGAGTATATTTTCAAGGAGAGGGAGGGTGCTCAAATGCTGCTAAAGGGCCTGGTTTGACAAGGTCTGAAAGGAAGTGTTTGCTGGATTTGGCAATATGGAAGTCATTGATGGCCTTGACAAGATATCTTCCAGTTGCCAGATTGAGTGGATTAAAGGGTAAATGGGAAAATGTAAAAGCAGGGAACACTGTCCAATTCATTCTATGAGACCACTATTACCCTGATACCAAAACCAGACAAGGATATTACAAGAAAAGAAAGCTACAGACCAACATTTCTTATGAATATCAATGCAAAAATCCTCAACAAAGTATAGCAAACAGAACTCAACAACATATAAAAAGAATTGTTGTACACTATGACCAAGAGGAATTTATCCCAAGAATGCAAGATTGGTTTGAAGTTGGAAATCAATTAATGTAATACCCATATCAATAGGATAAAGGTCAAAAACCACCTGATCATCTACTGATACAGAAAAAATTTGACAAAATTTCCATACCTTCATGAACACACACACACACACACACACACACACACACCCCTAGGAACAAAAGGGAATGTCCTTAAGTGATAAGGAGAATCTATTTTAAAAAAATCAAAACCCCGCAACAACATACTTAATGATAAAAGACTGAATGTTTTCTCCCTAAGCTCAGGAACAAGATAATACACCAGGGACAATGGCAAAGCTGTGTCCTTAGGGGAGAAAAATAAGACACATTAATAGACAAGGAGGAATGGCTACATCTCAGTAATAATCTATGATAAAATCAGTGCTGACAGAAATACATATACCTTAGATCAGGGGTCCTCAAACTACGGCCCGCCACATGCAAATATAAATATTGTATTTGTTCCCGTTTTGTTTTTTTACTTCAAAATAAGATATGTGCAGTGTACATAGGAATTTGTTCATAGTTTTTTTTAAAACTATAGTCCGGCCCTCCAACGGTCTGAGGGACAGTGAACTGGCCCCCTGTTTAAAAAGTTTGAGGACCCCTGCCTTAGTTCATTACAAAAGAGGTGTGTTTTGAAAGGAGGAAAATCACCTATTTATAACATCATGCAAAAGATTTTGGTGATTTTCCCCCAAATAGTAGGAGATTCAAAGATATATATACAACACAGTTGCTTCCCTCAAGGGATCATATAAAGACAACCAAAGGTGCAAAGAAATATAACATAATTCTAGCCCTTATATTTGAATGTTCCAAGATAAATATGGCTTAGACACCAGCCTTCAATCTTGCATTTTCAGTGACTTGGAAAGAGAGATTATATACAAAGAAGCAAAAGGCTAACAATAAATAGATGCAAGGACCCTAGGCCAAGATGGAGGTCTGTGCCAAGTGGATCCCCAGGGAGCAGTCTCTGAGGCAGAGAGTAACCTTCAGGAGGTTTGTTGGGGGGTTGTTCTCAGGACCAACACCTGTGGAAAGGAAGGGAAGAGAGTAAGATCAGAATGCAGGCCTGACTGACCCTCTGAGGTGTTCTCAAGGTGGATGTGCCCCCTGTTGGGAAGAGAGGGGACTTATTGCCTTGCACTGCCCAATCATGGTTAGCCCGCTGCCTTTGGGAAGGGAGAGTGACATCAGGCAAAGAAACTCTTCAGCCAAGGCAGTCCTTGAAGAAGGCTTAACGTCAGGAGGTCTCTCCTGGCATCTGGGGAAATAAGGCCTTCAGTCCTGAAGGGAGAGCAGGGTAGCACATCACAGCACCCTGGTCCAGGGTGGCATTTCCATAACACTTGTTACAGTACAACCTCCCAGTAAGATTCATGGAGTGACTGGTACACAGCCCATGTAGAGAAGCGGAGAAAGGACCATGTCTTCCTGTACAGAAGAACAAATTCTTAGAGTTTGGTTAAAACCAAATGAACTTGTTAAAATATGGGCACCTGTTGCAAACATTTGATTGGGGAAATTTCCTTTTGATTAACCTTAAGGATTTGCACAGATAATCCAAAACCAAGGGAAATCAAAGAAAACTGGGCTATGTCATTTGTGCACACACGGGATCATTAGCAAGCCTCTCACTTAACTGTTTAAGCCTTAAACTTTAAGATATAGAATTCAATCAGGTTACTACAAAAGGCTGTGTCCACATAGCTCTATCTCCAGTTGAAAGTACAAAACTAGGATAAGATCAATTGAAGTGTCCTCTAGACCTTTTCTTATCATGATATGCCGCAGCCTGGAGGCTTATAATTAAGACTTGTTGGGGAATCTTGCCTCCCCCCTCCACACACACCTCCCTGGGGCAGGGGATGTCTCTGTCCTATTCCCAGGACTTCTGAGATCCTCTCCCCACAACTCCCCTTCTCACATCTTACTAACCTTCTAGTACGGAAGGCTACTCATGTGTGCCCTCCTGGGAAGTGCTTTAAATTTTTTCTTTTAAGCTGGTGTTTGCTTCATGCACCA
This sequence comes from Myotis brandtii, assembly GCF_000412655.1. Lineage (NCBI taxonomy): Eukaryota > Metazoa > Chordata > Mammalia > Chiroptera > Vespertilionidae > Myotis > Myotis brandtii. The sequence goes on along the minus strand of NW_005354385.1, from coordinate 12,511,083 downwards.
TCTGCCTGAAAATCAGGCATGTGTTTCATGCGAGTTCCTGACCTCCTGATTCAGAAAACAAAGAATCTGCAGTTTTTTGACAAGCTGGCTAAATGATTGTTACGCACACTTTCATTGTAAACGTCCTCCTGCTCCTCCTTCATAGCCTCAGCTGTCACAGGGTGAACTCCTGTCTGATAATGCAGACTGTGCTGTCCAGCTGGGGATGGCCTAGTATTTTAACTGAAAACAATCTCTAAGGACTCAGAAAATTCAGCCACCTGGGCAAGATGGTGCCTGAAAATGTCCTTCCTTTCTCTTCAGTTTTACTTGGTGATAGCCTTGTTTTCTACCCTCTAAAACCTTGCATCTTTCTATAAATACATGTATCAGTCAAGAAACTCTTCAGACAACCTTGGATGTATAAGTGCTTTGATAACTTATGGTTAACTAACACAGTTCTGGGGGGTGCATGTGGCAAACAGACATGGAACAAACTTTCCACATTCGCGAGGATATCTATTACAGTGGGAAAAAGAAAACAAACAAGAAAGACTCCATTGTCAAATAAGTTTGAAGTACACTGAATTAAAGTTAAGCTCTTTCTTTACTTCTTAGAGCCTTTAAGATGCTAATGTACATTATGAATTTCTTAGAGAAGGCTACACACACAGGCATGAGGTCCCGGTTTCCCTGGGGAGCTAGCTCCTGAAGTTGTATTATTCTGTGGCTCACACTTGCGGAAAGATTGTTCTAGGTTTTGGCAGATTGCCGTCCATCACTTACACTCATGCTGTAGTGTGGGTGTAAGAATTTCTACCTTGTGAAATTCTTTGGCTGAGTTTGATTTCAGGTGATTATTATAGCTGCTTAGTTCACCTTGGGTTTTGATTTAAACCTTTAGCAAAAGCATCCAAATTAGGTCTTCATTTTCAATAAATTTCAGATTTCAGATCCACATTTCATACTTTATTAAATTTACTTTTAAACATACTATGCAATCATTGGTCAATGTTTTACAAGTAGATTTTGCTTCTCTTCCTTTTGGCTGAAAGAACTTTATAAAATTAAATATCAGTTTTCCTGTTCTCAGTGTTTGTGTGAAAACTGTGTTCTCTCTAAACTCATATTTCAACTGTATCCCTTTCATTTCCTCTAACATTTTGGCTTTGGCGGGGGAAGCCTTTTGAAATCACACTTGCATCTACCTCAAATAAACCTTTACAGTCACACAGCTTTCAGTATAAAGTTCTAAATGACTACTTTTTAAAGAACTCAGATGTTATTTTCATAAATCCTTCACTTCTATCTCCTTCTCTTAAAAATGGCGTCTCTTCTTTTCCCAGAAAGGATCAGAGCTTCTTTATTGATAATTTCTAGAAGTTCCTTTAAATCTTGAAAGAGTATAACCATAAAGTACCAATGGGATACAAAACGCAGATTTCATCCTAGAGACCTAATCAGGAATCAATAAGGTACAGAAGTTTTAGAGGCTGCAGTTTGGAATCACTCCATTTCAAATTCCTCTTAGAAGTATATTGCCCTATAGAGAAAAAAGATTGCAGCTAATGGTCTGATGGCTTTTGTTTCCAGCATCTGCAGGGATGGGTTGCGATGCCGTTTGGGAGAAGGATCTCAATTCGCACATTTGCTACCAATTCAACCTGCTTTCTTCGCTCTCCTGGAGTGAGGCACATGTGTCATGCCAGATGCAAGGTGGTGCTTTACTAAGTATTGCAGATGAAGCTGAAGAAAGTTTCATCAGGAGTAAGTATGACATTGATATTGATACAATTTAAATGATGGTTAACAATTACGTCCACCTTTGCAAAAATATTCGGGGGTGGTGGGGGGGGGGAAGTTCCATGAAAAATATTTTTCTTTTATTAATATGGTCCAAACTCACACCCAGGCCATTCCATTTGGCACCCAGTGTTCCTTATTTTCTCGCCCTTGTAGAAGAGAGCTGAGGCCCCAGCAAGGGACTCAGAGCTTGCAGCTAAAGCAAGTGGACTGGGAGACTTGGACACTTAGGTACAAATCCCTGCTCTGCTAGAGATCTTAGCCATTCAGTTCCCATTAGTCATTCATTAAGTAAAATCTTTCCTGTTACTCGCTGTGTGCAGGTATGCGGTAGGCCTGATGGATTCCAAAGAACTTAAAATTTAGTTGGAAAAGCAAAAGCACACACATGGTAACTAATAGTATAAGAGAATAATATAAGATGTCAAACGAGTTGTGATAATGAGCCGGGTCTTGTGTTTCACTTATCACCTAAACTCTCTCTCTTCTCCTTAAAGACTAAATGTGTTTGTGTATATGTACAAACAGTTTTAAAAAAAATTGGAAACATCTGAAAGTGTCACAAAATTAATCACTTTCATTAAAAGTGACTGACACTTTTTTCAGATTTTATTGCATATGTAGTAGATGTTTTTCTATTCTGGAATAAATTTAAAATTTCATGTATACCAAAAGAAAAACAAGTCTCCCGAAATTCCACAATCTAGATAGAACCATGTATTTTAGCTAACACATAAATGCATGCATATATACATAGTATCTCTGAAAAATTGTATTGAATAAAAATAAGAAGCATCTCTATTAACTCTAAGGTTAGGAGCAGGGACCAGAGAGCCACCTGCTTGGGTTTGAATCCCGCCTCTACCACTTACTAGCAAAGCTACCTAAGCAAATGCCTCCACTTCCTTCTATCTATCAAATGGAATTAATAATAATGCTTACCTCTTGGCGATATGATTACATGTTATAATGCATGTGAAATCTTAGAAAAGTGTCTGGTACACACAACAAACGTTCGTGTGTTAACCATTTAAGTACTATGCACACAGTTTGGTATTATACTTATTTTATTTATCTTAATATAATGAACATCTGTCCATCTCTATAAACATAGATATACATAGATAGGAATAGATAGATACAATTATTTATTTTGTTTTATTTATCTGTTGCTATTATAAACCACACCTGCACATACCTTTGTGTATAGATCTCTAATTATTTCTCTATGTTTGTAGAAGTAGATTCACTGGGTGGAAGTGGAAGCATGTTTTAAGGTTTGGGGAAGTCATTAATATCTTCCAGAAAGTTTGTAAACAAATGCAAGAAAAATGCATGCCTGCTCCTTTCCCCACAGACATGCAAAAGTGAAAAATCATCATTGAAACTGATTTGAGTGAATCACATTCTAGAAAAAACACCATTTCCAAAGTCATTGTTAGATTGTAATGATTTTCATAGCAAATTTTGCATACCACATATGAATTATAATTGTTACCTATCTTCACTGTCAGTATTTCTAATAAGAGGGTTTGGACTTGCTCATCAAACTTAAATAACAATTTAAAAATACATCAGAGAGCCCTGACCGGTTTGGCTCAGTGGATAGAGCGTCAGCCTGCAGACTGAAGGGTCTTGGGTTTGATTCTGGCCCACATGTACCTTCTTGGTTGCGGGCACATCCCCAGTTGGGGGTATGCAAGAGGCAGCTGATCGATGTTTCTCTCTCATCGATGTTTCTAGCTCTCTATCCCTCTCCCTTCCTCTCTGTAAAAAATCAATAAAATATATTTTAAAAAATATGTCAGAGATTTTTATTTAAATACCACAATTCTATAAATAGACTGGGGATTGTTTAGGAAAACAGAAGTCTGTTCGTAAATGGGGAAGCCTATTCTGATCAAGGTGTTTTTTTAATGATGAAAATAGGCTACTATCACTGATGAACACTAACTATAGTATATGGAATTACCTAGGCTTTCACAAGTGCCAAGAGATAGCCAAAGGAATTCAGGTTTGAGTTTGCTACTATAAAATTATGAATCAATTTAGTCTTAAAGTAAAATAGACTGTTTGGGTACTTTTAAACAAGATAATAAATTACACTATGATTTTTTAATGTATATTGTTAAAACAATTGCACAGAGGGTATTCAAAATGAACTCTAGTAAGAATAACTAATATTTAAGTATTTTAAGTAGATTATTTGAAAATATGACTTGGCACTTACACCATATGAAATGTGAAAATTTCTCCGTCTTGTCCATCCATCTTCCATTCTGCCCCCTGCCATCAGTATATGACTTAATCAAACAATGACATTGAAAGGACTGAACTAATCAGCACTAGGAAGAGACTCCAAGTTAATGCCTCGGGAATTTGGAAGGGCAGGGCCCATGAATGTTATGCTATTTCTGTTTAGTGATGTCTGGGCTCTCAAAATTATAAAGCACCTTTTGCTCTTTCCTAATTGTGTTAGATTCTTCCAGTTGCTCAATATTATATTGAAATGTCCAACCACGGAGGATGCTGCAGCCTTGTTAAGTGAATACACTGACTCCTATAACCTGGGTGACTATACAATGGATCATCCAGACTGTGACTCTTTTGAGGGTAAAAGCAACTGTGATTCATCATTATTCTGGAGCTAACAACATAACATAGACCTTGAGTTTTCAAGGCAAATTGGGACATGTAGCCGCCCTATTTACAACTCTTATCTGTCTCAGTCTCGGGCAGGGCTCCTACATCTGGTGCAAAATAAATTGGGTTCCAAAGCAGATGAACCATGAGAGAACAAGGCTCTCCTTCATAGATGAAAAGATTAAATGGGAAAAGAAGGTAAAATATGGATGATGAATGGAAACTAGACTTTTGGTGGTGAGCATGCAATAACAGACAGATATCACATTGTAATGTTGTACACCTAAAATTTATATACTATATTAACCAATGTCACATAAAGAAATAGGATTAAGTGGCAGTATTTGGAAGTGTCACAAAATTAGCCATTTGCACTAAATGTTTCTCACACTGTCTCCCCCCACCCCATATTTTATAGTACAAGTAGTACCTGTTTATTCTAGAATAATTTTTTAGAATTCAAGTGCACACAAAGAAAAAAACAAGAAAGATTTTCATTAATTCTTCAATTTCGATAACCATATTCTTCTGCACAAGCATGTCAATGCACATGTTTATACATAGCATTTATAACCAAAATGGCGTCAAATTAAAACCTGAGGGGCTGTGCGCGGTGGTTAGGAAGGAATAGGGTCCACAGAGCCAGCCTGACCGAAACACTTCTCACCCCAAGTTGAAGAATCACTTGCTTCATGCATGGCCCTTACGTTCCAACCTGCTACGGATCCCTCTGGGTCCTCTGCTCACTTGGATCTAGACTCCTCGGCTGGAGTCCTGAGGCTGCAAGCTGAAGTCTCCAGTCACATGTGGAGCAAAGAAAGCCTTTCTGGGAGTGGCCCTGGCCACTTCCCCCTCACCCTCTGTAACCCTAAGTGCACACAATTGAAATGGTCTCGAAGTCGTAACCATGCACTCGGATGGATTGACACCCACTGAGAGGCAGCATCTCTAGATGCCTACACACTTCTGTCGGTGAGCCTCCAGGAGACTGATTATTTCTCAAGACGATGAAAGGTTGGCTTCTTTTTTTTATGTTTTTCTTGATTTCAGAGAGGAAGGGAGAGGGAGAGAGAGAGAGAGAGAGAGAGAGAGAGAGAGAGAGAGAGAGACATGAATGATGAAAGAGAGAGTCATTGATTGGCTTCCTCCTGCATGCCCCCTACTGGGGACCTAGTCTACAACCCGGGCATGTGCCCTGACTGGGGATCCAACCATGACCTCCTGGTTCATAGGTTGATGCTCAATCACTGAGCCACACCAGCTGGACAAGGCTGGCTTCTTTACTCTGGAGCACCAGAGTGGGGTTAGTAGCTCTTAAACCCTTTCTGTCATTGACTGGAGTTAATTTATGACTGTGCTCCAGGAATAGAAAAACAAGAAAGAAGTGTAACATTGATCTTTTTAAAATTAATTTCTCTTCATTTCAGAGCACTTAAGGGGTGAAGCAGTGGAGGTGTGGATGGGTCTGAACCAGCTGGATGAAAATGCTGGCTGGCAGTGGTCCGACAGAACCCCGCTCAGCCATCTGAACTGGAACCCAGGTACCTGCAGCGTTTTATTTATCTTCAACAGGTGGGGTCATCCCGCAGCCTGAAACAGCAGTATTTCCCACGTATATATGTGCTGTTAAAACAATTGCATAGAGAGTATTCAAAATTAACTCTCAGGTAAAAATAACTAATATTTAAATATGTTAAGTAGATTATTTGAAAATATCACTTAGCACTTAACCCCATATGACATGTGAAAATTCTTTTGAAAGTGGTTTACAAAAAATGTTAAGCCTGACTTAATTCCTGTAAGGCTTTTCCAGACAAGAAAATGGAGGCCAAAAAGGTAAGCTGTATGTTTAACCAAGGTTGCAAGAGGATCTGGGTCAGAGCCAAGATTCTAGTCAGCTGTTTTAAAAATAGCCACAAAAAGCAAAACATTTCTCTGCTTTAAAGCAATAAAATCCACTATTGCCAACTTTGGGAAATCATTTTATTGTCATGTCTGGACTTCAACTGCAAAATCATAAATATAAGGTCTTAAAGGATTTACCATATATGTGAAAGGGAAGGGTTGTCTCCTTGATGCTAATGCTACATTTCAATATAGATTAAAGTAACTGCTTTTGCTTCTAACATGAAATACACAAACACTCTATTTTCAGAAATAAGTTTTGAGCCATTTGTTGAATATCACTGTGGGACATTTAATCCATTTTTGCCAAATGCCTGGAGAGTTCGGGACTGTGAGGCCACCTTACCTTACGTCTGTAAAAAATACTTAAACCACACTGATCACGAAGTAGTGGGTAAGTGTTTTCATTTTGAATTCTTCTTATGAATTGCTTACTTGTCCTTTCAATATAGTTAAAGTCCTCCATTTTTGCTAATAACTCCTAATTTAAACTTAGTTAAGGCTAGTTTTGTATTTGTAGGAATAAAAATGTATAACAAGATAATATTTGTTATTCTAAAGCAAGCACGTCAAACTCCCGGCCCGTGGACCGCATGCAGCCCACAACAAATATTTTTGTGGCCCAGTCAATATAGCGGTATGTAAGAAACGTTTTAACAAAAATTTTGTAACTTAATTTTTACAATATCCTGTTGTACATAATTATTAACAATGAACTACAACATTCGCTAATGACTGATTACTATAATCGTGTTGCATTCATTTCCCTTACTCACCTTACCACAAGCACACCATTTCTCCCCACTAATACTAGCAGTGAATATTTTAGCAGCCGATTGCCACGTCATTAGTCTTGGACTGACTTGTTTGGTGTGAGCAACAGGAAATATTTTGCTTTCGGAGAACAAGAAAAATAGGTTTATTTGCGTTACGCTTATTAATTTGTGTAGTTATTCAGTGTCTGGTAAGTTAATATTCAAGAAAATATATTAATTTTTATTAAAATGTTCTATTGTTTTATGTTAACGATTACTCATTTATTTCAGCCCTTTGTATTCAGCATGTCTTTATCGAAATAAACCTACGTTTCTATGAAAATTGAAGCTTTTGGGGTTTTTTTTGTGGCCCACATACACTTAAACCTTGTTTATTTGGCCCGTGTTAGCCTTTGAGTTTGACATGCTTGTTCTAAAGGCACCATGAATTTAACACATGCATTTAGGTTTTTAGTAAAAACTAAAGCAGAGCCCTGGCTGGTTTGGCTCAGTGGATAGAGCGTCAGCCTGTGGACTCAAGGGTCCTGGGTTCGATTCTGGTCAGGGGCATATGCCCAGGTTGCGGGCTCGGTCCTCAGTGGGGGGCGTGCAGGAGGCAGCCGATCAATGATTCTCTCATCAGCGATGTTTCTATCTCTCTCATCCTTTCCCTTCCTCTCTGAAATCAATAAAAATATATTAAAAGAAAAAATCTAAAGCAGAGTAACCTAAGCATTTGAAAACCTAAGCATTTTCTTCCTCTCTTTTTAAAAAATGTGCATTCTTAATCATTCTGGATTTGAAAAAAGAATGCTTCCTTTTCTCTTCTAATTTTGAGTTTTATTGATAGTTGCCCTAGAAATTAAATATAAATTAGAAAACAGTTTTAGAAAATTCTTTGCTTCATTGATTTCCTATCACACTCTATAATTCTAAATAGTAAGACATCCTCCTTCTGAAATAATATACAAAACTTTTAGGTGTAACTTGAATACTACCTAATTACAATCTAGTACCTGGACATCCAATTATTTCTGTCTGTTTAAGGTCTATTACCTCTTTTTAGTTTCTGTAGGAATTAATGCCTTAACTTAAAAGCAGAGATAAAACCTAACCACTGTTAAAAGAATCATTACCAGAATAATCAGAAACAACTCTAGATTTAAAATAATAAGCTGAATTATCATTTTAAAATATTATTTCTTACAATTAGGCTTTAACTTTCTAATTTCCTTTACATAGCTAAGTCTTAGGGTATTGTAGAATAGGGGTTGGGATAGAAGAAGCATTGTGCCTTTGTCTTATGTAGAGATATTTTTCATTGTTTCAATAATGTGCTGAATTGCTCATACCTTCCTTCTCTTCCTATCATTTTCCTTCTCCATTTCTTCCTTCTTTATTTGTTCATTCTTATGGCCTCTTGCACTCCCTCCTACTGCCCTTTTTTTCTTGTTTTATCTACTCCCCTGCTCTATTAACTGAGGCCAGAGACCAGAAATGAGGGCAGTTAAGCTAAATTTGTTTGGATTTGTAACTGTCACCTCAAGTTCAACAAGTCCTTGTGATGATCCGTTCCAGCGTTTCAAACTGCGTTCCAGGATCCCCAGGTTCTTTGCTTGAGTCCACCTGTGCTTCAATCAGAGAAGCTCCTGTTTTTGTTTTGTTTGTTTGTTTTAGTTTAAAAAATATATATTTATTGTTGAAAGTATTACATATGTCTCCTTTTGTTTCCCGTTGACCCCTTCTGGCCCTCCCCTGCCCTCCTGCCCCAGGCCTTCCCCACACTGTTGTCTGTGTCCGTGGATTATGCATATATGACAAAAGTTCTTTGGAGAAGCTCCTGTTTTTATTTTTATCGTACCTTTCGAGTGAAGCTCAAGGTCCCATTTTTAAAAGAGGGTCTGGGACATTGCTTTTTTATGTTGAAAACCACTTGGCTAGAGGATACCTAAATGTTCTACATCAGTGATGGCAAACCTTTTGAGCTCGGCGTGTCAGCATTTTGAAAAACCCTAACTTAACTCTGGTGCCGTGTCACATATAGAAATTTTTTGATATTTGCAACCATAGTAAAACAAAGACTTATATTTTTGATATTTATTTTATATATTTAAATGCCATTTAACAAAGAAAAATCAACCAAAAATATGAGTTCGCGTGTTACCTCTGACACGCGTGTCATAGGTTCGCCATCACTGTTCTACATGCTTCAGCTGTGGTGCTAATTGCTGTCAGAGCCCTAAAAGCAATGTTTTTCTTTTCTTTTTTTTTCAATCATCACCCAAGGATATTTTTTCCATTGATTTTTTAAGAGAGAGTGGAAGAGAGAGGGAAAGACAGAGAGAAATATTGATCTGAGAGAAATATCGATTGGTTGCCTCCCTTACGTGCCCCACCGGGGCCGGCTAGGGAGGAGCCTGCAAATGAGGTATGTGTCCTTGATCTGAATTGAACCAGTAGGACCCTTCCGTCCACAGGGTCCTGGTTCAATTCAGGTGGACGCTCTATCCACTGAGTCAAATCAGCTAGGGCCCTAAAAACAATTTTAAAAGAATGTCGTTTCTCATGCTGCAGTGGAATTGCAACTAATTAAATTAGTGCGTAAGGAAGGCACTCAGTAGTGTTAATAAAATAAAATAAAGAGGCTATCACCAGGTTGGGGGCAAGCTCCTGGAAGAAAAGAGTCCAAACTTGCCATGTACACCCTTGGCTTCCCCTCCAATCTCAAAGCAGCATGACACCATTTTCCTTAACTTCTAACCCAGAGTTCCTAAGAATCCAGAGGGATGCCACGGGCACTCAGACTGACCCTCGAGATGAAGGCTACTTGTCATCTCTGCTCTAGAGGAATTGGCCAGAACTTCTGACTCTTTTCAGTCCAGGATAAATATCTCCACCCACATACTGTACATAAAATATAATTTAAATTATGGTTCATAACAGACCTTTTTCAGTGTGAAAATTTTTTTTTAAATGGAGAACTATAACTGGTCAATTTCATACCTAGCCCCGACTCTCAGCTTTGGCTACATGACCTTTGCCAAGTCTCCTTACCTCTTTGTGCCTTAGAAATCACATCTGGAAAATGAAGCACTGAGATCCATTAGGTCTGGGTCATAGGTTGGATCCTTCTCAACTCTGAAGACCTGGAATCCTATAATTTATGTTATTGTTTCATTTTTCTGTTTCTCAAAATTTTAATCATATTTTGATGTCATCACTTATGTTTTTTCATATATTAAAAATAATATTTACATCAAGAGTAATGAGTAATGTTTATTAAATGTGGGAAATGAAATTGTTTTTGTTTATGTTGTTGTTGTTTTAAAAAGAAAAAGATGCTTGGAAATATTATGCTACCCACTGTGAGTCTGGCTGGAGTCCCCACAATCAGAACTGCTATAAACTTCAGAAAGAGGGAAAGACCTGGACCGAGGCTTTGCGTTCTTGCCAGTCTAATAGCAGTGCATTGATAGACATAGCTTCGTTAGCGGAGGTGGAGTTTCTTGTAAACCTCCTTGGAGATGGTGAGTGCCAAATGTCTTTGATTTAAGAGGTACGAAATATAATATAGTAACTTCTAAATTAAGCTACTTAAAAGTGCTTATTTATGGCACATACCTGGTATATCTGAAGTTTCTAAATAATACCCAGAAGTGCAAATTCATTGGATTTTTATAAAATACATGCTCAGAAACTCTGTAACATCTCACATATACCAGATATATTAGATATTCTTATATATTTTTTAAAGGGGCAAATGTTATTTCTTGAAACTTCTAATAAAAAACCCTAAACCTATAATTTAGCTCTATGGCCACTGGATAGCAGTAATGTGCTGTGGTCATATAATCTAAGCAATAAAAGGAATTGCTTAGAAAGATAATTGGATTTAATAACTTTAGTTAGTGAATATAATTTATTTCGTGTGGTGGTTTTCAAGCTTTGTGACATGTTCAGGAGTTCCAAGTTGCTAGGCCTCCACCCAGCTTTAGTTCATCAAAACAGATCTGCCTCATGTATTTAATATAGAATTCTGCCAGGAAATATTAAAATCACTGACTTAGAGTAAATGTTTTAAACGGAAAAAAAAATCTCCAGACTCTATTCTGAGGAACTTTTCAAGTTAGATTTCAGTTTAGGATGAAAACAAAATCTGTCTCTGTCATTTCTCCTCACCCTTCCCACTGGGGTTTAAAGAATCCTGTGGCTGCCTCCATATCAATAGCAGCACTTGGGCATATCTCTCAGCCACATGGGGTCTTTTCATCCTACCTGGGCTGTCTCATTTTATTTCTATTCTGGGAAACCCCATTGCTCCCATTTCTATGCTTTTAAGAATTTCTGCTCCTTTTTCCCATGGCAAAAAAAAAAAAGAAAAGAAAAGAAAACAAAAGAAAAGAAAGAGAAATGTATCAAAAAGCTCGACTACCATTAAACGTCATTTTGTGTGTGCCCTTTTCCTAATCCAATAGACATTCCTGTTTTTCCTTTCTCTAGGTAGAAACAAAAACAAATTTTCCAGATATACTTTCCTTCCAGCAGCAGGACCTAGAGTCCCAGCAGGACCTAGAGTCGCAGCAGGATCTAGAGTCCCAGCAGTCTGACTTGTTTTTAAGCATTGTCCTGGCATTGGCTGTAGCTCCCACTCTGCCTCACGTCTAAGGCCTGTGTCAAGCAGATCAGCTAGCACAGTGTAGGGGGAAAGTTTAAGCGGGTATTTTCACCAAGACTTAAACAGGTTTCATCACATAAAAAAAATCACTTGCAAAGTGATACGTTTTGGTAATAGCCCCAGTGCAATATCTCCTTTGCATATAATAAGATTCCTGTAAGTAATTTATATTTATCTCTTACAGAAAATGCATCGGAAACATGGATTGGTTTGAGCAGCAATAAAACTCCAGTTTCCTTTGAATGGTCTAATGGCTCTTCAGTCACCTTTACTAATTGGGATACACTTGAGCCCCGAATTTTTCCAAATAGAAGCCAGTTATGTGTCTCAGCTGAGAAATCTGTAAGTTTATTTGTTTGTTCAATGCTCCCTTTGCTGGACTTGTATTGAGGGCCGCCTGCACCAGGACTTGAGCTGTGGCAGAGACCCAGACGGGCACAGTCCCTGCTCCTTGTGGAGCGTCCCTGCTGGCCAGTAACCACGTACCCACAGGGAAAACAGGGTGATGACAGTTGTCAGGATGGCTCTGAGGAAATGGGTGACATGATGGTTGGCGCAGCTATTTCAGATGGAATTGACAGGGAAGGGACTCTGAAGATGTAACATGTAAGCTGGGACTTAAAGAACAACAACAAAAACCCTCTTGAAGAGCAGAGAGAATAACATTCCAGGCAGGGTGGTTCATGCAAAAGCCCGGAGGCAGGCCAAGGCTTGCCACCTCTGATAATCCAAAAGGCCAGTGTGGTGAGAAGGTGTGAGGGGTGAGGGAGTGGCAGGAGTTGGAGCTAGAGGGATGCAAAAATGGGCAGCTTATGGATCCAGGATCGGAACCACTCTCAAGCTTCAAGGAAATGGAGGGCAAGATCTAATTTACATTTTTAACAGTAACTGGCTGCTACATAGAGAACAGATTGGGGCAGGATGAAATGGAAGCAGAGAAAACAGTTTGGAGACTACTCCGTGGTTGAATTCGTGTAGTGAATGTGGAGACAGCAGACAGATCCAAGGGTCCTGAAAACAGGAATGGTTGCTGAATGAGATGTGGGGGTGCGGGAGAGGGAAGCTTGTAGCCTGAGCCACCAGCATCTTGGTGGAGGTGGTGCCGTTGTCTAGGGTGATGAAACTAGAGAGGACTGAGGTGTTGAGAGATTACTCTGGAAAGTCATGGCTTTTAAGCTCCATTATCTTCTTAACATAAAAGGCTTTCAACAGTGTGTGCCACCTCTGAACATTGTGCACCAATGGAAAATCTTGCTCTTTTCTTCAGACGAATATAATGGCCCCGGTGACCTTAACATCACACGTTCCCGATTCTTCTAGTATTTTTATGGTTTCCGGTCGTATATTTAAGTCCTTTATCCATTTTGAGTTTATTTTTGTGTATGGTGTAAGTTGGTGGTCTAGTTTCATTTTCTTGCATGTATCTGTCCAATTTTCCCAGCACCATTTATTGAAGAGACTGTCTTGACTCCACCAATGGAAAATCTTGCTCTTTTCTTCAGACGAATATAATGGCCCCGGTGACCTTAACATCACACGTATCCCTAGTCTCTAGCTTCTCTTTTATCTAAAACATCTGATTATGCAGAATTAGTTTAATCCCAAGCCATTTGAAGGGCTTCTTATGTGTTTAGAATAGAGTTACTCTCTTGATCAGCTAGCTGCTGAACTTACTGGCTGGGTTTAGGTTATTGGGATTTGGTGGGCATCCTCACTCTTTCAGATCACCCTGTATCGAGTTCCTCCAGAAAGCACTTTCATCCATGTTCCTTAAATAGCTCGACAAAGGAATTGTGCCAATCAGACACGGGCAGTTTCTCAGCACGTGTTTTACTGTTTTACCCTTAAAGGCTGCCCCGGATATGTGCCGCTGCAATTACAGCGGCGAGGCAGGGTCTCCAAGTCACAGGGCTCTCTCAGTGTTTGTCCTGGCTCTGACTCCACTGAAAGCCACCACCATTTATTCTACAACATCCGGTGCTCTGTTGGTTCATTAGTTTTGATATAACAGAGATGACCTTCATTTCCTACTGACATTCTCCCGTTTTATTTGACAAACATGGGCATTTCACTTAGCATGTTCACAGAACGGGAGCCAACATTTGGACAGAGAAATTATTTTTCAGAGAATAAAGGTAGGGGCTAATATCACAGGGTAGGTCAGGATAGGGCTGCTGTAAGTGTGCTTTCTGTGGCCCCATTTTTTGTCAGCTCAGTAGCTCCTTAAACAGTAGATGTATAAAAAGTAACATTTATTCCCTTGAAGTAGAAAACAATATGAATATAATTATTATGATGAACAAGTTACCTGAGCATGGTGAAAGCCCAAATTTGAATATGAGAACCTAGGAAACCATTCATTCATCCATCCATCCATCCAATAGTCATTAAGCAACCACAGTGTGCCTTCCGCTATCCTGTAACTGAAGGCACAGGATAGTGGATGGGGGAGGGCTCAGGCTGCTCTTACAGGTGACGGTGTCAGCCTCCTCCAGAGGATGTTTCTTAGGGTCATGGAAGGGCTCCATGTTCCCCTAAAACTCAGCCTGCCCGAGGTACCACCTAAAGTTTGAATTGTATGGTTTGAGCCTATCGGTCTGACTTGGGTTAAAATTAAAAATTCTTTGGAAAGGAGGATAAAATCGTAATCTGTTAGCAGTTGTACTCCCACTTAGAAGTGGTTAGAGGGGAAGCAGCATTCTCACGAGGGCAGGAGCTCAGCTCCATCCGCGTGGTTGGCCCCCACACCAACAGCGTCAGCATCACCTGAACATTTGTTAGAAATGTGAATTCTCAGGTCCCGCCTGACTTACTGAATGAGACACTGCTCATGGGGCCCAGTCATCTGCATTTTCGTAACCCCTCCGGATAATTCTGGAACACACTAGAAGTTGAGAATTACTGCTCTCACCCATCTTTTCCAAAGAAAAGTTGAAAGCAGCTTAATGTAAAGCCAGCTGAACCTGGTACTAAGTCCTAGCTCCAGTGTTTCCTGCCTACAGGTCCTTCTGCAAAGTATTAAACCTAATCTTTTAAATGGGAGTGAAGCGTACCTCACAGGAACACTGAGATAATATATGAAAGTCACTCAACATGAAGCCTGGCACATGTCAAGGAATATTTGTTGCTGCTCCCCTCCGGCCCACCGATCAGGATTGCATGCCTTGCGGCTGTTTACACACTGCAGAGAGCAGGGCCTCTCATTCATATGCAGAGAGAGGCAGTCCTTTCTAATGACAGCATGAGATCCTAACACATTCCTCCATCCTGAAACACTTATTATTAGTCATATTTTTATTCAGAATATGGGTGTTGCCTATCAGCATCAGTAATGGGGTGCATTCATTCATCTTGTAATACTTTCCCCCTCAGGAAGGACACTGGAAAGTTAAACATTGTGAAGAGGCACTTTCTTACATTTGTGAGAAAGCAGGCCACGTGGTCTCCAATGCTGAATCAGGCTGTCAAGAGGTAAGTGCCATTGTGATGTAGGTGCAGGGCCTTCATAATAGAAAAATGTATTTCCATCGACTTATAGTGAACCCCTCTCCCTCTCTCTCCTGCCTCACTCCCTCCTCCCTCTCTTTCCCTTCCCTACCTCCCTCCCTTGCTACCCTCCTTCCCTTCCCTCCTCCTTTTTTGTTCTGAGTGTGGGCTACTTTTAACAAACCAGACAATTATCAGCTAGAGACACGGGGAGGATTTATAGCTCTGCAAGTGTTGCTTGCCATCCTCTTCAACCTAAGACTACTTTTCTTTTGAGATAAAATAAATGTAAATGATACTATTATACCATCTGTACATGTGATGCCCTGTCTCCTGGGGGTTTCATAGGCTTCCTGTGGGATGTCAGAGTGAAAGCACATGCCTTTTTTTGAGCCAGAAAGTGAACTTCTGCATCCAAATGCTTGCTTTCCTGTTCACTTTTCTTAAACTGAAGTATTTGACTAGATACAATAAGGGAGAGAAGTGCATGCTCACAATATACTTATTAGTTGGGAATGGGATAATAAAAATACTTTTGTATTTTAAGTAATAAAGCATTTTCAGTACTTTAATCAACAACACTTAATATTTAGTTTAAATTTACAAGGTTATAAAAGTATGTTTTAAATTTTTAAAAATACATATAATATCCTGCAGAAAAGTTACCAAAAAAATATACCTATCAGTGTCCTCAATATACCTTCTCATGCCCCCCCCCCCACATCACACACACACACACACAATAATTTAGATTTAAATATTGGAGATTTTTAGATTGTATGAATATCAAAATTTTCCCAAACTGGGTTTTTATACAATCCTGCTTGAATTATTTTCTTTTCTAATCCAATTATTTATGTACCAATTGAACAATAATCCATCTCTAGAAACTGCATTTGATTTATTAATCAGTGCATAAACATATGACTCTTCATACTCTAACTGAACATACACATGCCATAGCTGACAGGTTGCTGAACATTTTATCTAGTGATTATAATTCCTGAATTAGTGATAATTGATCACTAATTTAATCTCCATAAACAGAAATATTAAAAAATTTTATCTCACTGTGTCTTTCAAGGCAACTCAACATGTTTTGTGTTGAAAGGGCAACTAGCTTCTTACGCAGCAGGAACAGAAGTGATGTTTTATTTGAATTTTGTACCCTATCATCCTTTCTTGGCCAGCACCACCAGTATTTAAAGATTCAGAGTTCAGACCCAGTTCTCAACTTCAGGGCAAAATTCCCATCAAATACTTTATGCACCATCAGTCTATGGGTATGGTTTCAAAAGGCGCCTTTCTTTTTGACAATGGCTTCAATGTAATTCTCTAAGCAGTCTGCACATACAAAACTAATTTATAAAATAACTCTTGATAATTTCAAAGCAAAGAAAAAGGTTTATTTTTCCCTCTGAGTCACTTTTTTTGGGATGGCACAGTATGAGCAATTATTTCAGTGTTGTCATCATTTCACTTAAAATTAAATGGCACCTCATGGACAAAGGATAGTCATGGATACAATCAGTTATTCTTCCCACTCCATTATGTGCACAAAGGCTTATAGTAAAGAGCCTTTGTTTTTCTGGTTATTGCTATGCCACATTTTTTTAGCCTGTTCGGTTCTTGGATTTTTTTTTGTTTTGCTAAGCAGCCTGTGATCTAAAAACTACCAATGAAGAAAGAATACTTTGTGAGAAAGGTCAAATTGTCAGGCTTCCGCTACCTGTCCTTCCCAAGTACCAGGCAGTCTAACCTGCCTGGCGTGACCCAGGAGGGGCTCTGGCCAGGGTTGTAACCCCCGTAGATAAGGTTGGGGAGCAACGTGAAGGGAGTGACTTCAGCACGCATCCTGGCTGGTTGGATGTGGAACTCCTGTAACCCCCACCTCATTGAGCAATATGTTTTGAACTAAAATTTCTGTTTTCTAAAATGACTAGATACAATAAGGGAGAGAAGTGCATGCTCACAATATACTTATTAGTTGGGAATGGGATAATAAAAATACTTTTGTATTTTAAGTAATAAAGCATTTTCAGTACTTTAATCAACAACACTTACTATTTAGGTTTAAATTTACAAGGTAGAAAATTATGTTTTAAATTTTTAAAAATACATATAATATCCTGCAGAAAAGTTACCAAAAAATATACCTATCAGTGTCCTCAACATACCTTCTCATGTCCTCTCTCCCTCTCTCTCTCTCTCTCTCTCTCTCTCTCTCTCTCTCTCTCTCTCTTTCTCGCTCACACACACACAAGAATTTAGATTTAAATATTGGAGATTTTTAGATTGTACGAATATCAAAATTTTCCCAAACTGGGTTTTTATACAATCGTGCTTGAATTATTTTCTTTTCTAATCCAATTATTTATGTACCAATTGAACAATAATCCATCTCTCTAGATACTGCATTTGATTTATTAATCAGTGCATAAACATATGACTCTTCATACTCTAACTGAACATACACATGCCATAGCTGACAGGTTGTTGAACATTTTATCTAATGATTATAATTCCTGAATTAGTGATAATTGATCACTGACTTAATCTCCATAAACAGAAATATTGAAAAAATTTTATCTCACTGTGTCTTTCAAGGCAACTCAACATGTTTTGTGTTGAAAGGGCAACTAGCTTCTTATGCAGCAGGAACAGAAGTGATGTTCTATTCGAACTTTGTACCCTATCATCCTTTCTTGGCCAGCACCACCAGTATTTAAAGATTTGGAGTTCAGACCCAGTTCTCAACTTCAGGGCAAAATTCCCATCAAATACTTTATGCACCATCAGTCTATGGGTATGGTTTCAAAAGGCGCCTTTCTTTTTGACAATGGCTTCAATGTAATTCTCTAAGCAGTCTGCACATACAAAACTAATTTATAAAATAACTCTTGATAATTTCAAAGCAAAGAAAAAGGTTTATTTTTCCCTCTGAGTCACTTTTTTTGGGATGGCACAGTATGAGCAATTATTTCAGTGTTGTCATCATTTCACTTAAAATTAAATGGCACCTCATGGACAAAGGATAGTCATGGATACAATCAGTTATTCTTCCCACTCCATTATGTGCACAAAGGCTTATAGTAAAGAGCCTTTGTTTTTCTGGTTATTGCTATGCCACATTTTTTTAGCCTGTTCGGTTCTTGGATTTTTTTTTGTTTTGCTAAGCAGCCTGTGATCTAAAAACTACCAATGAAGAAAGAATACTTTGTGAGAAAGGTCAAATTGTCAGGCTTCCGCTACCTGTCCTTCCCAAGTACCAGGCAGTCTAACCTGCCTGGCGTGACCCAGGAGGGGCTCTGGCCAGGGTTGTAACCCCCGTAGATAAGGTTGGGGAGCAACGTGAAGGGAGTGACTTCAGCACGCATCCTGGCTGGTTGGATGTGGAACTCCTGTAACCCCCACCTCATTGAGCAATATGTTTTGAACTAAAATTGCTGATTTCTAAAATAAGTTTTATTTAATTCACTGCAAGACTGAGAATATAGCAGGAATAATTGTATAGCTGATCAAATTCTGGCAAGCATTGGTATGGCACAGAATGAAGTGTGTTTTAAAACTGGTGAAAATGCTATAAATGATGTGATTTTATAATGTTGACGGAAAAATAACTAAAATAATTCAGTTGAAATATGGAAGACTAATGAATGCACATCCCCTGTATCATATGATTTTAAATAATAGATCACCCTTCATTGCTCCCAGGGCTGAGTCATGAAACACATGTTTGTCAATTTTGTCTGAGTGCCAAAGCATGCTTGCTTTCTCTCTAGAAAGCTAACCAATTGATTTAGGAATAATCTTTACCAAAAAAATATATGTTCTGGCCAATCTCCATTTGGGTGCATGATGATCCAGCCACGGCCATCCTAGGTTGCCCCAGAATTGGCTTCCAGGTCAGCTTGTCCATGAGTCTGTGACTTTACCCAGGTCCCTAACCTCAGTGCCTCTCAGTGGGATAACATGGAAAGCAGTATGAAAGAAGGTTGGAAAATACACACTGTGATCCAGGTACATGTGTCCTCTTTGCTGAGTTCCTGTCTCTATCCCGAGGTCTCTGCCTACATTGTCTCCTTTGATTCTCACAAAAGCCCCATAGAAACTATGATTGCCCCATTTTACAGAGGAGAAAACTAAGACATGGAGAGATCAAATAATGTCGCTTGGGGCTAGAGCCTGGATTCAAAGCCATGCTTTCTGTCTTCAAAGGCAATACTCTTAATTTCTACTAGCCTGTAGGAACCATTTGTATTTGCATGAAATTCTATATTTTTTTTTATCTCTCTTACGTCCCTAACCTCAGTGCCTCTCAGTGGGATAACATGGAAAGCAGTATGAAAGAAGGTTGGAAAATACACACTGTGATCCAGGTACATGTGTCCTCTTTGCTGAGTTCCTGTCTCTATCCCGAGGTCTCTGCCTACATTGTCTCCTTTGATTCTCACAAAAGCCCCATAGAAACTATGATTGCCCCATTTTACAGAGGAGAAAACTAAGACATGGAGAGATCAAATAATGTCGCTTGGGGCTAGAGCCTGGATTCAAAGCCACGCTTTCTGTCTTCAAAGGCAACACTCTTAATTTCTACTAGCCTGTAGGAACCATTTGTATTTGCATGAAATTCTATATTTTTTTTATCTCTCTTGCTCCCTCCCTCCCTCTCTCTGTGTGTGTGTGTGTGTGTGTGTGTGTGTGTGTGTGTGTGTAAGAGACAGAATCTTGAGAAAGAGTCCCTTTATTTCCATTTGCTTTTAAGGTTCTATGTTTTAAGTCAATTAAAACATGTAGGGTTTAAGAATTAAATAAATCTAAAAGTGGCTGTTGCTAATAGCATTACCAGATAGAATGAATACAAATCTGTCAAGACGAAGTTCAAGTTTTGAGTTCTGAGTGGGTCAGAGAAGATAGTGGGGTATGTAGTAAATAAGAATATACAAAAACCAGCTGGGTGTGACTCAGTGGCGCACATAGGAGGCAGCCAATCAATGATTCCCTCTTATCTCTCCCGTCCTCTCTGAAATATATGTATATACATATATATGAATATATAAAAAAGATATTTTTTCTATTTAACTAAATCAGTTTATTTTTTATTTCCATTTGCTTTTAAGGTTCTATGTTTTAAGTCAATTAAAACATGTAGGGTTTAAGAATTAAATAAATCTAAAAGTGGCTGTTGCTAATAGCATTACCAGATAGAATGAATACAAATCTGTCAAGACGAAGTTCAAGTTTTGAGTTCTGAGTGGGTCAAAGAAGATAGTGGGGTATATAGTAAATAAGAATATACAAAAACCAGCTGGGTGTGACTCAGTAGGGCACGTAGGAGGCAGCAAATCAATGATTCCTTCTTATCATTGATGTTTCTATCTCTCTCTCCCGTCCGCTCTGAAATATATGTATATACATATATGTGAATATATAAAAAAGATCTTTTTCTATTTAACTAAATCAGATTATTTGCCTTTTTCTCTTTTAAGGGATGGGAGAGACATGGTGGGTTCTGTTACAAAATTGACACAGTACTTCGAAACTTTGACCACGCCGCCAGTGGGTATTACTGTCCTCCTGCACTTGTGACCATTACAAACAGGTAACATAGAAACTTCATGTCAGAAACATGACTGTGCTTTGACGTGAGGGCCCTTGGAAAGATAAAATCTAGCCATAATAAGTAACTGATCAAAATCTAAGTGTACTATACAATAGAGTATTAAATTATTGGTTGAGATGAATTTAAGTCATAGGATGTTACTCCTCAATTGATTTTTGAGTAATTTAAGGTGACTTTTTACTTTCCATAAAGATTTATCTATTATCTAGCTTTGCTAATATATTTAGTTGCATTTAGATTTTATCTTCTGTTTGTAATAGAAAATAAATATGCTAGTTAGCATTAATTTTTTAAAAATTTAATGTGTATGAGTCACGTGTTTTTGTTTTTTTTCTTAGAACAAAAGTAAGTATAACTAAACTGTGGAGGTTTCAAATATTCAAATGCTTGCCCACGTGAGGGCCCTTGGAAAGATAAAATCTAGCCATAATAAGTAACTGATCAAAATCTAAGTGTACTATACAATAGAGTATTAAATTATTGGTTGAGATGAATTTAAGTCATAGGATGTTACTCCTCAATTGATTTTTGAGTAAATTAAGGTGACTTTTTACTTTCCATAAAGATTTATCAAGTATCTAGCTTTGCTAATATATTCAGTTGCATTTAGATTTTATCTTCTCTTTGTAATAGAAAAATAAATATTCTAGTTAGCATTAATTTTTTAAAAATTTAATGTGTGTGAGTCACGTGTGTTTTTTCTTAGAACAAAAGTAAGTATAACTAAACTGTGGGGGTTTCAAATATTCAAATGCTTGCCCATTAAGTCTTAGATCTGTTTGTTTAGAGTTAGACACCTCAGTGCACAGGTGTCTTCTCCATGCTAACAGAGAAACTGTGCTCTTTTGACACTCTGTACAATTCACAGTGTGCTACGATGTGTCACAGAGAATAAATGCACCAAAGGCAGAAGTGGCCTCAATGTCACTATCGTATCAGAAGGACAGTGAGGGCTGCGAAACTGACTCCTCCCTGCTGCAGACAAAAGTAGTTCCATGAAAAAACTATAGCACCTGCAAAGCAAGTCACTTTCTTTTTTACCCAGGCAGGCATTGCCTTTAAACACCCGTGAGCGCTGCTGGGTGACTTGGTTAGAGCATTGTCTGGTATACCAGAAAGGTTGTGAGTTCATTTCCTGGTCAGGGCACATACCTAGGTTGCGGATTCGATCCTTGGTTGAGGTGTGAATGGGAGGCAACTGTTTCTCTCTCTCTCCCTCTACTGCCTCTCCCTCCCTTTCCCCCTCCTTTCCTCTCTCTCTAAAATAAAAATGTATTCTTGGGTGAGGATTTAAAAATTTTTTAAATACCCATGAATATCAGAAAATAGGACAATGGTTTCATTGGCAAAATAAATTGCCTGGTGAAACAATTTATGCTCAGGAGATGCTTCCTGTGGAGGATAGCTCTGCCTTTGATGAGCTAGTGTTGTTTTTAGTTCTACCTTTCTCCTTCCCAGGCCGGGAAAAAGCCTTTATCCTCAATTTGTTAATTCCCTAAAAAGGTTTTAAGAGTACCTTGGATTGGAAGTCTTCCAGTCAGAGTCAACATAGGACTTTATTCAGGGGCCTGACCAAAAAACTATGCTCTTTTGTTAATTACTTTTTAATTAATGATGTTTTCACTGAAGAAAATAAGTATAATTGTCTGACCCTTTTTAAATGTCTTATTCTTTCTCTCTGTGTGTGTGTGTGTATGTGTGTGTAATGTTTATTGAGTGCCTGTCATATACTTGGTACTGTGTTAACTATTTTTCATGTTATCTGACTTTGTTAAAATCCAATAGTCAAGAGTTTGTTAGAAAATTACTTATTAGTGGGTGGGGAGTGAGGGAGGAGGTGGGATGGGAACTGGGTGGAGGGGAGTTATGGGGGAAAAAAGAGGAACAAATGTAATAATCTGAACAATAAAAATTTTTTAAAAAATTTAAAAAAAAGAAGGACAGTGAGGGCTGCGAAACTGACTCCTCCCTGCTGCAGACAAAAGTAGTTCCATGAAAAAACTATAGCACCTGCAAAGCAAGTCACTTTCTTTTTTTACCCAGGCAGGCATTGCCTTTAAAATACCCATGAGCGCTGGCTGAGTGACTAGGTTAGAACATTGTCTGGTATACCAGAAAGGTTATGAGTTCATTTCCTGGTTAGGGCACATACCTAGGTTGCGGGTTCGATCCTCGGTTGGGGTGTGAATGGGAGGCAACTGTTTCTCTCTCCTTTCCTCTCCTGCCTCTCCCTCCCTTTCCCCCTCCTTTCCTCTCTCTCTAAAATAAAAATGTATCCTTGGGTAAGGATTAAAAATTTTTTAAATACTCATGAATACCAGAAAATAGGACAATGGTTTCGTTGGCAAAATAAATTGCCTGGTGAAGCATTTTATGCTCAGGAGACGCTTCCTGTGGAGGATAGCTCTACCTTTGATGAGCTAGTGTTGTTCTTAGTTCTACCTTTCTCCTTCCCAGGCTGGAAAAGAGCCTTTATTCTTAATTTGTTAATCCTCTCAAAGGTTTCAAGAGTACCTTGGGTTGGAAGTCAACAGAGGACTTTATTCGGGGACCTGACCAAAAAACTATGTTCTTTTGTTAATTATTTTTTAATTAATGATGTTTTCACTGAAGAAAATAAGTCTAATTGTCTGACCTTTTTTAAATGTCTTATTCTTTCTTTGTGAGTGTATGTGCGTGTGTGTGTGTGTGTGTGTGTGTGTAATGTTTATTGAGTGCCTGTCATATACTTGGTACTGTGTTAACTATTTTTCATATGTTATCTGACTTTGTAAAAATTCAATAGTCAAGAGTTTATTAGAAGCTTATTTATTGAATACCTATTTTGTGAGAGGCACCATATTGGCAGGTTGTAGCAAATAAAGAAAAGGCGTGGTGTAATCGTCGGTGCTACTTGCAGGCCAGCAGCTGAAGAAATAGAAAATAGGTATATAAAACAAGTAAAGAATGTAGGATAACACCATAAATGGATAAACTCGAAGTGACATTACAGATTACCCATAGTGCCAAAGTGAGCCAGGGTAAGGCAGGTCTGTTAGAGTTCGAGTGCTCCGTTTTCTAAACACCTTTGGGGACTTTCATACAAATGATAGAAAGTGTTTAGAAAAATACTACTGTTTTATTTCCCCCAGAGCTGAATATAAGAGTATGCTGTGAATATTTTAAAATTTTTCTTTGATTAACTGTATTTAGTAGCCAGTGCTAATGTGGGGTCCAACTCTAAAGCAGAAGTATGGCACAGGTAAGCTTGTTTTTGTCTCAGCCTTAACCTCCGAGGCCCCCCAGGTGACCTTGTGCTGGCGTGCTACTCAGCCCCCAGCCAACCTCCCCGCCTTACCACAGGTTCACCCCAGTGAGTCTGTCCCAGGCAGGTAACATACAGGTGCACTGCTCTGTAAACATGTCTACATCCAAAGCAGTGATTCCAACATGGGACATGCAGGGTGAGGGAAGGAAGGGCCTCATACTCCTGAACTTTATTCATTCAGACCCCAACAGCTAAGATATAAAAGCCTACACAGCACGGCTCTTTGAGTGACAATACATGTTCAGATATTTTTCAATAGCAAAATTTGTCTGAGAAGGTTTGGCAATGGAAAGTCCCTCCAGATCCAGGAGTGTCCACTAGCAGCCTGGGTAATCATCTTCTTCTATTACTGATTTCCCTTTGAGTTAAGGCACTCCTGTCACTCACCAGTACCCAAGCTTGTAGTTGCTAATTGATTTTCCACTCTTCTGCACAACTGAGCGACAGGTTTGATAGCCACAATTAGAGCCACCTGCTACAAATTACTTCTTTCTTTTGTTATCCGGTAACTGCTCCTGATCTAGAACTTTTAACACTTTGTGGAATAAGAAGGAAAGAAAAACAGACCCCTATTGCTGAATAGCAGAATTTTATTTGCTTGTTAACTGTTACCAAAATTTTTAAAGTCTGGCCACTTTGTTTCCTGACAGAGCATGAATGCAGAGCTTGCGTTCCAAAGTTACCATGGATAATTGCCTAAATGCATGTGTATCTAAATCTTGAATCAATCAGTCATGGAATATTTGGTACAAAATAATCCAAATGCCATTCAATTTTATGAATTTTGCCAAAAGTGAGAAATCCTGCAATATATCATTTTCTCCTAAGTTTAAATGTGCTTTATTTTCAAGCGTATTTACAGCTCTGTTATTTTTCTGCAACCACTTTATGTATCTCCCAGACATATTTACAGTTAACTTTTTTTATTGTGGTAAAATATACATAACGTAAAAGTTATAATTTTAACAATTTCCAAGTGTGCAGTTCAGTGGCATTCACTACAGTCATATTATTGTGCAATCATCACCATCATCCATCTTCAGAACATTTTTATCTTCCCAAACTGAATTCTGTACCCATTAAACAATAACTCTCCATTCTCACTGGCCCTTAGCCTCTGGCTACCACCATCCTATTTCTCTTTCTGAGGTTGACTACCCTAGGTAAGTAGAATCACTCAGTAGTTGTCCTTTTGTGCCTGGCTTATTGCCCTTAGCCTAATATCCTGCAAGTTAATCCTTCTTGGAGCATGTGTTAGAATTTCCTTCCTTTTAAGGCTGGATAATATTCTATAGTAAGGATACACCACATTTTGTTTATCCATTCATCCATCAATAGACATAAGATGCTTTTACCTTTTGGCTATTGTGAATAATGCTGCTGTGAATATGAATGTACAAATATCTTTTAAATCCCTGCTTTCAATTATTTTGGGTAATATACCCAGAAACTGGGTACATTTTGATTCATATGATGAATTGATTTTTAATTTTTTGAGGAACAGTTATACTCATTTTTAGCTGCACCATTTCACCATTTTAATTCCCACCAGCAGTGCACAAGGGTTCCAATTCCTTTACATCCTGGCCACACTTGTTCTTTTCTGTTCTTTTTTTTTTAATTTAAATTCTTTATTATTGAAAGTATTACATATGTCTCCTTTTTCCCGCATTGACCTCTCCCAGCTGCTCCCACCCCCTGCCACATGGCCTTGCTTCCTACTGTCTGTGTCCATTGGTATTCTTATATGCATGCATACAAGTCCTTTGGTTGCTCTCTTTTCCTCTCCCCACCCCTCCCCTACCTTCCCTCTGAGGTTTGATTGTCTGTTCGATGCTTCTCTGTCTCTATTTTTGTTCATCGACATCTTAATGGGTATGAAGTGATGTTTCACTGTGATTTTGACTTGCATTTTTGTAATAATGGTATTGAGCATCTTCCATGTGCTTATTATCATCTGTATATCTTCTTTAAAGAAATATCTATTCAAGTCCTTTGCCCATTTTTTTTAATTGTTCTCTGTTACTGAGTTGTAGGATTTCTTTAAATATTCTAGGTAGTAATTCCTCATCAGATACATAATTTGCAAATATTTTTTCTATTCTATGGGTTGCCTTTTCACTCTGTTGATAGTGCCCTTTGATGTGCCAAAGTTTTTAAGTCCAACTTATCTAGTTCTTACATGTTATCTTTGCATTTGGTGTCATAGCCAAAAAGTCATTGCCAAATGCAGTGTCATGACATTTTCTCATGTTTTCTTCTAAGAGTTTTTTAGTTTTAGCTCTTACATTTAGGTCTTTGATTCACTTTGAATTAATTTTTATAAATGGTGTAAGACAAGAGTCCAACTTTATTCTTTTGCAAGTGGAAACTTAGTTTCCCCTGAATCCTTGCTGAAAATATTGCCCTTTCCCTTACTGTCTTGGCACCTTGGTCAAAAACCATTTGACCATATACATGAGGGTTTATTTCTGGGTCCTGTATTCTGTTTCATTGGTTTCTATGTCTTTCTTTATGCCAGTACCACACCATTTTGATTACTGTACTTTTTAGTGAGTTTTAAAGTCAGGAAATGTGAGACCTCCAACTTTGTTCTTCTTTTTATCTTTGTTTTTGCTATTCAGAGTCCCTTGAAATTTTATATGAACTTTAAAATGGAGTTTTCTACTTGTGCAATATATATATATATATATCTTGATAGGGATTACATTCAATCTGTAGATTGCTTTGGGTGGTATGTCTATTTTAAGAATAAGTCTTCCAATTAATGGGATGACTTTCCATCTAATTGTGTCTTCTTTAATTTCCTTCAGCAATATGTTGTAGTTTTCAATGTACATACAACTCTTTCATCTCCTTGGTTAGGATTATTCCAAGTATTTCATTCTTTTTGATGCTATTATAAATGGATTTGTTTGTGGTTTTTCTTTTCAGCTTGTTCATTGTTAGTATATAAAAATGCAACTGATTTCTGTGTGTTGACAACTTTACAGAATGTGTTTATTAGTTCTGTTTTTTGTACAATGCAGTTAACTTTCTTTCTAAACCATATTTTAATTACCCCTTTTTAAGTTACACAATAAAAACATTCTCACTGATACAAATTCAAGCAAACCAGAAGAATGTAGACTAAAAAGTGAAAGTGCCCCTTCACCTCTACTATTCTCCCCTCCCAACCAATCCTACTCTGCTCCCCAGAGGTAACTGCCATTAATAGTGTGGTGCTTGCTCCTCTGGGGTTTGTTCTTGTGTATTTTCTACGTCTGTATTTCTCTTCTAGCTTTTTGCAAGAAACAATATTCAAAAACTTAACATTGCTAGTTCTTGAGGAATGCTACCAGAAACTTCTGGCAATAATGATCATGATGTGTGTTTCCCATTTCAAATCTACTGATATTCTATTTCTACTCTTTATTTATATTAGTTCAACAATAGAGTCACTTATTTTAAAATGCCATTTAAAATGTTAATTGTTGTGTTATTGGGAGAAATCCAATTGCAATTACTCAGTTCAAAACTGAGTCCTTTCTAACCCAATCCCATTATGAGGTGTTTGGGTGTGTGTGTTTTTTAATTGAAATAGCTCTCTAGTGAAGCTACTTCCAATGTATTACTTTTTCAATCTCTTTTTTCAAGTAATATAAATGCAATCATTACAGTATTGCTGTTTGCTAAGTACTGTGTTGTTCACAGACAAGAAACATCTTTTTTTCAGCTACATATCACTGGCTAACCTGATGAAAAAATGTAATGTTCAATTAGTGATTTGAGTTAAAAAAAATACCTCCTTTTGAAGTATATACTTTTGAAATGTAAAATGTTTATTTTTAAATAAAAATATTGGTCAATGTATGCAAAAACTGTGTATTGCTATCTTCAAATCCATTTTTTTTCTTGTGATGAGAACTTTTTTTTTCAAATGCATTTTTAAATTAAAATTTAATGTTTAGCAACATGAGCGACAATTTCCTTAAACTGATGGAAGTTTAAGATATATTTTTCTTGCTTACACTAAAAACACACATTTGATTTCTTAACTTTTTAAAGGATCTGATTGGAAAATTAATTTCTTTCTGATTCTAAGAATTATTTTCCTATAAAATTTGATTTTATAAGTAAGTACACACAAGTTAAATATTTTATCATTTGTGTTGCTTTTATAAGAATAACAAAAAAAAATGTTTACTGAATTCCTTAGAGATAACATTTTATCCTGGCTCAATAATAATATAAAACCATGTACATATGGTTATTTTTTGTTCCTTAAATCATGACATTTGTATTAAACAACTTCAGTGAAAACAACCAAAAAAGGCCAGATATCATAAAGCCCTGAATTATTTGCAAATGAGGAATTCTAAAACACAAGGCCAGAAAAGTCTTTAAAAGGTCGTCTGCTCTATTACTGTAAAGGTAGAGGTTTTGCAACCCTTTTAGTGTTTGGAGCCACATAGAGTGGTAAAGATTATAAAACAGTGATGGCGAACCTATGACACGCGTGTCAGAGGTGTCACGCGAACTCATTTTTTTGGTTGATTTTTCTTTGTTAAATGACATTTAAATATATAAAATAAATATCAAAAATATAAGTCTTTGTTTTACTATGGTTGCAAATATCAAAAAATTTCTATATGTGACACAGCACCAGAGTTAAGTTAGGGTTTTTCAAAATGCTGACACGCCGAGCTCAAAAGGTTCGCCATCACTGTTATAAAACGTTCTCTTGTTTCTTTACCAGTTGCAAAACAGACACTCAAGAGATTGCATGCTGTTATCCAGAGTTAATTTCTTAGAATATATGGCTTAAAAGAAAGATCTATTTGCTGAATTTCTTTATTAACAATGCCATCTTCTAAACTAGACTGAGAAAACTAGAATCCTGTTTTGATTTGAAGGTTCTAGGATTTAATGTATGAGAATAATATGCAACTACTTTTTAAAAATATGCTTGCCAATTAAAAAGCGGAAGGTTTCTATTGTTTTAAGCAATGATAAATGGAGATAAAAATAGCAAACCAGAGTGGACTAAATAAATCTACAACCAGCAAGGGACAAAAGCAAAATGTTGTCATGAATAACGATACTAGCGTCCAAGTTCACAGACAATGTTATTTCTCTCCATTATCTGATAGATGTCATGGTACAAGCTAATGGAAGAACCAGCAATGTCCCTTGGGTTCTTAGAACCGGCACAGTGAATGGTGTCCTGGCCACAGCTTCCATGGTGCAGTGCCTTGCTGGCCTCCTAACACAGCAGTTTTAGGCACTGGGCATGTTAATGACGTGACTCAATATTTAGCTTCACCCTCCTTCCTTTTGAAGGACCTTTACAAAAGGTTCTGCCCACTGCAATCTGGTTATAAAAGAACGTTTCTAATTTCAAATGTGTGCTGGTACCTGCAGAAGAAATTTACTAAAGCGTGATGAAAATCCATGTGCTCGGCCAAGATGAGGATCATGGACAACTAAGACCTCTAACTGCTGCTAGTGATGTTCATCAGGCAGTTTAAAATGTTACTCCTTTGTGTCATTTCCCTTGCTCCCCTAGTTCCTTTGAGACTCCTCTATTTTTTTTTTTCTCTTTAGAAGGATGGAACTCCTCTATTCTTAAATGGCCCCATTGCTTTTGCTTCTCTGTGCAAGTTAAGGATGCATGGTCAGGAAAAAACGCAAAATTGGATGAAAAAGTCTAATTTGCTTTCTTGTTAGGTTTCCTGGGTAATTTCATCAGGCCTTTCCTTTCCCGCTGATTCAGCAAGTCTGTCCAAAAATCAGCCCTGTTTGAAATGTTTCTTCAGAACGTTATATGTACTGAAAATAAACTTTTCAAGATAGCTTCCAACTTCGCTTAAAATTTCAATGCTGGTTAAATTTTAACACATCTTTCTTTTACGCAGTCATGTGAAAGCATATAGACAAGTTTCCTAGATTCTGCTTCTGATGCATTTGGTTTGGGTAGGGAGCTTTGCCACCAATCAATGAACACTAACTCATTCAGCTGTTTGGAGGAAATGCTACTGGCTGCACTTCCTTGGGTTCATTTCTCGGGTTTTAAATTTATCTTCAGTGAATTTGCATATCTGAACACATTTGAATAAGTCAAGGACTCCACGTACCTGTGAAAAACTGATTTGGGAGACATAAAATTGCTACTCCAATCTCTGTCTCGTTCTCACCAGGCAAGCGTGCAGTGTGGGTGCATGTGAGCTCTGCTGGCAGATGCTCACCCAGAAAAGCATAATATCCTTCCTTCTCCCCTCTGGCCACCCCTCATCTCATGCACATTATGGGTTGGGGTGTGCTGCATTGGTTGTGATTGCAAAGTAAGGCACATATTGTACCAAAAAATGTATTATTGCTGGCTTCATGGACTTTACCACCTATCCTTCGAAACTGGAGCTAAACTCTAGTCCTTGAAAGAATGAAGCCCTGTCTGTAAGAGTCAAATTCTCCTCATGCATGTATTTCTGGGAATTACACTGACGTTTTGCATTTATGAATGATGTCCAGGGTCTTTGGGTATTTTTCTGCTCCGTGTTCTAAAGAATTCATGAGAAATGTTTATTCTGGTGCCATTCTGTGCACCTTATTACGTTTTAATGGCATTTTTAATTGCCCAGAAACTTCCATTATATAACCATTTCCTTTCCCCCTTTTTAAGGTTTGAACAGGCTTTTATTACCAGTCTGATCAGTAGTGTGGTAAAAACAAAGGACAGTTATTTCTGGATAGCTCTCCAAGACCAGAATGACACAGGAGAATATACCTGGAAGACAGCAGGGCAGATGTCTGAGCCGGTGCGGTACACACACTGGAATGCCCATCAGCCTCGTGAGTAGAGGGGACTGCGACACCACTGTTCCCTCCTGTTTCCTTTGCTCCAAATTATTCCTATCCTTTGATCCACCTCCTGTGATTCTTCCTTAATGTTTTCTTAATGCATAAATCAACTAAAACAATTACCACAGGTCCTCAGGGGGTGACATATGGCCAGTCATTTTTAAAAGTCTAATCCATACGAGTCATTTGACCTGTTCAAGGTGTAATTCATTGCTCAAGGCCGAATGTGCCTTTATTAGCAGAAGTCCAATTTCTCCCTCTTAAGTTCTGTCCAATCATCCCAGGGGCTTAGTCGAGAATAGTTCCTAATACTTCACAGTGAATAGGCACTGTAAATGCCCACCTGTGGGCGCCTTTCATCAGTTCACAATCACGGCCCTGTGACTTGCTGAAGAAGCTTGAGCCATTACTTAGGTAACATTCTTGTTAGTCCATCTCCTCTGTGGACTCTGTGGTATCTTAGCAGGATTCCAGAGTCACAGCTCTCTCAGTTCACTCAGGTGTGCTCAGCTCTGGATCCCAAAGCATGAAACTGTGCCAGGTTAGCCAGTTCCAGAGAAGCTAATGGCTTTAGCCACAATCTATACCCGAACTAGCCCCTGTGGAATAAGCCTAAAGCCCTTGTATTAAGCTTAAGTTACCAACCTAGGCTCAACACCTCTTTCTATTAGTGTGAATTCTTATTTGAGTGACTCGGTCCCTTTCTTGCTTATGGATCTGAGTCAGGGCTTTTCCAATAGACATAGGCAGTAGGTTATCTCTAGATTTGTATCTGGAGGAAATGGGTTAGCGACTTCAGGTTCTTCCCTGAGGAAAGATAAATACTGTTATAATAATAACTATGATATCAAATATTAGTCAAAGGGCTAAATATACTAAAGATGGAGATTATCAGAATGGATAAAAAAAAATACACAACTATATGTTGTCTACAAGAAACCCATTTTAAATATAAAGGCACATATATTAGATGTAAAAGGGTAAAGAAATGCTAACATTAATCAAAAGAGGCAGAAATAGCTGTATTAATTTCAGACAGAACAGATTTCAGAATAAGGAAAGTTTTCAGTGATAAAAGGGACATTACATAATGATAAAAGAGTCGGTACTCTAAGACAAAACGATCTTTAATGTGTTTCCACCTAACAACCGAGTGACAAAATACAGGAAGGAAAACTGATAGAACTGCAAGGAGAAATAGATAAATCTATTACTATAGTCATAGACTTTAACACTCCTCTACGAGAAATGGACAGATCCAGCAGGCAGAAAATCAGTAAGGACCAAGTTGAACTCAACAGCACCATCAATCAACTAGATATAATTGACATCTATAGATTATAACATACAGCAACAGCAGATTACACATTCTCTTCAAACTCACATGGAACATTCACCAAGACATACCACATTTGGGCCATAAAACAAACCTTTCCAACTTTAAAAAGAATAGAAATCATACACTTTTTGCTCTTAGACCACAGTGGAATTAAAGTACACATCAATAGCAGAAAGATAGCTGGAAAATCTCCAAATACTTGGAGATTAAATTGTACACTTCTAAATAACACATGGGTCAAAAAAACAAATTTTAAGAGAAATTTTAAAATATTTTAAACTAAGTGAAAATGAAAATACAATTTATTAAAATTTGTGAGGTGCAGAGAAAACAGTGTATAGAGCAGTGGTTCTCAACCTTCCTAATGCCGCAACCCTTTAATACAGTTCCTCATGTTGTGGTGACCCCCAATTTCATTGTTACAAATTGAACATAATTAAAGCGTAGTGATTAATCACAAAAACAATATGTAATTATATATGTGTTTTCCGATGGTCTTAGGCGACCCCTGTGAAAGGGTCGTTCGACCCCCAAAGGGGTCGCGACCCACAGGTTGAGAACCACTGGTGTAGAGGGAAATTTAGCATTGAATGCATATATTAGAAAAGAAAGATCAAAGCAATAAACTAAACTTTCACTTTAGGAAACTAGAAAAAAGAAGAGCAAATTAAATGCAAAGTATTCAGGAAAAAAGAATTACAGCTTAATCAATGGCATTGAAACTAGAAAATCAGTAAAACCAAAAGCTGATTCTTTGAAAATATTAATGAAATTGAGAAGCCCCTAATCAGGCTCACTAAATAAGAAGAGAGATGACACAAATATTATAAATAAAAGAGGGGACATGACTACAGATTCCATGGACATTAAAAAGGTAATAAGAAATATTATATACAACTTAGACCTTATACCCTTTACAGAAATTAACTCAAACTGGATTATAGACCTAAATACAACATGCAAAGCTATAACACTTCCAGAGGAAAGCAAATAAAAAAAAACCTAGATGACCTTGGGTATGCAAAGACTTTTTAGATACAACAACAAAGTCACAATGCATGAAATAAATAATTGATGAGCTGGACTTCATTAAAACTAAAAATTTCTGTTTGATAAAAATAATATCAAGAAAATGAGAATACAAGCCACACACTAGGAGAAAGTATTTGCTGAAACCACATTTGATAAAAGACTGTTATCCAAAATATAGAAGGAACTCTTAAAACTCAACAAGAAAATAAAGAACCCAATTTAAAAATGGACAAAAGGCCTAAGTTAAAGAAGATATATAGATAGCAAGTAAGCATATGAAAATGTTTAACATATGTCATTAGGAAATTGCAAATCAAAACAATGATATATCACTGCACACCTATTAGAAGGACCAAAATCCAAAACACTGACCACACAAAATGCTGATGAGGATGTGGAGCAACAGGAATATCTCACACATTGCTGGTGGGAATGCAAACTGGTTCAGCCACTTTCTTTTTATTTTTGCATATGTTTTATTTTTTGAATTTATCTTTTTTGTTTAAAGTATTATAGATGTCCCTCTTTTTCCCCAGTAACCCCCTTCACCCCTCCACCCATCCCCAGGCCTTCACCAAACTATTGTCTGTGCCCGTGGGTTATGCATATATGCATATAAGCTCTTTGGTTAATCTCTTTCCCACCCCCCAACCCCTACCGCTTCCCTCTGAGATTCATTAGTCTGTTCCATGGTACAGCCACTTTTTGAAGAGTTTGTCAGTTTCACACTCCTTGGTATTTACCCAAATGAACTGGAAACAGGCTCACACTAAAAACAACACATGGATTGCCAAAACTGATAAGCAAGCAAGACATCCTTCAGTAGGCGAGTGGATAATTAAACTGTGGTACGTCCGGACAATGGCATGCTATTCAGTGCTAAAAAGAAATGAGCTATCAAGCAATGAAAAGAAATGAAGGAAACTTAAATGCATATTGCTAAGGGGGAAAAGCCAATCTGAAAAGGCTACATACTGTGTGATTTCAACCATATGACATTCTGGAAAAGGCAAAACTATAGGACCATTAAAAGATGAGTGGTTGCCAGGGGTTAGTGGGAAGGGACAGATGGTGGACATATGTCTTTATATTTTTGTTCAGACCCATAGAATGTTCAACACCAAGAGTGAACCCTGATTTAAACTGTGGACTTTGGGTGATAATGGTGTGTCAATATAGGTTTATGGATTTTAACAGATATACCATTGTGGTATGGGATGTCAATAGGGGGTGGTTTGTGTATGTGGGGGCAAGGGGCATAAATAAAGTTGTACTTGCCACTGTTTTCCTGTGAACTTAAAATACTCTCAAATATATAGCTTATTATTGTTTTATAAAACTTTATTTTTTAAAGATGTATGCCAGATGAAGTTAAGACAAGATGTTTTTGAGTGTGTACGCATCAGTTTAGAAAATTTATATAGAAACTGGTGACTTTGCATAGCTCTAAACAAGAAACATCCCAGTCCACTTAATAGACAACCTTCTCATTCTACAGACCTATGAATAGTATTAAAATGCAGAGATTAATAAAGTTCCATGTCATACTTTTACTGAAGAAAAAAAAAAGCTCGGGTATCATTTCTAATATACTTTGGAATTTAAGAATGTCTATACCTGTCAAAATAAATTAATACATTTTGAGTAGACAAAATTCTTGGTTTTTAATGTTACCTTCCTTGGGGCATATTTGGATGTCTAAAAGCTGGAACTGAAGCAGAGCTCCTTGTCATTCATGAGTTTCTGCTATAATTTGAGTGGCACTACTTTTTTTCTCTTTTCCCTGAAGCAAAAATAATACCATGATGCTCAGTTTGGCAGCTCCTGCTGATTGACACTGAGTAAATTGTCTCTGAATAAGATGAAAATGTAAATCCTTTTTGGAAGAAAATAGCAATATAAGAGCCCCTGTGTTTCCTTTTTTCTTTTAAATTGCAGCTTGCAGAAACACCATCCTAAATAATTTTTCCTTCCTGTCACACACACACACACACACACACACACACACACACACACTCCTTAGCTTAGTCCCCATGTCAAAATCTTAATCCAGCCCTATAAATTGACCCCTGAATAGGAAGCCTGCAGCCTTTCTATAAACCCAACCAAGATTCTCTCCTATGTCAGATTATCAAAATAGTCGATCTGTAGTGGAATCACAGTTGTGCCACTTTTTCAATTTTGCGCCATGTTCTCCATGTAGTATAATGACCCACCATATACCCATCACCCGGTGTCATCAACTCTCAACTCATGGTCCATCTTGTTTCACCTATATCCCCACCCACTCCTCTCACTTTCCATATTGTTTCATAGCAAATCTCGGGGGTTATATTGTTTCATCCATAAATATTTTAGTATTATCTCTAAAAGATAAAGACTTCTTTTTAAAAAAAATGAATATAATACAATTATCATACCTAAAAGTAATTAACTACAATTCATAACAAATCTTAAGTGTTCAAATTTTTAAAGGACCCATAAATATTATATAATGTATTTTACAGTTTGTTTGAATTGGGATTCTGGAAACTTTCACATATTGCAATTGGTTGATAAGTCTCCTAAAATCCCTTTTAATCTCTAGGTTTCCCTCTTCCTTGGCTCTGCCTCTTACTTTTGTATTTGTTGATGCCTAGATCCATTGATCCATGAAGGGTTTTTTCATTGGTAGCTGGTGGAGGGAATACAGTTTTATAAAGGTGTCATTTCTTTCAATCAATATTTTTGTTACTTTGTGACACAGTTTTCACAAGAAAGACAGAATAAATGCTTAATTCCTTCCCTTTACTAGTTTTTTAAATGATTATTTGTTTATAAGCATCCTGCAACAGTAGTGACTAGTTTTTTCATTGATTTCTGAGAGGAAGGGAGAGGGAGAGTGATAGAAACATCAATGATGAGCGAGAATCATTGATCGGCTGCCTCCTGCATGCCCCACACTGGGGATTGAGCCCGAAACCCAGGCATGTGCCCTTGACCATTATCAAACCCAGGACCCTTCAGTCCACAGGCCGATGCTCTATCCATTGAGCAAAACCAGCTAGAGTAGTGACCAGTTTTTTAAGCATTACCATGAAGTAAGGGTTTTAAATATGTTTGATATGTTTTAATCCACTGCAATTGTTATATTTTTTTAATGAAAATGAAAATCTCAAGCACTACCTCCTGAGTCCTTTTAATATAACATTGGTAGTCTTCGTGCTATCTTGCTATCTGGTCTGACAAGATGTAGATTGCTGATCTGGATCTAGAAACATCCATTTCATCAAGGAACCCTGGTTCATCTTAATGGGAAATGGTATTATTTCAGTATCGCAATCCACCCATAGGAGTGCTCACTGCTTGTTGGTTTGTGATGAAATAATTCTCAAGTTCAAACTGATATTTTCAACTTGAATTCAGGACTACAAGGGTTTTTGATTAACCTGTTTTATGTATGCATTTCTTTTCTTTGATGCCAAAATTCCCTGTTCTCAAAGCACTAGGAAATTCTGAGGTTTTTATTAAAACAAACAACAGCAACAAAGAGACTCTGTGGTAGTTGGTATTTTGAGAGAAGTAACTATTCAGAAAACAGTTTTGAGCCTTATTAACTAGTGCCATTAATTAAAGGGAAAATGACAAATAGGGCCTTTCTCATTTAGGGGGATGCTAATGCATTGAAACTAAAATGGACTTTGGACTTTGATTAAAGATTCAATGTAAATGGAGGCTGCTCACTAGTGAAAGAAAACAAATAAGTCCATACTAGCTAGGACATTCAAAAATGCTTTCCCAAGTTACATGGAGTTTCATAGATGTCTGTACATCTATGTAACCCTTTGAAATCACTATTTTGCATCCATCCCAAACCCAGGCTCTGTGACAACGGCTTTGTGTTTCTAGATCTAGATGCCCCTGCAGAACAGGCATATTGTGCACGTAGGATAACACCAGGGCACATTTACCCCAACTGTCCCAAGTCAGGGGAAATCTGCCAGTGACAAGGAAAATGGGTCCCAGTAAAGGAAGGCTGATCTGTTTTCTTGCTCAGAGAGAGGAGTAGTAAAAAGCATGCCCAATCAGCCGATAGATAGGCCAATCCACTATAAGGTTCCTCAGAAGTCTGAAACAACTACCACATAAGTGACAACAAGCTCAATCTGAGCACCCTTTGGTGCTTTATATAATTACTAGAGGCCTGGTGCATGAATTCGTGCACCAGTGGAGTCCCTTAGCCTGGCCTGTAGGATTAGGCCAAAACCGGCTCTCCAACATCTCCCAAAGGATCCCGGATTGTGAGAGGACACA
Organism: Myotis brandtii; assembly: GCF_000412655.1. Lineage (NCBI taxonomy): Eukaryota > Metazoa > Chordata > Mammalia > Chiroptera > Vespertilionidae > Myotis > Myotis brandtii. Next base: position 12,473,403 of record NW_005354385.1, on the reverse strand, counting down.
GGCTAGGCTGAGGGAACCCACCAGTGCATGATCAGGGCCGGGGAGGGAAGCAGGAGGTTGGCCAGCCTGGGAGGGACCGCGGGAGGGCTCCCAGGTGTGTCCAGCTCATCTTGCTCAGTCCTGATCAGCTGGACCCCAGCAGCAAGCTAACCTACTGGTCAGAGCGTCTGCCCCCTGGTGGTCAGTGCATGTCATAGTGAGCAGTTGAGTAGCCTTAGCATATCATTAGCATATTATGCTTTGATTTGTTGAACGGCCAACTGGATGACCAGATACTTAGCATATTAGGCTTTTATTATATAAGACTAGAGGCCCGGTGCACAAAAATTTGTGCACTG